>NW_025334695.1:95000-413106 GCF_014858855.1 Bufo gargarizans
GGCCAAGTCAATCACCTGAGCTGAATCCGATTGAGCATGCATTTCACTTGCTGAAGACAAAACTGAAGGGAAAATGCACCAAGAACAAGCAGGAACTGAAGACAGTTGCAGTAGAGACCTGGCAGAGCATCACCAGGGATGAAACCCAGCGTCTGATGATGTCTATGCGTTCCAGACTTCAGGCTGTAATTGACTGCAAAGGATTTGCAACCAAGTATTAAAAAGTGAAAGTTTGATTTATGATTATTCTGTCCCATTACTTTTGGTTCCTTAACAAGTGGGAGGCCCATATGCAAACTGTTGTAATTCCTACACCGTTCACCTGATTTTGATGTAAATACACTTAAATTAAAGCTGACAGTCTGCAGGTAAAGCACATCTTGTTCATTTCATTTCAAATCTATTGTGGTGGTGTATAGAGGCAAAAATTTTAGAATTGTGTTGATGTCCCAATATTTATGGACCTGACTGTATGAACACGATATTCTAATTTTTCGAGTTTCACCTGTATATATATATATATATATATATATATATATATATATATACACAGTATATCATGATTACTTAGTGCTTGGTGTGAAACGTATGAAATCAGGTTACTTCATACATCTCTACCTCACTGTGTGTATAAATATATATATATATATACACCCACAGCAAGGTAGAGATGTATGATGTAACAGGCTGATTTGCTAAACGTCACACCAGGTAGTAAGTAATCATTTGTAAAGGGATGAAATACTTATTTGCATAACTGTATATATACATTAAAGCGTGTTGGCAAGAAATACAAAAGTAATGTATATGCATTGTACCTGGGCATTTTCTGTCAGGTATCTCAGTGATCCACCCGATATGCCTCCTCTTCAGATCAGACCAGTGTTTGATGATTGCCATCGCACTTTATCTACCCTTAAACTCCCTCCGTAGCTCCTTCCTTATCCCCCACACAATATTCTGCTTTTCCTCTTGGACGCGGGTCAGGAGTTCTTCCTCACATTCGCGAAAGTTGCTGCCAACCATTTTCTCCAGTCTCAGGAAATTTCTAGCAGCTTAGCAAAAGTGAGCCAAGCATCTATTGCGCGCGCAATAGACGCAAACAACATTGCTGATTTTCACAATCCAGAAAAAGATTGCGGATCCTTGAATTTGAGGATTTATGGCGAATATTGTGCTATAAATTTGCAAAATATCCCGAAAACGAATATTGTCTATGCCGCTCATCACTATTAGGCACCATTCATTATACTTGCAGTTGATGGCAGTAGTGGCAGTGGCTCCATGGTATGGCATTATTATTATGTAGGTAACTTAATGGAAGTCTTATTTGGCCAACATACAGCTCTATTATTTGGGCACCATATTCTATGGCACTTAGAATTAGGCACAGCATAGTATCAACAAATTGGGAAAGAGGCACTAACCAAATTGACCTCCCAGGGCACCATTCAGTGAGAGGCCAGACCAGGCATCATCTCAAAAAGTACATGCTTTGTTACTGCTTAATTTTGGTCTTCACCCCATTAATCATTTTCTCCAGAACACTTGAACCTTCAAACCATTGTTATATAAAAAGTTCCTTGGTCAGTCTATTAATAACCCAAAGATCTCAAGAATAAAGCTCATTTTTTAACAAGGTAAGAGCCACATTCAACCTTTTCAATATATTTCACAAGACTTTTCATCTTGCCAGTCTCTGCTTTAAAAAAAAATCCCTTATAAAACCATTAAATCTCACCTTACATTGTTCCCTCATTATTATCTTAGTCTCGATTTCGAAGTTGGTGGAAATATTCATGCCGTCAGCAGCTTGTCCATTGGTATAATCTGCAATGCGGTTTGAATAATGTGGTGAATGAATGTGGTCACCGGCTTATTAGTATTAATATCTGGTTGGGCTAAATCAGATGAAATGCATCTGCAATATTATTACCTTTCAAATTGTGTTATTCTGGCCTTCTGTGAGGCTGACTTCAATTATTTGTGTCAAGCCGGCCTGGATGTTTTGCCTGGAGTTGCGCTAAAGCTTGGTCATACAATTTGCAAAGATTATCATTTGACTGTCACGAAAAGAGGATTAAGAGTCGGCTTCAGGAGGATAGAATTAGCTGTGAGGGACAGATTCCTGTTTGCAAGCAAACAATGTACGGTGGTAATGTCATTACAAAAACATTCTGGAGGAGGACTGGCTTCAAGAGGAGGCCCAGCTGCTATATCATGTTAAAACATTTATTGGAAACTTCAAATAATTCGGAATTAAAGAGGTCTACCAGGAATGCAAAAAAGTTTCAAGAGGGAATATGATTGGAGACATCAAGCAGAGACATTGGAAACACCAAAAATAATTATTTCAAATATTTTGGGATTAAAGGGGTCTACTGAGAATATAGGGAATATAACTGGAGACATTAAAAGGATATAAAGGGATTCCCTAGAAATGTAAAAACATTGTCAGGAGGAAATATGATTGGAGATATCAGCAGAAGACATTTATTGAAGACACCAAGAGGAATTCTGAATTAAAGTTGTCTACCAGTAAAGTTTAAAATTGTCAGTTGGTAATATAACTTGAGACACCAAGAGGAAACATTGGTTGGAGACAGCAAGATAAATTATTTCAAATAAGGAATGTAAAAATTGTCATGAGGGAATGTGATTGGAGACACCAAGAGGAATTATTTATAAGAATTTTGAATTAAAGGGGTTTACCAGGAATGTAAACAATTTTCAAGAGGGGATATGATTGGATACACCTAGAGAAGACATTGATTGGAGATACCATTTGGAATTCTTGTAAACAATTCTGAATTAATGCGATCTAACAGGAATGCAAAAAATGTAAAGGATGAAATATGATTAGAGACAACAAGAAAGGTTCTTTTGAATGATTCTGAAGGGGTCTACTGGGAATGTAAAAAAGAAATTGTCAGGTGGAAATATGATTGGAGACACCAAAGGAGACATTATGTAGTTACATATTTAATATGGTTGATCAAAGACATGTCCATCAAGTTCAACCAAGCAATAGGTAGGATGTGAATTTTAGAAAAATGGGAGAGAGACTCAGATTTCTACACATTTTCATAAGCATTAATGTCATTTATTTTTAAGAATTCATCTAAACTCTTTTTAAAACTGCCCATTGTTCCTGCTATGACCACGTCCTAAGGTCAAATATTCTACATATTCACAGTTTTTACAGAAATCTTGATGCCTCCAGAGAATGAACTTTTTCTTCTTCTTCAGACGGAAGCAGTACCCCCTTGTCTTTTTAGGAGGTTTTACATGGAACAGCTTTTCAGCTGCTTGACATTATATGCTGTTATTCAGTCTATGATCTACAAGTACACCCAAATCCTTCTCTATAAGTGACTCTCCCAGTGTTACTTCCCCAGGACATATTGCAGTGTACCACTCCGTATTAGAAGTGGGGCCCTGTATCTTTAAGAATATATGCATGTAGCTTTAAAGTCCTATTAACAGGCTGGTAACCAACACTACGTATCAGTCACCATAACATGGTGCTGGTACATTCCCATAAAAAAGAGATAGACTAGGCACAGGAAGGAGTAGTCAGTCAGTCAGTGAGTTCAAAGTGAGGAGAGTTAGACAAGTCCACCATGTAGCTTAAACTTTAGCCCCCTTGGCAATGGCCAGGCTGAGGGAGGTTGGAGGAGAATTCATCAAACGCTACCCAGCACAGATCAGAGTAAACGTGGATATAGAGCAAGTCTAGTGGAGATAGCAGCACCTAGTGACCTGGAGAAGCTTCAAAGCACCTGGACACACTATTACAACTAAGCGCAAAGTTGTGTTTTACCACATTCCTCTATGGACCGTGCGTATCTATTTCTGTTGGCAACCAGTACAAAAAATGGAGCAGAAGATGGATGCCTGCTGTTAGGGAGAACCGCCCTGTAGGTTGCAGAAGAGAACGTAAGTTTAGATTATATCCAGTGCCTGGCTGTTAGCAAGTGGACCAGTTGCAGATCAGCAAATTGAAGCCTGTTAGTACCACAACTGAGTCTGTTACCAGGAATTGCAGCACAAGTGAGATCTGAAAAGAAATTAGCTTCATATGGATTACAACTATCTCATGTCATGTCAATGAACCTGTACAACTACCTCAAGGCAACTGATTATCACTAAATGTTCCAGTTATTTATACAAACTGACTCCTCTTCATTTTTACAGCTCATTTTCACCAAAAGGTGCTGGCGTCACGAAACTCAAGAACCCTGCCTTCCCTCCACCTAAAACCTATACCACAAAGGGCACCTCAACCAACATCTGGCAGGAGATCCCTCAACACCAGAGTGTGTCTCGAAGGAATCCGGTGCTATCCTTCCCATCACTGCACGCCAGCCCAGGGAGCTGCAGACACGTGAGTACCAACTACTACCCTCATCGAGCCCCCGTAATATGATGCATGTAGATTATTTCTACCCAGATGCATAACTTTACATTTATCCACATTGAACCTCCTTTGCCAAGTTGATGCCCAAACACTCAGAGTGTCCAAGTCAGCCTGTAGTTTTTGGACATCTTCCATAGACTGCACAGTACTACATATCTTGGTGTAATCTGCAAAAATAGAAATGGTGCTATTAATCCCGTCCTCAATATCATTAATAAATAAATTAAATAATAGGGGACCCAGCACTGACCTTTGGGGTACACCACTTATAACTCTGGAATCATTGACCACAACTACCGTATCTGGACAAGGTCCTTCACCCAGTTTTCAATCCACTTACAAACTATACTTTCTAAGCCTATAGACGTTATTTTACCTATTAAACGTCTATGAGAGACAGTATCAAAAGTCTTTGCAAAATGTAAGAACACACAAATCAGGTTAGTGTGACAACTTAACGTCTGTCCTTGGTAAACCCATGCTGGTTATCACTTATGATATTATTAACAGTCACATACTCCTGTATATAGTCCTTTAAGACTCCTTCAAACATTTTTCCCACAACAGATGTTAAGCTTACTGGGCTATAATTACCTGTGGAAGACCTAGAGCCCTTTTTTGAATATGGGCACCGCATTTGCCTTGCGCCAGTCATTTGGCATTGTACAATTTCCTAGAAAATCTCTAAAATTAAGAACAGGGAAACAACAATAACTGAACTGAGTTCTTTAAGAACTCTTGAGTGTAATCCATCTGGACCTGGAGCCTTGTTCACAATTACCTTATTTAACTTAGCTTGGACCAGATCTATAGTTAGCCAATTGAGTATATTACTGGATGTACTAACAACCCTGGCACTACCTATATCATCTGCTTTCTCTTCTTTTGTGTATACAGAGCATTAAAAAACCATTTAGTAACTCTACTTTTTCTTTATCCTAAGTGACCATCCCATTTTCTGTTATTTAGGGGACCTATCTGTTCTGACCTTTTTTTTTTTATCATTTACAGTATATATTAAAATATTTTTTGGGGATTTATTTTGCTCTCTTTTGCCATCTGCTGTTCATTTTCTATATTTGCTGATTTTATATATTTTTTACAGATTTTATTAAGCTCTTTGTAAATTTCAAAAGCTACAGCTGACCCCTCAGATTTGTATTACCCCTATAGCAGTAGCTATAAGTTAAATTTTAGTTGTTTGTACTTATTACTTACAGAAGTACATTTTGCAGTGTAATTACCCAATTTGGTTTTAAAGCTTTCTAATTTAGGAGAGTTAAAGTTCACGTCAGCGTTTCAGTTCTCCGTTTCTCTAGTACATCCAGAAGTTTAAAAAAAAATCCATAAAACGTATCCGTTTTTACCCCCATAGACCTCAGTTGATGGATGTAAGCATCGGTTTGTGTCAGTTATTACCCAATCCGTTCCAAATCCTCTTTAGTAATGGAGAACTGAAACGCTGATGTGAACTCAGCCTTATCCTTAGTGTTATTATGTGACAGCAGCTACTCCCAGTATATGCCCTGATATGCTGCCCTCAACCTGGGTAAACTGGCCTTTTTAAAATGTAGTGTTTTTACTCTACCAGCCAGAGTTTGCTTTTATAGTTGAGGGGGGGGGGGAGAATATAGTTTTATTGTGGTCACTATTAGAGTTCAGCGGACACAATTTTAAGCATTTGGTGTGCTCTTTATACCTACTGCTTCCATAGAACAACGCTAGAGGAATTACAGAGTAATAGACAGTCTGGTTAGACTAAAAGGACAGAGATATCAAAATTCTTCTAATGCCACAGCGCAAAAGGCACTTCATAGTGTGGCGCCTGCCACAGCTTGGGAGGCAAAAGACAGAACGTTAGACCCCAGGACTAGAGTTGAGTGACACCTGGATGTTCGGGTTCGACGGGTTCGACCGAACTTCACAAAAAAGTTCGAGTTCGGGACCCGAACTTGAACCCGAACCCGAACTCAATTGCTAGAAGAGCATTGCAAGTGCCCTGCAAACAAATGTGGACAGGGAAATGACTTTAAATAACATATAGTACATAAAAATTAAAAATAATAATCTTGATCTAAGAGGATGAGGTCCATATGGAGTAGGAGGTTGAGGAGGCGGTGGATGTGGCGGTGTAGTAGGAGGAGGTAGCCTACACTGCTTTTGGTTTTAAATTTATTTTAATTTTTTTAAATTGGGGTACACCCCAAAACATTGGGAAATATAACCTGTGATAACCCCTCCAGTCATGCTAAACACACGTTCAGACAATATACTGCCTGCAGGGCAGAACAGCACCTCCAAGGGCAAGCTCAGACCATGTGCCCAATTTGGAGACCCAGAAGTTGCAGGGGGCAGACCCATCAGTCAGAACGTGTAGGAGTGTGCACACATACTGCTCCACCATGTCGCACGTCCCCATGATGTCAGCAATCCAATTGGATATCTGCTCTATCAACTTTCAATGTTCATTTATGCGTCTACCATGGTGATCACGGGTAACGGGGAATCAGGGTTCCAGGCCGGAGAGGGAGCCTGAGAAAGGGATACCACATCCAAGGGAGGTCAATGGAGGAAACGTGATCGAGCAAAATGTGGGAGAAGTTATCAGAGCGGAAGGATCAAATGAAAGGAGGGGGCACACGGCAATTACCTACTCCCGACTCGGGGAGGTAGTGACGATAAATAACAATACAATACTCTTAAGATGCCCTGTTGGAATGATTAATAAAAAATTATAGGGAATTTCACTGGGGTATTTTTGATTTGGAAACGTTAGACAGGAGAGGCCCTGCTGCCATTTGTTGACTCTAGATAACTTCTGCCTGATCGCACGTCCCCATGACGTCCACAATCCAATTGGATATCTTCTCTATCAACTTTCAATGTTATTTTCTGCGCCTACCATGTTGATCATGGTTTGCGGTGAATCAGGGTTCCACACCGGAGAGGGAGCGTGAGAAAGGGATACCACATCCAAGGGAGGTCAATGGCTGCAATGTGATCGAGCTGAAATGTGGGACAAGTTATTAAAGTGGAAGGATTGAATTAAAGGGCCAATTAAAGATGAATTTTAAACATTTTGGGCCCTGTCAACTATGTAGAACAGGGGTTTGTATACAGCAAAATTGGTAAAATGTCACCTGACAATGTAACAGACGATTTTTTGAAATTTAGGTCCCTGTCACCTATGCAGAGCAGGGGTTTATTCACGGCAAAAATGGTAAAATGTCACTCAAGAATGTAACAGACGAATTTGTGAAATGTATTTCCCTGTCTACTAGGTAGAGCAGGGATAAATCACAGCCAAAAAAGGTGAATGTCACCTAACTATGTAACAGACAAATTAGTGAAATTAATTAACCTGTCCACTAGGTAGAGCAGGGGTATATCACAGCCAAAAATTTGGGATATGTAACCCAACAATGTATCAGACAAATGAGTGAAATTACTTAAAATAAAATAAAATATGTAAAAATTAACAAAAAAATAATCTTGATGTATGAGGTGTAGTGATGGACGAACATCTGCCGGGACGGTTTGTGAATGCGATCAAATGTTCGCGAACCGCAAGTTCATAGTGGGTCCCATTAATTTTAATGTCAGGCGAAGCTGAAAAGCCTTCAGCTCATATTTGCAGCCAAGAAATAATTACTAGAAGTGCACAAACAGTCCCACAACATGGACAGTGACATACCAGATGTATTATTCGAATTTGTGATCTCCATTCATTATTTTTTTTCAATGCAAAATATCGGCAATATAATTTTTGCGTATGCGCATGCGCAAATGCCCTATACAGTACCCAAATGCACTATAAAGAAAGTATATTGGTATATAACACCCTGCTTTAATCAGTTTTTTGGGGGGGCGATTGGTATATCACACCAGTTATAATAATTTTTTCCAATACCGTTTGTCACTGTGTAGCAGAGGAAACACAGCAAAACCGCAAAGAAATGCTGCAGTACCCAGATGCACTATATAGAAAGTATATTATTGGTATATAACACCCCGCTTCTATCAGTTTTTTGGGGGGGCGACTGGTATATCACACCAATTATAATTATTTTTTCTAATTGCGTTTGTCACTGTGTGTAGCTGAAGTATCGCTGCAGAACCGCTCACAACTGCTGCACAATACAAATCCACTATAATATGCTTTCTATGTTAGAAAGTATATTATAAGTGTATTACAACCCTCTGTACTTCACACCTATCAATAGTACACCTATACCAGTCCTTAAAAGGACTTTTGTGGACCTATTTGATAGCGTTTTTGTCCCTAACAGTCTGTCTCTGCTCAACACAGCAACCTCTCCCTACACTGACAAAAGACTGAATGTAGGGGGTATGTCCATGGGCTGAAATGTCTCAATTGGCTGTCCTGTACCACCTGATGGATGTGTCATGGGTTAAAGTTCTTAACAATGTAAAAGAAGATGGCGGACGCAAATATCTCCATATGTTCGCATGTTTGGCGAATCGCGAACGCGCAAAGTTCGCCGCGAACCGAACGCTGGGCGAACCGCAAGGCCATCTCTAATGATATGGAGGTCCATATGGAGTAGGAGGTTGAGGAGGCGGTGGACGTAGCGGTGTAGGTGGAAGAGGCAGTGGAGGAGGACGAGGTAGCCAACACAGTTTTTTGTTTTTTGTTTTATTTAAATTAGGGTACACCCCCAAAAGAGTGGGAAATATAAAAAATACAACAATGAGCAATTGCGCTGAAGTATAACAATGGCTGGGTAAGGCCGGTATACATGTCTATTCTGCCCAAGGTACGGACAAGTCTTGTGGGATCCATGCCTGGTTCATTTTAATGAACGTGAGATTGTCCACCCAAAAATTGGTGAATTTCACCAGAAAATGTTAATGAGAATTTTTTATTTTTTTTTTTAACCGGCCTACTAGGTATAGCAGTGGTACTATACACCCAAAAACTGGTTAATTTTACCAGAAAATGTAAATGACAAAGTGGTAAAATTATATAAAATAAAACACAAAAACAAAAAAAATTGATTTATGAGGTGGAGTTCCATATGGAGTAGGAGTTTGAGGAGACGGTGGACGTAGCAGTGTAGGTGGAAGCGGCGGTGGAGGATGAGGACGAGATAGCCAACACAGATTTTGGTTTTAATTTATTTTTGTAAAATTAAGGTACACTCCAAAAGAGTGTGAAATATCCAATATACAAACATGAGCAATTGTGCTGTAGTATAACAATACCTGCTTAGTGCCGGTATACATGTCTATTCTGCACAAGGTACGGACAAGTACAGAGGGATCCATGCCTGGTTCATTTTAATGAACGTGAGCTTGTCCACATTGGCTGTGGACAGGCGGATGCGCTTGTCTGTGATGACGCCCCCTGCCGTGCTGAATACACGTTCAGATAATACACTGGCTGCAGGGCAGGCCAGCACCTCCAAGGCATAAAGGGCAAGCTCAGGCAATGTGCCCAATTTGGAGACCGAGAAGTTGAAGGGGGCAGACACGTCATTCAGTACGTGTAGACATGTGCACACATACTGCTCCACCATGTTGGTGAAATGCTGCCTCCTGCTAAGATGTTCCATATCTGATGGTGCTGCTGGTTGTTGTGGCGTGCTGACAAAGCTTTTCCACATTTCGGCACCGCTAACCCTGCCTTCTGAGGTGGTGGTGGTTCCCAAGCTGCGTTGGCGACCTCTTCCTCCTCCTCTGCCTTCGCCTTGTGCTTCCACTGTGGAGGAAGATGTCCTTCCACCCACTCTTCACCGCTGCCCTCCTTGTCGGTCTGCACACTGCAGAAAGCCACAGCAGTTGGCACCTGTGTCTCGTCATCATCCGAGACGTGCTGTGGTGGTACTCCCATGTACTCATCTTGAAACATAAGTGGTTGGACATTGGTGCACTCAATCTCTTCCACTTCTGGGGCAGGGCTATGTGGATGGCCCTGGGAAACCCTGCTAGCAAAGTCATCAAAAAGCAGAAGAGACTGCTGCATGATTGGGACTCAGACTGCTTGGTTGATTTGCAAGGGGGTGAGGTGAAAGACTGATGGACATCGGCTGCAGGTGCCAACTCTGATCTTTCTGCAGGAGACTGGGCGGGAGACAATGTGAAGGAACTGGAGGCACTGTCAGCCACCCAATCTACTATCGCCTGTACTTGTTCTGGCTCACCATTCATAGAGCCGCATTAGGCCCGACCAAATAACGCTGAAGGTTCTGTCGCCTACTCGCACCTGAGGAAGGTTTCGACCACGTAATCTCCCTGCAACAGAAGCTCCACCAGCAACAGCACCACAACCGGGGCCACATCCCTTATTTGACGCTCTCCTCATTCTCCGCAAATTTAGGATCTTGCCCAAAATGGGTGTTATTTTAATAACAGAATATAACAGCAGTAGCTAACGGTTGTATTTCACACTGACAAATGCAGCAAAGGCCTCAGATGTAGGGTATTACCAAAAATGATTTTTTTTAAACACAGAATATTATTGCAGTATTTCAAGCTTGTATTTCACACTGACAGATGCAGCAATTTAGTATTTTGCCCAAAATGGGTGTTTTTTTTTATAACAATATAACAGCAGTATCTAACGCTTGTATTTCACACTGACAGATGCAGCAAAGGCCGCTAATTTAGTATTTTGCCCAAAATGGGTGTTTTTTTAAAAACAGAATATTATGGCAGTATTTTAAGCTTGTATTTAACAATGACAGATGCAGCAAAGGCCGCAGATGTAGGGTATTGCCAAAAATGGGTGTTTTTTTTAAACCAAGAATATAATATGGCAGTATTTCAAGCTTGTATTTCACACTGACAGATGCAGCAATTTAGTATTTTGCCAAAGTGGGTGTTTTTTTTAATAACAGAATATAACAGCAGTATCTAATGCTTGTATTTCACACTGACAAATGCAGCAAAGGCCCCAGATGTAGGGTATTGCCAAAAATTGGTGTTTTTTTAATAACAGAATATTATTGCAGTATTTCAAGCTTGTATTTCACAGTGACAGATGCAGCAAATGCCGCAAATTTTGTATTTTGCCCAAAATGAGTGTTTTTTAATAAATTAATATTATTGCAGTATTTCAAGCTTGTATTTCACATTGACAAATTCAACAAAGGCCCCAGATGTAGGGTATTGCCAAAAATGTGTGTTTTTTTTAAACCCAGAATATTATGGCAGTATTTCAAGCTTATATTTCACACTGACAGATGCAGCAAAGGCCGCTAATTTAGAATTTTGCCCAAAATGGGCGTTTTTTTTTTAATAACAGAATAGAACAGCAGTATCTAACTCTTGTATTTCACACTGACAAATTCAGCAAAGGCCGCTAATTTAGTATTTTGCCCAAAATGGGTGTTTTTTTAATAACAGAATATAACAGCAGTATCTAATGCTTGTATTTAACACTGACAAATGCAGCAAAGGCCGCAGATGTAGGGTATTGCCAAAAATTGGTGCTTTTTTAAACCCAGAATACTATGGCAGTATTTCAAGCTTGTATTTCACACTGACAGATGCAGCAAAGGCCGCAAATTTAGTATTTTGCCCAAAATTGGTGTTTTCTTAATAACAGAATATAACAGCAGTATCTAACACTTGTTTTTCACACTGACAGATGCAACAAAGCCGCAAATTTAGTATTTTGCCCAAAATGAGTGTTTTTTTAATAACAGAATATTATTGCAGTATTTCAAGCTTGTATTTCACACTAACAGATGCAGCAAAGGCCCCAGATGTAGGGTATTGCCAAAAATGGGTGTTTTTTTAAACCCAGAATATTATGGCAGTATTTCAAGCTTGTATTTCACACTGACAGATGCAGCAAATGCCGCAAAATTAATATTTTACCCAAAATGGGTGTTTTTTTAAATAACAGACTATAACAGCAGTATCTAACTCTTGTGTTTCACACTGACAAATGCAGCAAAGGCTGCTAATTTAGTATTTTGCCAAAAATGGGTGTTTTTTTAAACCCAGAATACTATGGCAGTATTCCCTTGCGGCAATCTCCCTTTCCAAGGGGTAGGTGTTCCGCAGTCTGGCGCTTTTTTGAGGAAAGTGCGGACTATAAAAGAATTATCATTTGCAACCTGTGCCATACCAAAATGAGCAGGGGCATGAACACTAGCAACCTCACCACCACCAGCATGATCCACCACATGGCATCAAAGCGAGTCGTACCCTGGGATCGCACAGGTGCTACCGACGCCAAGGATTGCGGTCCCTACCTCCATCAGGGTTTCCACAACCACCTATGTTAGTGGCTGCAACCCCCCCTTCTCCTATTCCGCCTCCTCCTCTTCTTCTACCTTTGAATTATCATCTTGCAGCACCAGTCAGACATCAGTCAGTAGCTGGAAGCGTGTAGCACTGCAGTGGGGAAGCATTAACAGGCCGTGCTGAAACTGATATGCTTATGGGACAAACAGCACAACAGCAGAGCTGTTGCAGGGGATAAGGTACCAGACAGAGCTATGGCTCTCGCCACTCAACCTACAACCAGGCATGATTGTGTCTTATAATGGCCGTAACTTGATGGCGGCTTTGGAGCTCGGCAAGCTCACATACATACCATGCCTAGCCCACGTGTTCAACCTTGTGGTTCAGCAGTTTCTCAAAACCTACCCCAATTTGCCTGAGCTACTGGTGAAGGTTAGCCACGTGTGTGCAGATTTCCGCAAGTCATCGACAGCTTTCGCCGGTCTGACAACGCTGCAGCAGCACTTGCAATTACCAGCTCACCGACTGTTGTGTGACGTGAGCACGAGCTGGAACTCCACGTTCCACATGTTGGGCAGGCTTTGTGAGCAGCAGAGGGCAGTAGTGGAATACCAGCTGCAACATGGTTGTCGCCTTTCCAGTCAGTTTCCGCTCTTCACAAGCAACGAGTGGGCATTAATGTCTGACCTCTGTGAGGTTTTACGCATCTTTGAGGAATCAACACAGATGGTGAGCGGCGATAACGCTATTATCAGCGTAACCATTCCACTTCTGTGTCTACTGAAATGCTCGCTGCTCACACTTAAGGTGGACGCTTTGCATGTAAAAGAGGTGGAAATGGGGGAAGACAGTACACAGGGTGATAGCCAGACCACCCTCAGTTCATCTTCTCAGCGCAAATTGGATGATGATGATGATGAGGAGCTGGAGATGGTTGCCTCCGCTACAGAGGGTAGTACCAATGGAAGTTTTATTCCATATGTTCAGCGTGGATGGGTAGAAGAGGAGGAAGTGGATGAGGAGATTGAGAGTCATCCTCCTGATGAGGACAGCAAATTCTTGTCTGTTGGGACTCTGGCACACATGGCTGACTTTCCCGTGGCTCTCGCATTATACGCTTTTTAGCCAACACCGATTACTGGTTGTTCACCCTTCTCGACTTCCGCTACAAAGAGAACTTCTCATCTCTCCTTCCTGTGGTGGAGAGGACTAGCAAAATGGTGCAATACCAGAAGGTCCTTGTGGAAAAATAGCTCCAAAAATTTCCAGTTGTCAACGCTGGCGGCTGAGTACGTAATTCTTTGGGCAACCAAGGAGGGGAGATGAGGGGAACACACAGCAGTTTCAGCAGAGGCAGGGCAACACTCTCCAAGGCCTGGGACAGTTTTATGACACCCCGCCAGCACCCTCAACATGATGCGCGGCCTAGTGTAACAAGGAGGGAAAAAGTTTAGAAGATGGTGAAGGAGTATGTAGCAGACCGTGTCAGCGTCCTCAGTGATCCCTCTTTGCCTTACAACTATTGGGTGTCCAAGCTGGACACGTGGCACAAACTGGCACTCTACGCCTTGGAGGTGCTGGCATGCCCCATCGCCAGCGTTTTGTCAGAGAGTGTATTTATTGCTGCTGGGGGCATAATAACTGATAAGCGCATCCGCCTGTCAACTGAAAATGCAGACCGGTTGACTCTTATAAAAATGAGCAAGACCTGGATTGCCCCTGACTTCTCTACTCCACCAGAGGAAAGCGGCTGAACATAAAGTCACTCTAAATGTGGCTTTTATGGTGTATTGAATACACTGTATTCCCATGCACCACTAAAAAGGGTATATGGTTAAATCTGCCTTTTCTCGGCCTTCTCCTCCATCATTTTAACATACTTATTAGGCTGCCCTCGCTCCTAATGTTTTTGAAGGTCACCAGCAGGCCCTTGTTCTTAATTTTTTAGAGGGTCACCAGCAGGCCCTCGTCCCTAATGTTTTAGATGGTCAGATCAGCAGCAGATCCTCGCCCCTAATGTTTTAGAGGATCAGCTCAGCAGCAGGCCATCGCCCCTAATGTTTTAGAAGGTCAGCAGCAGGAGGCACTCGCCCCTAATGTTTTAGATGGTCAGATCAGCAGGAGGCACTCGCCCCTAAAGTTTTAGAGGATCAGCTCCGCAGAAGACCCTCATCCCTAATGATTTAGATGGTTAGATCAGCAAGCCCTTGCTCCTAATGTTTTTGAGGGTCACCAGCAGGCTATCAATCATAATTTTTCAAGGATGTGCATGATACCCTCCTTTATGTGTAATAAAGGGTGTATTGGAGTGCCGGTTTCTTGTAATTTTTGGCAGCGCTTTTACTTAGTGCATAGGCTTTATGAGTGTAGGAGTCCTACTACCTGAACAATTGTATTTTGAATGAGGCCCTCCTATGTGATATACAGGTTGTATCGGAGTGCCTCAACCTTGTGATGTTTGGCAGCACTTGCACTTTATATACAAGTAAATATACAGGAAAGAATGTTTCCTAACAATTTTTCTCTAAAATCGATTTTATCTTCGGTTTTGTGCGTATTATTGTCAGTCTGTAAAAGTGGCGTACTACTCGGACAACATCGTTCCCTGCAGCGACCTGGGAGTCCAAGATGCATCCAGACATCCTCCCCATGCTGCTCCCGAACCATTTCAGTGGTGTTTCCATCAGTTTATGAGCTTTTCATGTGAACCAGACACCCTCCCCTCTTCAGAGCAGGGGGTCCCTGGTTAAATGCTCAGGTTCTCCCATTGACTTCCATCATACTCGGGTGCTTGGTAGAGCATCCCGAGGTGTTCTACTCGAGCACCCAAGCACTTTGGTGCTCGATTAACACTAATAAATGGTGGTCAAGGACAGTGAAAGTGTGAATGCCAATGCTCCTGGTGGTGAAGTGTAGTGAGCGATTGATGTAGATCCCTATCAATGATGATTAAAAATAGGAAGTAATAGTAACGTTTCTGGTGAACTAGAGCGGTGAAGGTGTTAATGAGAACACTGCTGGTGGTTTAGAGTAAGTAAGGGATGGAAATAGATCCCTGTCAGTAAGAAGTAACAATTGGAAGCAATAGACATATTCCGGGTGGTATAGAATAGTGAAGCTATTATTGCCAACACTTCTGGTGGTCTACAGAAACTGGGATATTGAAATAGATCCCTATCAGTAAAGATTTATGATAGTAAGTAATGGCTATATGTCTGGTGGTCTAGAGTAGTGAAGATGTTAATGACAGCACCACTAGTGGTCTAAGGTGGTGAGGGATTGATAGTTCCCTATGAGTAAAATGTAATGATAGGATGTAATTATCATATGCCTGGTCATTTAGAATACAGAAGGTGTTAAAGGGGTTGTCTCATTTCAGTAAATGGCATTAATCATGTAGAGAAAGTTAATACAAGGCACTTACTAATGTATTGTGATTGTCCATATTTGCTGGCTGGATTCATTTTTCCATCACATTATACACTGTTCATTTTTATGGCTTCGACCACCCTGCAATCCATCAGCGGTGGTCGTGCTTGCACACTATAGGAAAAATCACTAACCTATGTGCTCTCCCATGGTCCTGACCATCAGAGAGGCCAATGCTTTTTCCCATAGTGTGCAAGCACAACCACCACTAATGGATTGCAGGGTGGTTGTAACCAAGAAATCGATCAGTGTATAATGAGTTGGAAAAATTATAAAGCCAGCATAGGAAGCAATATGGACAATCACAATACATTAGTAAATGCCTTGTATTAACTTTCTCAACATGATAAATTTTAACTTGCTGAAGTGAGACAACACCTTTAATGCCAAGGACCTGGGTGGTATAGGGTAGGTGAGGGATTGATGGATTGTAGATCAGTCAGTAAAAAAACTGAAAGGGGTTAATGGTAACAAGCATAATGGTCTACAGTGGTGGTGGGGCTAAAGACAACTTGCTTGTTGACCAAGGGTTATTCACCCCTCCAGAACCCAGAACTGTCCAGTTATTGGGTATGGCAAGGAGCTTACTTCAATGAGTGTAGTACGATGGTTGTCTAAGCCCCAGCTTACATTCTTGACAAGCATGTCCAAGACTATATAGATGCTACATCCCAGTAAACTGCATCCCAGTCAGACTGTGAGTCTGGGCAGTCTATAGCCACAGGTAGGATAATAAGAGGAAGGAGATTTAAATACTTCGATACAGTGGGCTAGCTTCTTCACTATACAGCCCGAGCCCACTATTGATGTTCTCATTAAAGTGGACCCATCCCCTCTCCTGATATGTGTGTTTTAGTAACCAATTGCATTCCCCATGTAATAATGATTTTGGAGCATCTTTTCATATAATTTTAATATAATATAATTGTAAATAGTCTGCAATAAAAGTCTGACTGGTGACGTGTCACTTGACATGGTCACATAACACATAGGTAAGACATCAGTGCTGTGGATAGTAATTAGCTGTGGCAGTCACATTACCCACATCAAACGGGATGTAGATGCAGTGTTGACCCAGGGCCTGTGACTCAAGAGGGTGAGCAATGGAGCAGGAAACCCATTGTCAGGGAGCAGGTAAGTACGGTACCACGGATCCCACCATACTGGGGGGGTCTGAAAAAAAGCACACCAAGGTAGAACAACCAACCCCTTTGAGCACCCCATTAGACAAAAAATAAAAATTATATTTGTGTAGTACTGCCCAGAACTCTGCAAATCTGATAAGAGAACAGTAGAGTTGAGCGAACACCTGGATGTTCGGGTTCGAGAAGTTCGGCCGAACTTCCCGGAAATGTTCGGGTTCGGGATCCGAACCCGATCCGAACTTCGACCCGAACCCCATTGAAGTCAATGGGGACCCGAACTTTTCGGTACTAAAAAGGCTGTAAAACAGCCCAGGAAAGGGCTAGAGGGCTGCAAAAGGCAGCAACATGTAGGTAAATCCCCTGCAAACAAATGTGGATAGGGAAATGAATTAAAATAAAAATTTAATAAATAAAAATTAATCAAAATCAATTAGAGAGAGGTCCCATAGCAGAGAATCTGGCTTCACGTCACCCACCACTGGAACAGTCCATTCTCAGATATTTAGGCCCCGGCACCCAGGCAGAGGAGAGAGGTCCCGTAACAGAGAATCTGTCTTCATGTCAGCAGAGAATCAGTCTGCATGTCATAGCAGAGAATCAGGCTTCACGTCAGCCACCAATGCAACAGTCCATTGTCAGATATTTAGGCCCAGCACCCAGGCAAAGGAGAGAGGTCCCGTAACAGACAATCAGGCTTCACGTCAGCCACCAGTGCAACAGTCCATTAGCATATATTTAGGCCCAGCACCCAGGCAGAGGAGAGAGGTCCCGTAACAGAGAATCTGGCTTCATGTCAGCAGAGAATCAGTCTGCATGTCATAGCAGAGAATCAGGCTTCACGTCAGCCACCACTGTAAGAGTCCATTTTCATAAATTTAGGCCCAGCACCCAGGCAGAGGAGAGAGGTCCCATAACAGACAATCTAGCTTCATGTCAGCAGAGAATCAGTCTTCATATCATAGCAGAGAATCAGGCTTCACGTCACCCAACATTGGAACAGTCTATTTTCATAAATTTAGGCCAAGCACCCAGGCAGAGGAGAGAGGTCCCGTAACAGACAATCTGGCTTCATGTCAGCAGAGAATCAGTCTTCATATCATAGCAGAGAATCAGGCTTCACGTCAGCCACCACTGCAACAGTCCATTGTCATAAATTTAGGCCAAGCACCCAGGCAAAGGAGAGAGGTCCCGTAACAGACAATCTGGCTTCATGTCAGCAGAGAATCAGTCTTCATATCATAGTAGAGAATCAGGCTTCACGTCAGCCACCAATGCAACAGTCCATTGTCAGATATTTAGGCCCAGCACCCAGGCAGAGGAGAGAGGTCCCGTAACAGAGAATCTGGCTTCATGTCAGCAGAGAATCAGTCTGCATATCATAGCAGAGAATCAAGCTTCATGTCAGCCACCACTGCAACAGTCCATTTTCATAAATTTAGGCCAAGCACCCAGGCAGAGGAGAGAGGTCCCGTAACAGACAATCTGGCTTCATGTCAGCAGAGAATTAGTCTTCATATCATAGCAGAGAATCAGGCTTCACGTCAGCCACCAATGCAACAGTCCATTGTCAGATATTTAGGCCCAGCACCCAGGCAGAGGAGAGAGGTCCCTTAACAGAGAATCTGGCTTCATGTCAGCAGAGAATCAGTCTGCATGTCATAGCAGAGAATCAGGCTTCACGTCAGCCACCACTGCAACAGTCCATTTTCATAAATTTAGGCCAAGCACCCAGGCAGAGGAGAGAGGTCCCATAACAGACAATCTGGCTTCATGTCAGCAGAGAATCAGTCTTCATATCATAGTAGAGAATCAGGCTTCATGTCAGCCACCAATGCAACAGTCCATTGTCAGATATTTAGGCCCAGCACCCAGGCAGAGGAGAGAGGTCCCGTAAAAGAGAATCTGGCTTCATGTCAGCAGAGAATCAGTCTGCATGTCATAGCAGAGAATCAGGCTTCACGTCAGCCACCACTGTAAGAGTCCATTTGCATAAATTTAGGCCCAGCACCAAGGCAGAGGAGAGAGGTCCCGTAACAGACAATCTGGCTTCATGTCAGCAGAGAATCAGTCTTCATATCATAGCAGAGATCAGGCTTCACGTCAGCCACCACTGCAACAGTCCATTGTCATAAATTTAGGCCAAGCACCCAGGCAGAGGAGAGAGGTCCCGTAACAGACAATCTGGCTTCATGTCAGCAGAGAATCAGTCTTCATATCATAGCAGAGAATCAGGCTTCACGTCACCCACCACTGTAAGAGTCCCTTTTCATAAATGTAGGCCCAGCACCCAGGCAGAGGAGAGAGGTCCCGTAACAGACAATCTGGCTTCATGTCAGCAGAGAATTAGTCTGCATGTCATAGCAGAGAATCAGGCTTCACGTCAGCCACCACTGCAACAGTCCATTGGCATATATTTAGGCCCAGCACCCAGGCAGAGGAGAAAGGTCCCGTAACAGAGGATCTGGCTTCATGTCAGCAGAGAATTAGTCTACATGTCATAGCAGAGAATCAGGCTTCACGTCACCAAACATTGGAACAGTCCATTGGCATATATTTAGGCCCCGGCACCCAGACAGAGGAGAGGTTCATTCAAATTTGGGTAGCCTCGCAATATAATGGTAAAATGAAAATAAAAATAGGATTGAATGAGGAAGTGCCCTGGAGTACAATAATATATGGTTAAGGGGAGGTAGTTAATGTCTAATCTGGACAAGGGACGGACAGGTCCTGTGGGATCCATGCCTGGTTCATTTTTATGAACGTCAGCTTGTCCACATTGGCTGTAGACAGGCGGCTGCGTTTGTCTGTAATGACACCCCCTGCCATGCTGAATACACGTTCAGACAAAACGCTGGCCGCCGGGCAGGCCAGCACCTCCAAGGCATAAAAGGCTAGCTCTGGCCACATGGACAATTTAGAGACCCAGTAGTTGAATGGGGCCGAACCATCAGTCAGTACGTGGAGGGGTGTGCACACGTACTGTTCCACCATGTTAGTGAAATGTTGCCTCCTGCTAACACGTTGCGTATCAGGTGGTGGTGCATTTAGCTGTGGCGTGTTGACAAAAAACTTTTCCACATCTCTGCCATGCTAACCCTGCCCTCAGAGGAGCTGGCCGTGACACAGCTGCCTTGGTGACCTCTTGCTCCTCCTCTGCCTTGGCCTTGGGCTTCCACTTGTTCCCCTGTGACATTTGGGAATTCTCTCAGTAGCGCGTCTACCAACGTGCGCTTGTACTCGCGCATCTTCCTATCACGCTCCAGTGCAGGAAGTAAGGTGGGCACATTGTCTTTGTAGCGTGGATCCAGCAGGGTGGCAACCCAGTAGTCCGCACACGTTAAAATGTGGGCAACTCTGCTGTCGTTGCGCAGGTACTGCAGCATGTAGTCGCTCATGTGTGCCAGGCTGCCCAGGGGTAAGGACAAGCTGTCCTCGTCATCGTCCTGCCTTTCCCCCCAGCCACGCACCAGTGATGGACCCGAGCTGCGTTGGGTGCCACCCCGCTGTGACCATGCTTCATCCTCATCCTCCTTCACCTCCTCCTCATCCTCGTCCTCCAGTAGTGGGCCCTGGCTGGCCACATTTGTACCTGGCCTCTGCTGTTGCCAAAAAACTCCCTCTGAGTCACTTTGAAGAGACTGGCCTGAAAGTGCTAAAAATTACCCCTCTTCCTCCTCCTCCTCCTCCTCCTCCTGGGCCACCTCATCTTCCATCATCGCCCTAAGTGTTTTCTCAAGGAGACATAGAAGTGTCTCAGTATTGTAACGCTGATAACGGCGTCATCGCCACTGGCCATGTTGGTGGAGTACTCGAAACAGCGCAACAGGGCACACAGGTCTCGCATGGAGGCCCAGTCATTGGTGGTGAAGTGGTGCTGTTCCGTAGTGCGACTGACCCGTGCGTGCTGCAGCTGAACCTCCACTATGGCCTGCTGCTGCTCGCACAGTCTGTCCAGCATGTGCAAGGTGGAGTTCCACCTGGTGGGCACGTCGCATATGAGGCGGTGAGCGGGAAGGCCAAAGTTACGCTGTAGCGCAGACAGGCGAGCAGCAGCAGGATGTGAACGCCGGAAGCGCGAACAGACGGCCCGCACTTTATGCAGCAGCTCTGACATGTCGGGGTAGTAGTGAATGAACTTCTGCACCACCAAATTAAGCACCTGCGCCAAGCAAGGGATGTGCGTCAAACCGGCTAGTCCCAGAGCTGCAACGAGATTTCACCCATTATCACACACCACCCGGCCGGGCTTGAGGCTCACCGGCAGCAACCACTCGTCGGTCTGTTGTTCTATACCCTGCCACAACTCCTGTGCGGTGTGGGGCCTGTCCCCCAAACATATGAGTTTCAGAATGGCCTGCTGACGTTTACCCCGAGCTGTGCTGAAGTTGGTGGTGAAGGTGTGTGGCTGACTGGATGAGCAGGTGGAAGAAGAGGAGGAGGAAGCCGAGTAGGAGGAGGTGGCAACAGGAGGCAAAGAATGTTGCCCTGTGATCCTTGGCGGCGGAAGGACGTGCGCCAAACAGCTCTCCGCCTGGGGCCCAGCTGCCACTACATTTACCCAGTGTGCAGTTAGGGAGATATAGCGTCCCTGGTGGTGTTTACTGGTCCACGTATCTGTGGTTAGGTGGACCTTGCCACAGATGGCGTTGCGCAGTGCACACTTGATTTTATCGGATACTTGGTTGTGCAGGGAAGGCACGGCTCTCTTGGAGAAGTAGTGCCGGCTGGGAACAACATACTGTGGGACAGCAAGCGACATGAGCTGTTTGAAGCTGTCTGTGTCCACCAGCCTAAATGACAGCATTTCATAGGCCAGTAGTTTAGAAATGCTGGCATTCAGAGCCAGGGATCGAGGGTGGCTAGGTGGGAATTTACGCTTTCTCTCAAATGTTTGTGAGATGGAGAGCTGAACGCTGCCGTGTGACATGGTTGAGATGCTTGGTGACGGAGGTGGTGGTGGTGTTGGTGGTACATCCCCTGTTTGCTGGGCGGCAGGTGCCAACGTTCCTCCAGAGGCGGAGGAAGAGGCCGAGGCGGCAGCAGCAGAAGGGGCCGAGGCGGCAGAAGAGGCCGAGGCGGCAGCAGCAGAAGAGGTAGCAGGGGGAGCCTGAGTGACTTCCTTGGTTTTAAGGTGTTTACTCCACTGCAGTTCATGCTTTGCATGCAGGTGCCTGGTCATGCAGGTTGTGCTCAGGTTCAGAACGTTAATGCCTCGCTTCAGGCTCTGATGGCACAGCGTGCAAACCACTCGGGTCTTGTCGTCAGCACATTGTTTGAAGAAGTGCCATGCCAGGGAACTCCTTGAAGCTGCCTTTGGGGTGCTCGGTCCCAGATGGCGGCGGTCAGTAGCAGGCGGAGTCTCTTGGCGGCGGGTGTTCTGCTTTTGCCCACTGCTCCCTTTTTTGCTACGCTGTTGGCTCGGTCTCACCACTGCCTCTTCCTCCGAACTGTGAAAGTCAGTGGCACGACCTTCATTCCATGTGGGGTCTAGGACCTCATCGTCCCCTGCATCGTCTTCCACCCAGTCTTGATCCCTGACCTCCTGTTCAGTCTGCACACTGCAGAAAGACGCAGCAGTTGGCACCTGTGTTTCGTCATCATCAGAGACATGCTGAGGTGGTATTCCCATGTCCTCATCTTCAGGAAACATAAGTGGTTGTGCGTCAGTGCATTCTATGTCTTTCACCGCTGGGGACGGGCTAGGTGGATGCCCTTGGGAAACCCTGCCAGCGGAGTCTTCAAACAGCATAAGAGACTGCTGCATAACTTGAGGCTGAGACAGTTTCCCTGGTATGCATGGGGGTGATGTGACAGACTGATGGGGTTGGTTTTCAGGCGCCATCTGTGCGCTTTCTGCAGAAGACTGGGTGGGAGATAATGTGAACGTGCTGGATCCACTGTCGGCCACCCAATTGACTAATGCCTGTACCTGCTCAGGCCTTACCATCCTTAGAACGGCATTGGGCCCCACCATATATCGCTGTAAATTCTTGCGGCTACTGGGACCTGAGGTAGTTGGTACACTAGGACGTGTGGATGTGGCAGAACGGCCACATCCTCTCCCAGCAACAGAGGGTCCACTAACACCACCACGACCATGTCCACGTCCGCGTCCCTTACTAGATGTTTTCCTCATTGTTATCGTTCACCACAACAACAAAAATATTATTTGGCCCAATGTATTGTATTCAAATTCAGCTGAATATAAATTTGAGGCCTAGTATTTAGGCGCTGGGTGAACAGTATAGATTTACTGACAGAATTAGACTTGGAAATGCACAGTAGCGTGTGTGTGAAGTTATTCTGAATGACCCTATGTGCAACTTGAATGTTATATACCCTTTTAGGGATAGATTTCAAATAGCTCTGATACAGCAGAAACCACAAAATTATGAAATTGCTAAATTGGGAATTGTATTTCAACCCAGAACAAAAAATGTGCTTTGACGGACACTAAATAACTTGCCCAGCCAGAACAGTACAGCGGTAACGACAGATTTAGCGGGATATAAATTTGAGGCCTAGTATTTAGGCGCTGGGTGACCGGTATGGATTTACTGACAGAATTAGACTTGGAAATGGCCAAAAAATAACCACACTATTGCTGGTTAAATGTACTTGGTGTGACAGCTTGACCAACCACACTACTGAGGGTTAAATGCACTTAGTGACAGGCGCAGCTTGCCCCTGATGTAGTATATGGCCAAAACATGAACAGACTATTGCTGGTTAAATGCACTTGGTGTGACAGCTTGACCAACCACACTACTGAGGGTTAAATGCACTTGGTGACGGGCGCAGCTTGCCCCTGATGTAGTATATGGCCAAAAAATAAACAGACTATTGCTGGTTAAATGCACTTGGTGTGACAGCTTCACCCTGATGTAGGCTTTAGCCAAAAAACAACCACACCATTGAGGGTTAAATGCACTTGGTGACGGGCGCAGCTTGCCCCTGATGTAGTATATGGCCAAAAAATGAACAGACTATTGCTGGTTAAATGCACTTGGTGTGACAGCTTGACCAACCACACTACTGAGGGTTAAATGCACTTGGTGACGGGCGCAGCTTGCCCCTGATGTAGTATATGGCCAAAAAATAAACAGACTATTGCTGGTTAAATGCACTTGGTGTGACAGCTTCACCCTGATGTAGGCTTTAGCCAAAAAACAACCACACCATTGAGGGTTAAATGCACTTGGTCGCAGCTTGTGCTGGCGCACCACAAGACACAAAATGGCCGCCGATCACCCCAGAAAAAAGTGACTGACAAACGGTCTGGGCAGCCTAAAAACAGTGAGAAATTGAGTATCAGCAGCTCAATGACCCACAGCTGCGATCGATCAATAATCAAGTACTTTGGAGGAGTTAATCAGCCTAATCTCGCCCTACTGTCGCAGCCGCATCCTCTCCCTACGCTAATCAGAGCAGAGTGACGGGCGGCGCTATGTGACTCCAGCTTAAATAGAGGCTGGGTCACATGGTGCTCTGGCCAATCACAGCCATGCCAATAGTAGGCATGGCTGTGACGGCCTCTTGGGGCAAGTAGTATGACGCTTGTTGATTGGCTGCTTTGCAGCCTTTCAAAAAGCGCCAAGAAAGCGTCAAAAAGCGCCAAGAAAGCGACGAACACCGAACCTGAACCCGGACTTTTAAGAAAATGTCCGGGTTCGGGTCCGTGTCACGGACACCCCAAAATTCGGTACGAACCCGAACAGTTCGAGTTCGCTCATCCCTAGAGAACAGCAGTTATGCAGCCATTAGGCATAATGCAGCAAAATTAGGAAGAAAAAAATTCTGTGCAAAAACTTTTGTGCATAAATTGTGTTTATTAAAATGTGCGGTCAACAATTCCCTGCACTTAGATTGCTACGTTTATTACGGATTGAAAGAGCAATGTTACCTGTTTTCTCCTCTGAAGCAGGTTGCCAAAGCAACATGGCTTTCAAAAATAGCATTACATTGTGAGTGAGATAATGGCCCGTAGTGACATCAACTCACAAATGACAGCTTGTACTTTGTGATAAGGCAGCAAATAATGCATCAAAGGCTTTCATTGCTTCGGTTATACAGGTATTGCAAGTGGACACGTAAACAATAATTTTAGAGACGAGGATACTGTAGGATGAAAATTGTGTCCTACCTGAAAAAAACTCACAACTTTACAACTTATAATGAAAGTTTCCCCAGGAATATGTGTTCCAAAATCCAGTCATTGACCTCATCAGTAAATGCAACCATCTGACTCTTGAGAGTTTGTCCACCTTTATGTAGAGGAAGGGAAGGGACTCATTTTCATTAACTTTTCTCCTCCTTTACCAGGTTGAGACTCATCTTATGGTTTACCTCTTGTAATGTGTTTGTAACGCTTGTAGATAGGGACAGACACGGGCAGTGACTGACCTGAAACCCAGCCCACTTTCCCTACCTACTTACAGTACAAGCCCTTGGTTGCAAGACCGCAACTGGTCGATGGTCGCTATGCTACTAAGGTGAAGAGACAGACAGACACCAAAAAGCAAAACAAGACAAAGGGATAGTTGTAAAACAAATGGGTCAGAAAAAGGGGGACAAAGCAGTACAAAAACAAGGGACAGAGAGTAGTCAAAAGACAAGCTTTTTTCAGAACCAGATGGGATACACATTACAAATCATTTGAAAAAGAGAGTAGTCAAAAGACAAGCTGAGGTCAGAAGCACAAACAATCCAAATAAATTCAAGAACTAGGAACCTAGCAAGTGAGCCTATACAGGACTATCACTAACACTGGTATATGGCGAGGAAAGGGTTCAAATAGAGCACCAAGTCCCAGGATCAGAACCTGATAGATCAATCAGCCCACTGCTAGTTTCCTCCAGCACAGCCTGCTGTGGGGAGAGAAAGAACATTGCATCCTGTTGCTAAGGATTCTGTCTCATCACCAGGGAGAGTGGCTTCACAGCGTGTCTTTCCCAGCACGTGTCCTGCCGAAGCTAGAGATCTCATCGCTGGAGCCTGGACAGGTAAGTTTGTGACATTGATCTGTTTGATGCTTGTATGCGGTTTGCTAGAGATGAGGCAATTTCTTAAAAATTCGATTCGGCTGGTTCGCCGAATTTTTCCAATTGATTTCAGGCGAATCGCGTGAAAAAAAAATACTGCTATTTCCAGGCTGCAGGGAGCCTTTATAGTGGTGTAGAACACTGTGCCGTGCAGTAACACGCATAGGGAGTCTGCTATGGTAGTGAAATAATACTGTGAGTCAGTATGACATGCAGATGACTGGCGTCGCTCTTAGAATCACTGCACACTTCACTTATTTGGGCAGTTACGGGGTCAAAGCTGACCAAATAACTCAAGTGTGAACTCAGCCTTATAGGTCAATGTTAGCGGCAGGTATAAAGAACCGTGCAGAGGCCCAAGATCCTACTATACCATGAAATAGTGCACTCCTTTTACACCAATTCACTGATTCCACATAGATTTCTACAGAATCTCTTCTATTATACGCTTATACAAGTAGAAAACCCCCAAAAGAGTGGAGTGGGTGTCAGTAGTAAGTTTGTGTTGACTTCACTGATTTTGTCCTTCCTCTGATCCGTCAGAACAATAACCCCCAAAAAACTGATCCTGTCTGTTGAGCATCCGCCTTCACTCGATCAGCATTTGGTCAGTAATCCATCAGTATTGCTAAAGCCCAAAAAAAACAGGAGCGCATCCAAAACTGAGATGACAAGTGAATGAAATATTTGCATGTCTTCTGTGTTTTGGACCCACTGCTGCTTTTGGCTACCAAATCATAAGCCAATTCTGATGCAAAATAGGGATAATGTCATGCAGGCCTTACAGCTGTTACATAGGCAGATCAGAAGAAGGGTCAAATAAATGATGATGTGAGCCAGGCCGAAAGGAAAAATAGTGGCCCAGTCATGAAGTGGGGAGGGTGGGAAGAGCATGAAAAGTCCACAGAGTGGCTCTATGACATAGTGGTGAGGTGGAAGCAGCATAAGGAGACAGCAGAGGGGCCCAATGACAAAGTGTGGAGGTGGCAGCAACAGCATCAGGAAGACACAGAGTGGCACAATGACAGAGTGTGGAGATGGCGGCAGAAGCACAGGAGAAGGCCATAGGGTGGCACATTCACAGTGTGGAGGTGGCAGCAGCATGTGGAGACCACAGAGTGGCACAATGACGAAGTGTGGAGGTGGCAGCAGCAGCATCAAGAGGAGGCCACAGGGGGGCACAATTATACAGTGTGGAGGTGGCAGCAGCATCATCAGGAAGCCACAGAGTGCCACAATGACAGAGTGTGGAGGTGGCGGCAACATCACAGGAGGAGGCCAATGACAGTGTGGAGGTGGCAACAGCAGCATCAGGAGGCCACAGAGTGGCACAATGACAGAGTGTGGAGGTGGCAGCAGCATCAGGAGACCACAGAGTGACAAAGTGAATTAGTGTGGAGGTGGCAGCAGCATCAGGAAACCACAGAGTGGCAAAGTGACATAGTGTGGAAGTAGCAGCTGCATCAGGAGACCACCGAGTGGCAAGGTGACATAGTGTGGAAGTGGCAGCAGCATCAGAAAACCACAGAGTGACCCTGTGACAGAGTGGGTAGGTGGGTGGCAATACCAGCACCAGCTGAAGATGGTGAGTGAAAGAAGGAGCACTTGGCATCAGATGTGCGGCATCAGGCAGGTGGCAGCATCAGAATAGTAGCTGAGGCAGGTAGCCAGAAGAAACCGGTCTCTTTTGTCAAAGTGTTGGTGTGGCACCATGGATGATCATCCATGGTCTGATGCATTAGCCATGGATGATCTAGTCTGATGCGTCAGGCATTGGTGGGTGGAAATCCTGGATGATCCACGCCTGATTCATCTTGACAAAGGTCAGTCTCTCCACATTTTGGACACAAAGAAAATTTCTGTGTGATATCAGGAAAAGGTGAAGCAGCAGTCCCAGAATTTGGAGTAAGTCCCTTCTCAAGAAAATCAGCCAAAGTACATATGTCTGGGTCCGCGCTAGGTTTCCACAGGCAGGCTTTCACTCACAGGAAGATTCTATGGAGATTCCACGATGTTACAGGCACATCTCCAATAACAATCCCGATACCGACCAGCAAAGTTTCTTTCCTCCTCTCCTTCAGGAGAAACAGAACATAGTGCAATACCCAGGGTGTTTAATATTAAGTAAGGTTTATTGTACTTACAAACATCAATAGGTAAAAAGCGTGTGTAGATGCCCGACCCGGGTTTCGCCTTTGCTTCATCTGGCCGCAACTCTGCCAGTTGCGGCCACAAATTCAGTTTGGCTGCCCAGTGGTCCAGTGGATCTTCAAAGTGGGGTTGTAGGGTGCTGTCCAAGTATGCCACCACCTGCTGGTTCACGCCCTGCTCCAGGTCTAACTGCTGTTTCTGCTGCTGTTGAGTAGTTTCTTCACTAGTCAGGCGAAGAAAGCTTCTCATTAGTGACTTTAGACTCAGGTTGCTGCTAATGGAGCTGTAACTGCTCATAACCCCCCCCCCCCCCCATCCCCACTCTGCCACAGCAGCCATGGAATGTGAGTGCAGAGGGCCCCCCTGGTCAGACCTGTGAGAGGAAGGACGATGGCGCAGATAAGCAGCGGCCAACTGAATATATAGGATGTCTGTATAGTAGTTCAGTTTGTCCTCCCTCTCAGCGGGGTGTAAAAAAAGGCCCCCCTTTTGGACCGGTAGAGAGGGTCCAACAAGGTGGAGAGCCAGAAACCATCCCTCTGCCGAATGCAGACAATTCGACTGTCACTACGCAAGTAAGTGAGCATGCATCGGGCAATTTGTGCAAGTGACTCAGAGGGACTCCCTGCCTCCATCTCCACTGCATACTGCCACTGTGTGTCTGGGTCCTCTGCCTCATATTTCTCATCGCCCTGTAGCATCTCTGGCTGCTCCTGCTCCTCCTCTCCTGTCACCTGTGTCTAAAAACCACCCATTTTGCTACACATTGCTTATACTCCAAAGGTCTCCTTTTCCAGTTCAGCCCCCACAGGGCTCATGTGGCCATGTGATCTAGGCGCCATGTCTCTAGTCCCCTGACCAGCCATTGTTACCACCATCTGTTCCAGGACATAAAGCAGTGGAATGACGTCATTCATCCCGTAGTCCTGGCAACTGACAAATAATGTGGCATCCTCAAAGGGCCTGAGCAAACGGCAGGTGTCACGCATGAGCTGCCACTGGCTGACATTGAAGTTACACAGTGGAGTACTGCTCTCTGCTTGCATCATCAAGAAATTGTTGATGGCCTTTTTCTGTTCATATAGTCTGTACAACACATGAAGGATGGAATTCCAATGGGTGAAAATGTCACATATCAGCCCATGTTGGGGAATGCCGTTCTCAAGGAGGGTGTGCTTTATGATGTACGAGTGGCTGAAGCGCATGCAAAGTTTCCTGTCCATTATTAGGATGTCCTGCAAGTGGATGGAAGACTTCAGGAACCGATTGACAACCAGATTGAACACGTGTTCCATGCAGGGCGCATGGCTCAGCCCTCCTTGATGCTGCGCCAACACCATGTTCTTCCCGTTGTCGGTCACCATGGTTCTGATTTTGAGTTGTCGTGGAGAAAGCCAGGATTTGATTTCTTGATGTAGGACACTGTGTCACTCCGTTCGCCCAGACAAACAAGGTGCAGAACAGCGTGACACCTCCGTGCCCTGCACATGTGGTATGTGTCACCACCAGACATCTGAGAAGCTCTGACAGACGTCCTTCAGAACCTCCTCCTTGAGGTTCCTTTTGTTTTGCTTTCATTTTCTCATCTCGTTAGCCTCTCTCAGCTGTCATGTAGTTGCACTGATTGCATCCCTTTAAATCCCTTCCCATACTGCATCACTTTGTGGTTTATAGAACTTTCTGGAGTGTGTGCATGTTGGATGCTACTACTGAGTCTTCTACAGATAAGTTTTGTTCATTCATTTGTATTTTCCTGTTTGCTGGATCCCAGGTGACCCTGACTCCCTCCGTATCAAGTGTAGGGAGCCGGTGGTCGTGTCCCCTCACTATTATAGGGTGTTCAGGTGTTATACAGTCGAGGAATGAGGATAGCGATCATTTATCATTGAGATCTTTGCATAGGCTGAACAGTTAGGGAGAGAGCCAGGTCTGTTGCAGGGCTATCCCTTTGGTTCCTTAGTTTTGTGTCTTCTAGTATTCTGTACACCTTCCGTGACAGTATGCTGGAGTGGCACTGTGAATTGTCCCTGCAGTAGAGGTTGAGGACATGGGGAAGGGTGAGGAGGCAGAGGTTAACATTGTCGCAGGACCAACAGCGTAAGAACATGGAGGCAGAATCCGCGTCACCTGGCAAAGTTGCTGGTGTGGCTGTGAAGGAACCACATTCACCCAGTGGGCCGTAAAGGACATGTATTGTGCCTCACCGTAGTTACAGCTCCACACGTCGGCCCTGCTGTGCAATTTGGCAGACACCGACAGGCTCAAGGACTGGCCCACCTTCTGTTCTACATGTGTGTGTAGGGTTGGTATTGCCTTTTTGGCAAAGAAATAACGGCTTGGGACTCTCTACCTCGGCTCGGCACAAGCCATCAGTTCTCTGAAAGGTGCAGAATCCACAACTTGGAAAGAGAGTGACTGCAACACCAACAACTTGGCTAGGAGAACATTCAGCACGCATACTGTTGTCTCTTGGCAAACGCTTCTGTGATCGATTGCTGACGGAATGACTGATGAGGAGTAGGAGCAGAAGCATCAGGGCCAGCAGATGATGGGAAGGACAGACAGCTCCTTTCGGATGAGTTGGTGGAGCTTTGACTGCCTGAAATTGGGTGCATTTCTCTGGGTGATACAGTGGTTGCTGCGGCAGGCTGGATCACCACATCGGAGCCATGGTTCTCCCAGGCCACTTTATGGTGACGCTGCATATGTTGATGCAGGGCCGTGGTGCCAACATTGGCACCATGGCCACACTTCACCTTCTGCCCACAGATTCTACAAATGGCCATGTTCACCTCATGTGACTTAATAAAAAACTGCCACACTGACTGCTATCTCTGCTGCTTCCGTGAACCCCTGCACCACTACTTTCTGGGCAGGTAGGCTTCTGAGAAGTGGGTGGTCTACCCTGGGCTTGTTTGGTTCCCGACCTCCCACTGCTGCCACCCTGCTGACTCCCAAACAACGCTAGCAACTTGCTGGCTCTGCTGCTGCCTCCCTTTTCTCCCGATGATGATGAAGTCCCTTATTCACCCGGCTCCCAAGTGTGATCAGCTACATCATCATCGAGTACTGTCTGCACGTCACTGATGTCCTTCTCAACGGTCTCTGGGTCAGGAGCCTGAGCCTCGCAACATCAATTCCCATGCCACTCTCCTCATCACTACTTGCCCGCCTAACGGAGGAAGCGGTGGATGTCTCCTCCACATCTTGGCTGGGTAGTAGCTGCTGACTGTCCTCTAGTAGCTCATCCTCGCTGTATAGTGGAGCTGAGCCCACAGCATATAATACATGTCTGGCTGAGGGAACAGAAAAGGACAGATGCAGTTTGAGGACAGATGATGGCACAGGGCATGCCAACTAAGGGTTGTGTCTGACAAACCCACCAACTCTTGGATGGGGGTGTCTGATGTCACTTGGGACGAAGTGGATGACCGAGTCAACCATTTAAGCACCGCTGGATTGCTGGTCAAGACACAACCACTAGATGACACAGAGAGCTCAGGCCTCTCGCTGAGACTCCTGCTGTCAAGCCCCCTTACTCTGCTGCGACCTGTGCATGCGCCAGAAATATTTAGGCCTCTGCCACTCCCCTGAGCAGGGCCTGGCACTTCTCTGTCTGACATAAATAAATAAAAGGGAAATTAAATCATCCAAAAAAAGTCAGTAATTTTCTCACTTCACCACATAATAAGGCTTTTTTTTACCCACTAATACACCCCAAAGAAGGCTTTAAAACATATATCTGCACTGCTGACCTGCAAATAGGCCCTTACTTTTTCCACTTATACACACCACAAAAGGCTTTAGAACATATAACTGCACCGCTGAACAGCAAATAATATATATTTTTTTGCCACCAATACTCTCCATAAAGGGGCTTTAAAACATATAACTGCACCGCTGAATGGCAAATAATATATATATTTTTGCCACTACTGTATTAAACGACAAAAAGAGCTTTAGAACATAGAACTGCACCGCTGAACGGCAAATAGGCCTTTACTTTTTTCAACTTATACACGTGAAAAAAGGCTTTAGAATATATAACTGCACCCCTGAAAGGCAAATAATATATATTTTTTGTGCCACTAATACACACCAAAAAGGGCTGTAAATTTCTCACTTCACCAAACAACTGCCAATAAGACCTTTTTTTTCCCACTAATACAAGCCAAAAAATGCTTTAGAACTAGTGATGAGCGAGCATGCTCGGCTGAATATCGGTTCGGCTCGAGCAACGCTATGCTCGGCACACGGAGGTACTCGGCCGAGTACCGCATGTGCTCGAGCGCTATGCTCGAGTCTCCTTCCCGCATGTTTCGCGGCTGCTAAGCAGCCAATAAACATGCAGGTAAGTACTGCCATCACTGTAATGCCAGTAGCCATGTTGGCTGCTGGCATTACAGTGATTGTCTGGCCAGGACGCGCCATCGGGTGCTATATAGCACCAAATCACACGTGCTCGGATCAGTCATAATCAGGGAGAGCAGAGGGTAGGAAGGGAAAGGCAGTGTAGGGAGCGAAATTCTCTGTTATTATTCGAAGAAAGCTTTTCAAAGACCCAAAAGTCCTTTTAAGGACTACTGTGTGTGTGTGTGTGTTTTAGAGCAGCAATATATTTTTCACTGAAAAAAGTGGCCTAAACTGGTGGAAATGCTCCAAACCTAGACACTGTAGCGTGTCTATAACCAGGCAAGCAATTCCTCCGCATGTCGTCAGCAGATAACGGCAATCCCCAGCAAAAAATGTGTACAATGGAGGATGCCGGGCGGACTACATGAACCACAAGGACATCTTACACAAAATGATACATTGTGCAGATAAAAAAATATATACATGCACAAAACACTGCACATTTGGTGAGCTCTTTAAACCTGCTGCTTCCATAGAACGGCGCTAGAGGAATTACAGAGTAATAGACCGTCTGGGTAAACTAAAAGGACAGAGATATCAAAATTGATGTCATAGACATGGTGCAGATGTAATGCAACAACAAAGTCTTAACTGAATTACCCCAGCACAGTGGTGCAGCCTCAAAGAGGTACAAACTGTTTTCTCATGGAGAGGTACAGGTTAAGAGGATCACCTAACTATAGTAGGTTTTCACACAACCCTAGTTAGGAAGCACTATCCTAAGTGTAGTATTTAGTACGTTAGAATGTCATGTCAGTGAAAGAGCTTGGGGCACCCTCAGTTCTAGGAATCTAAACAGCACTGAAATCTCCAGAGGCAGACCCCTAAATCAATTCGAACCCCAGAGGCAGACCACAAATTTAGATTCTTGATCTAGATCTCTAAATTAATTCTGACACTGGTTTAAACTACAGAATTAATTCATCTCCCAGATTCTATAATAGTATCAGACCTCAGACTAAAGTACAAAATTCAGACCCCAAGTCAAAAATGAATCCATACCCTATAACAGACCAACAATTCAGATCACAGATCAGACCTCAACATTAAAGGGGTTTTATCACTCTAGCAAATAGCATTTATTATGTAGATGAAGTTAACCACTTCAACCCCGCTAGCTAAAACCCCCTTCATGACCAGGCCACTTTTTACAATTCTGCACTACACTACTTTCACCGTTTATTGCTCGGTCATGCAACTTACCACCCAAATGAATTTTACCTCCTTTTCTTCTCACTAATAGAGCTTTCATTTGGTGGTATTTCATTGCTGCTGACATTTTTACTTTTTTTGTTATTAATCGATATGTAACGATTTTTTTGCAAAAAAATGACATTTTTAAATTTCAGCTGTAAAATTTTGCAAAAAAAACGACATCCATATATACATTTTTCGCTAAATTTATTGCTCTACATGTCTTTGATAAAAAAAAAATGTTTGGGCAAAAAAAATGGTTTGGGTAAAAGTTATAGCGTTTACAAACTATGGTACAAAAATGTGAATTTCCGCTTTTTGAAGCAGCTCTGACTTTCTGAGCACCTGTCATGTTTCCTGAGGTTCTACAATGCCCAGACAGTAGAAAAACCCCACAAATGACCCCGTTTCGGAAAGTAGACACCCTAAGGTATTCGCTGATGGGCATAGTGAGTTCATAGAACTTTTTATTTTTTGTCACAAGTTAGCGGAAAATGATGATTTTTATTTCAATTTTTTTTTCTTACAAAGTCTCATACTCCACTAACTTGCGACAAAAAATAAAAAATTCTAGGAACTCGCCATGCCCCTCACAGAATACCTTGGGGTGTCTACTTTCCAAAATGGGGTCACTTGTGGGGTAGTTATACTGCCCTGGCAATTTAGGGGCCCAAATGTGTGAGAAGTACTTTGCAATCAAAATTTGTAAAAAATGGCCTGCGAAATCCGAAAGGTGCACTTTGGAATATGTGCCCCTTTGCCCACCTTGGCTGCAAAAAAGTGTCACACATCTGGTATCGCCGTACTCAGGAGAAGTTGGGGAATGTGTTTTGGGGTGTCATTTTTCATATACCCATGCTGGGTGAGAGAAATATCTTGGCAAAAGACAACTTTTCCAATTTTTTTATACAAAGTTGGCATTTGACCAAGATATTTTTCTCACCCAGCATGCGTATATGTAAAATGACACCCCAAAACACATTCCCCAACTTCTCCTGAGTACGGTGATACCAGATGTGTGACACTTTTTTGCAGCCAAGGTGGGCAAAGGGGCACATATTCCAAAGTGCACCTTTCGGATTTCGCAGGCCATTTTTTACACATTTTGATTGCAAAGTTCTTCTCACACATTTGGGCCCCTAAATTGCCAGGGCAGTATAACTACCCCACAAGTGACCCCATATTGGAAAGAAGACACCCCAAGGTATTCCGTGAGGGGCATGGCGAGTTCCTAGAATTTTTTATTTTTTGTCGCAAGTTAGTGGAATATGAGACTTTGTAAGGAAAAAAGAAAAAAAATGAAAAATCATCATTTTCCGCTAACTTGTGACAAAAATAAATAAATTCTAGGAACTCACTGTGCCCCTCACGGAATACCTTGGGTGTCTTCTTTCCAAAATGGGGTCACTTGTGGCGTAGTTATACTGCCCTGGCAATTTAGGGGCCCAAATGTGTGAGAAGTACCTTGCAATCAAAATGTGTAAAAAAATGGCCTGCGAAATCCGAAAGGTGCTCTTTGGAATATGTGCCCCTTTGCCCACCTTGGCTGCAAAAAAGTGTCACACATCTGGTATCGCCGTACTCAGGAGAAGTTGGGAAATGTGTTTTGGGGTGTCATTTTACATATACCCATGCTGGGTGAGAGAAATATCTTGGTCAAATGCCAACTTTGTATAAAAAAATGGGAAAAGTTGTCTTTTGCCAAGATATTTCTCTCACCTAGCATGGGTATATGTAAAATGACACCCCAAAACACATTCCCCAACTTCTCCTGAGTACGGCGATACCAGATGTGTGACACTTTTTTGCAGCCAAGGTGGGCAAAGGGGCACATATTCCAAAGAGCACCTTTCGGATTTCGCAGGCCATTTTTTTACACATTTTGATTGCAAAGTACTTCTCACACATTTGGGCCCCTAAATTGCCAGGGCAGTATAACTACGCCACAAGTGACCCCATTTTGGAAAGAAGACACCCAAGGTATTCCGTGAGGGGCACAGTGAGTTCCTAGAATTTATTTATTTTTGTCACAAGTTAGCGGAAAATGATGATTTTTCATTTTTTTTCTTTTTTCCTTACAAAGTCTCATATTCCACTAACTTGCGACAAAAAATAAAAAATTCTAGGAACTCGCCATGCCCCTCACGGAATACCTTGGGGTGTCTTCTTTCCAAAATGGGGTCACTTGTGGGGTAGTTATTCTGCCCTGGCATTTTAGGGGCCCATATGTGTGAGAAGTAGTTTGCAATCAAAATGTGTAAAAAATGGCCTGCGAAATCCGAAAGGTGCTCTTTGGAATGTGTGTTAAAGATGTGTGAATTTTATTCTATATTTTGTATATCTAGGATTATAATGAGTTAACTTTTTCTACTTCCAAGTGCCCACCCACCCCCCTCTTTGTTTCAAGACTGGAGAGGAGAGAGAGGGGGGCAAAGAGCTGTGCTGTGGGAAGTGTCTGATTTCTCATCTTTCTACAGGTGTCCCATAGAGTGTCAGGCATTGCCTTATGCATGAACAGGTGGAATGCGTAAGCCAATCATATGGCTTGATGATATGTATATATTATTCACTGCCTATAGAGAAGCACCTCTTTGAAGTGTCACATATGACGTAGGCAGTATTCTTGTTAGAATAAACTCCATTACAAAATGGCGATGGTAACTAGATGTTTACATTAGTTCACATTCCAAAGTGGTACTCACTGCGCAGATGTTGAAGTGTTATCTCTGTTTCTCTTATCACTTTTTCCTTTTTGACCAATGAAACAATGTTTTAGCCTCAGAGAGGACTGCCCTCTTCTGAAGATTCATATACGCTTAGCCCATGTAATAAAGTTAGAGATTGCTTTGACCAACTTCTGTGTCAGTGTCCAGTCTCTTAGCGACGCGTGGATATTAACCCCTGGGAGGGGGGGGTACATTGATCTGGAACACCAGAGTGTATCTAAAATGCCCTAATTTAGGGTGGTTTTAACATGTGTGCCCCTTTGTCCACCTTGGCTGCAAAAAAGTGTCACACATCTGGTATCGCCGTACTCAGGAGAAGTTGGGGAATGTGTTTTGGGGTGTCATTTTACATATACCCATGCTGGGTGAGAGAAATATCTTGGCAAAAGACAACTTTTCAAATTTTTTTATACAAAGTTGGCATTTGACCAAGATATTTTTCTCACCCAGCATGGGTATATGTAAAATGACACCCCAAAACACATTCCCCACCTGCTCCTGAGTACGGCGATACCAGATGTGTGACACTTTATTGCAGCCTAGGTGGGCAAAGGGACCCACATTCCAAAGTGCACCTTTCGGATTTCACTGGTCATTTTTTACAGATTTTGATTGCAAACTACTTCTCACGCATATGGGCCCCTAAAATGCCAATGCAGTATAACTACCCCACAAGTTACCCCATTTTAGAAAGAAGACACCCCAAGGTATTTTTTGATGGGCATAGTGAGTTCATGGAAGTTTTTATTTTTTGTCACAAGTTAGTGGAATATGAGACTTTGTAAGGAAAATAAAAATAAAAAAATCATCATTTTCCGCTAACTTGTGACAAAAAATAAAAAATTCTAGGAACTCGCCATGCCCCTCACAGAATACCTTGGGGTGTCTTCTTTCCAAAATGGGGTCACTTGTGGCGTAGTTATACTTCCCTGGCATTTTAGAGGCCCATATGTGTGAGAAGTAGTTTGAAATCAAAATGTGTAAAAAATGGCCTGCGAAATCCGAAAGGTGCTCTTTGGAATGTGTGCCCCTTTGCCCACCTTGGCTGCAAAAACGTGTCACACATGTGGTATCGCCGTACTCAGGAGAAGTTGGGGAATGTGTTTTGGGGTGTCATTTTACATATACCCATGCTGGGTGAGAAAAATATCTTGGTCAAATGCCAACTTTGTATAAAAAAATTTGAAAAGTTGTCTTTTGCCAAGATATTTCTCTCACCCAGCATGGGTATATGTAAAATGACACCCCAAAACACATTCCCCAACTTCTCCTGAGTACGGCGATACCAGATGTGTGACACTTTTTTGCAGCCCAGGTGGGCAAAGGGACCCACATTCCAAAGTGCACCTTTCGGATTTCACCGGTCATTTTTTACAGATTTTGATTGCAAACTACTTCTCACGCATATGGGCCCCTAAAATGCCAACGCAGTATAACTACCCCACAACTGACCCAATTTTGAAAAGAAGACACCCCAAGGTATTTTGTGATGGGCATAGTGAGTTCATGGAAGTTTTTATTTTTTGTCACAAGTTAGTGGAATATGAGACTTTGTAAGAAAAAAATAAATAAAAAAAAAACATCATTTTCCGCTAACTTGTGACAAAAAATAAAAAGTTCTATGAACTCACTATGCCCATCAGCGAATACCTTAGGGTGTCTACTTTCCGAAATGGGGTCATTTGTGGGGGTTTTCTACTGTCTGGGCATTGTAGAACCTCAGGAAACATGACAGGTGCTCAGAAAGTCAGAGCTGCTTCAAAAAGCGGAAATTCACATTTTTGTACCATAGTTTGTAAACGCTATAACTTTTACCCAAACCATTTTTTTTATGCCCAAACATTTTTTTTTCTCAAAGACATGGAGAACAATAAATTTATCGAAAAATTTATATATGGATGTCGTTTTTTTTTGAAAAATTTTACAGCTGAAAGTGAAAAATTTCATTTTCTTGCAAAAAAATCGTAAAATTTTGATTAATAACAAAAAAAGTTAAAATGTCAGCAGCAATGAAATACCACCAAATGAAAGCTCTATTAGTGAGAAGAAAAGGAGGTAAAATTCATTTGGGTGGTAAGTTGCATGACCGAGCAATAAACAGTGAAAGTAGTGTAGTGCAGAAGTTTAAAAAGTGGCCTGGTCATTAAGGGGGTTTCAGCTAGCGGGGTTGAAGTGGTTAAACAGCTGATCGGCGGGGTCCCGGGTGTCGGACCACAACTGATAAGATACTGATGACCTATGGAAAACCCCTTTAATTCAGACCACAGAACCCAAAATTAATTCAGTACCCGGGCTCAAATAAATGCTTAAGAAGTTTGTCCATTTTCCATTTCTGAAAATCTGCAGAGATCTGAGCTCATAGACATTCCTGATATGCTCTTCTGAAATGTGTTCAGTGTGGATTTATTGTATTAATATTAAACATTTCAATAAAAACTATTTAATAGGGAAAAAAGTCATACCCTTTTGTCAGATCCTCATATATCAAAACCAAAATTGCCCGAAATGTTCCCCTAATGGTAATCTTTCACGCATTAGACATTTTCTCTCATGGGTCTGATTCACTACGATATTGTATGCGAAAAGAAATAAGTTAAAAATAAAGAGAAAAGACTGACAGCTAAAACTACTAATAAAACTGTAATTATCTGAAGAATAGATCAACTCAGTCATTATAAAAAGTTTGTACATCAAAATATTTCAAAGTATTCAGGCATTTCAAAACATTAGAAATATTATGAGGAAGATTTATCAAAACTAATGTAAAATAAAACTGGCTTAGTTGCCCTAAGCAACCGATCAGATTCCACCTTTCATTTTTCAAAAAAGCTCTGAAAAATGAAAGGTGGAATCTGATTGATTGCTACTGAAAGCTGAACCGGTTTTGGCAAATCTTCCCCCACAAAGTTTAAAACTAAGATTCGTCTTTGACAAGTCGCATTAAATGTAAAACTGATTCATTTTACAGCACAGAGTTGGTTAAAATAATACACTGATAACATGTGGAGTTTGACTCTACAAAAGGGTCACACATCACACCCAGCCAGGGCCAGGTGAGGGCACACATTTGTGTATGTGCAGAGTTTAAATTTTTTTCTGTTTAGCTAAAAACATCTGAATTCAAAGAATAATAAAAAAAAAAAGATCCAAAACTGAGCTTCCGAGATCTGTTCTTGTTTAAAAAAAAAATAAACACACCGCCCAAACTGTATCGATGGGACAGATACCACATGTCCCCATAACAGAGGACAACATAGAGGAGCATCTCCGTTCTTTATAGATGGTAACTCTGGGTAACTGTGCCATATAAATTTGCATGCCCGTAGGGTGCACATCAAGCTCATCAAGGACTGTGTATGGCCATTAGACACACAGCTAGGCATCATTGGTGTAGTGCGACACCATGAACTTATTTACTGTTTCAAGGGTTTTAAAACTTAGTCATGTAATGTGAAGAAAATATTCTGTTCTATATTGGAATGGACTGAGTTTATGCAGTTAAAGAAGTAGCCATCATAGTTCCTGCTTCTGTCCTGACAATTAGGTGATCCCCAGGTACCAAGTAACTGCAGGGCCTTCTGGATCTTAGCAGACCCAAAGCAGCTCTGCAGAGGGGCCCCAAAGGCTGTACAGCCTAATATCAAAACACAATCGAAGGCAGCACCACTGCCCAATCCAATTACTCCAAGATGCAAGGATGTTTGTGTCAGATACGATTCAGGGAAACAATAATCAGTGTTCAGCACCCTGATAAGAAAATGTGTGCCTCAGCAAACACAATTTTTATGCATTCCCCAGCATAGATGCTTTAATTCACCTGTGCCTCTAGGTCAAATGTCTCCAGAGGCTGACACATGGACCAGGGCATTGGCTCTTCTTTACTTCAGCAGTACTAACCCTACTACTTATCCCTTTTGGAGCCTCAGCTCTTCTTTCCTGCCACTTCTTCACTCTGCTTCTCTGCAGTCATCTCACCTTCAGGGCTATCTGTTCAGCGGGTTGTCTATTGCAGCCATCCTTTGCATAACATCACACCTTCTACTCTGTTTTTGGTGCAGCTCATTGCAACTCTGCACAACATTTATGCAGGAGGCATTCTCTCATGTGCCTTTTTCCTTATGGCTGAAGTAGGCACTTTTCATCTCTTACAGTGGGGCAGGCAGCTGTAGTAGGGCTTTCTAGAGTACAGAAGGTAAGTGCACATTGTGTGTGCTTGTGTCCAAACTCCCTTAAAGGGGTTCTCTGGAAATTAAAAAAAGGAAAATACTTAAGTATTACTTTATTATAAATATATAACCAACTACCTTACATTAGTTATAATGGCTTGATTTGTCAGGGGAGCAATAATTAGGAGAAATAAAATGTCCGCCATCCTATTAGTACACACAAAACCTGTCATACCTGTCTAATCATACAGGAGGAGAAGTTACTTCAGAACACTGAGCTAAAGAGCTGCCTCATCTTCCTCTCCGACTTGTCAGGAATTATGATCCTGAATACAGTTTAATAAGATCTTCAGCTGAATCTCGGTAGAAATGGAGTTCATGAGAAGACATGAAGTAAAGAGAGAAGGTGAGGATGTGACTAATGACCAGCAGCACTTGTATGCAGTCTCCATTACCACAGCCTCACATTACCACAGTCTGTCCTGTCCATTCTGTCTGCACTTCATTTATCCTCATGAACTCCATTCCTACAGAGATTCAGCTGAAAATCTTATCAGTTGTATTTAAAATCATAATCCCTGAGAGGAGGATGAGGCAGCTCTTTACCTCAGTGCTCTGTAGTAACTTGTCCTCCTGTGTGATTAGGACAGGTTTTGTGTGTACTAATAGGACAGCGGCCATTTTATTTTTCCTAATGATTCCTCCCTAGACAAAACGAGCCATTATAACCAATGAAAGGTAATGGGCAATATATTTATAATAAAGTAATATTTAAGTATTTAAATTGTCCTATTTTCCGGAGAACCCCTTTAACCACTTCAGCCCCGCTAGGTGAAACCCCCTTCATGACCAGGCCACTTTTTACACTTCGGCACTACACTACTTTCACCGTTTATCGCTCGGTCATGCAACTTACCACCCAAATGAATTTTACCTCCTTTTCTTCTCACTAATGGAGCTTTCATTTGGTGGTATTTTATTGCTGCTGACATTTTTACTTTTTTTGTTATTAATCAAAATGTAACGATTTTTTTGCAAAAAAATGACATTTTTCACTTTCAGCTGTGAAATTTTGCAAAAAAAACGACATCCATATATAAATTTTTCGCTAAATTTATAGTTCTACATGTCTTTGATAAAAAAAAAATGTTTGGGCAAAAAAAAAATGGTTTGGGTAAAAGTTATAGCATTTACAAACTATGGTACAAAAATGTGAATTTCCGCTTTTTGAAACGGCTCTGATTTTCTGAGCACCTGTCATGTTTCCTGAGGTTCTACAATGCCCAAACAGTAGAAAAACCCCACAAATGACCCCATTTCGGAAAGTAGACACCCTAAGGTATTCGCTGATGGGCATAGTGAGTTCATAGAACTTTTTATTTTTTGTCACAAGTTAGCGGAAAATGATGATGATTTTTTATTTTTATTTTTTTCTTACAAAGTCTCATATTCCACTAACTTGCGACAAAAAATAAAAAATTCTAGGAACTCACCATGCCCCTCACAGAATACCTTGGGGTGTCTTCTTTCCAAAATGGGGTCACTTGTGGCGTAGTTATACTGCCCTGGCAATTTAGGGGCCCAAATGTGTGAGAAGAACTTTGCAATCAAAATGTGTAAGAAATGACCGGTGAAATCCGAAAGGTGCACTTTGGAATATGCGCCCCTTTGCCCACCTTGGCAGCAAAAAAGTGTCACACATGTGGTATCGCCGTACTCAGGAGAAGTTGGGGAATGTGTTTTGGGGTGTCATTTTACATATACCCATGCTGGGTGAGAGAAATATCTTGGCAAAAGACAACTTTTCCCATTTTTTTATACAAAGTTGGCATTTGACCAAGATATTTTTCTCACCCAGCATGGGTATATGTAAAATGACACCCCAAAACACAATGCCCAACTTCTCCTGAGTACGGCGATACCAGATGTGTCACACTTTTTTGCTGCCAAGGTGGGCAAAGGGGCACATATTCCAAAGTGCACCTTTCGGATTTTGCAGGGCATTTTTTACACATTTTGATTGCAAAGTTCTTCTCACACATTTGGGCCCCTAAATTGCCAGGGCAGTATAACTACGCCACAAGTGACCCCATTTTGGAAAGAAGACACCCCAAGGTATTCCGTGAGGGGCACTGCGAGTTCCTAGAATTTTTTATTTTTTGTCACAAGTTAGTGGAAAATGATGATTTTTTTTTTTTTCTCTTTTTTCCTTACAAAGTCTCATATTCCACTAACTTGCGACAAAAAATAAAAAATTCTAGGAACTCGCCATGCCCCTCACGGAATACCTTGGGGTGTCTTCTTTCCAAAATGGGGTCACTTGTGGCGTAGTTATACTGCCCTGGCAATTTAGGGGCCCAAATGTGTGAGAAGTACTTTGCAATCAAAATCTGTAAAAAATGACCGGTGAAATCCGAAAGGTGCACTTTGTTATATGTGCCCCTTTGCCCACCTTGGCATCAAAAAAGTGTCACACATCTGGTATCGCCGTACTCAGGAGAAGTTGGGGAATGTGTTTTGGGCTGTCATTTTACATATACCCATGCTGGGTGAGAGAAATATCTTGGCAAAAGACAACTTTTCCAATTTTTTTATACAAAGTTGGCATTTGACCAAGATATTTTTCTCACCCAGCATGGGTATATGTAAAATGACACCCCAAAACACATTGCCCAACTTCTCCTGAGTACGGCGATACCAGAGGTGTCACACTTTTTTGCTGCCAAGGTGGGCAAAGGGGCACATATTCCAAAGTGCACCTTTCGGATTTTGCAGGGCATTTTTTACACATTTTGATTGCAAAGTTCTTCTCACACATTTGGGCCCCTAAATTGCCAGGGCAGTATAACTACCCCACAAGTGACCCCATTTTGGAAAGAAGACACCCCAAGGTATTCCGTGAGGGGCATGGCGAGTTCCTAGAATTTTTTATTTTTTGTCGCAAGTTAGTGGAATATGAGACTTTGTAAGGAAAAAAGAAAAAAAAAGAAAAATCAGCATTTTCCGCTAAATTGTGACAAAAAATAAAAAATTCTAGGAACTCGCCGTGCCCCCCACGGAATACCTTGGGGTGTCTTCTTTCCAAAATGGGGTCACTTGTGGCATAGTTATACTGCCCTGGCAATTTAGGGGCCCAAATGTGTAAGAAGTACCTTGAAATCAAAATGTGTAAAAAATGGCCTGCGAAATCTGAAAGGTGCCCCTTTGCCCACCTTGGCTGCAAAAAAGTGTGACACATCTGGTATCGCCGTACTCAGGAGAAGTTGGGCAATGTGTTTTGGGGGGTCATTTTACATATAACCATGCTGGGTGAGAGAAATATCTTGGCAAAAGACAACTTTTCCCATTTTTTTATACAAAGTTGGCATTTGACCAAGATATTTTTCTCACCCAGCATGGGTATATGTAAAATGACACCCCAAAACACATTCCCCAACTTCTCCTGAGTACGGCGATACCAGATGTGTCACACTTTTTTGCAGCCTAGATGCGCAAAGGGGCCCAAATTCCTTTTAGGAGGGCATTTTTAGACATTTGGATCCCAGACTTCTTCTCATGCTTTAGGGCCCCTAAAAATCCAGGGCAGTATAAATACCCCACATGTGACCCCACTTTGGAAAGAAGACACCCCGAGGTATTCAATGAGGGGCATGGCGAGTTCCTAGAATTTTTTTTTTTTTTGCATAAGTTAGCGGATATTGATTTTTTTTTGTTTTTTTTCTCACAAAGTCTCACTTTCCGCTAACTTAGGACAAAAATTTCAATCTTTCATGGACTCAATATGCCCCTCACGGAATACCTTGGGGTGTCTTCTTTCCGAAATGGGGTCACATGTGGGGTACTTATACTGCCCTGGCTTTTTAGGGGCCCTAAAGCGTGAGAAGAAGTCTGGAATATAAATGTCTAAAAATGTTTACGCATTTGGATTCCGTGAGGGGTATGGTGCGTCCATGTGAGATTTTATTTTTTGACACAAGTTAGTGGAATATGAGACTTTGTAAGAAAAAACGAAAACAAAAACAGACAAAAAATTTCCACTGACTTGTGCCAAAAAAAATGGCTGAATGGAGCCTTACCAGGGGGGGGAGTGATCAATGACAGGGGGGTGATCAATGACAGGGGGTGATCACCCATATAGACTCCCTGATCACCCCCCTGTCATTGATCACCCCCCCTGTAAGGCTCCATTCAGACATCCGCATGATTTTTTACGGATCCATGGATACATGTATCGGATCCACAGAACGCATGCGGACGTCTGAATGGAGCCTTACAGGGGGGTTATCAATGACAGGGGGTGATCAGGGTAATCAGGGTGATCACCCCCCTGTCACTGATCACCCCCCCTGTAAGGCTCCATTCAGACATCCGCATGATTTTTTACGGATCCATGGATACATGGATCGGATCCACAGAACGCATGCGGACGTCTGAATGGAGCCTTACAGGGGGGTTATCAATGACAGGGGGTGATCAGGGTAATCAGGGTGATCACCCCCCTGTCACTGATCACCCCCCCTGTAAGGCTCCATTCAGACATCCGCATGATTTTTTACAGATCCATGGATACATGGATCGGATCCACAGAACGCATGCGGACGTCTGAATGGAGCCTTACAGGGGGGTTATCAATGACAGGCGGGTGATCAGGGTAATCAGGGTGATCACCCCCCTGTCACTGATCACCCCCCCTGTAAGGCTCCATTCAGACATCCGCATGATTTTTTACGGATCCATGGATACATGGATCGGATCCACAGAACGCATGCGGACGTCTGAATGGAGCCTTACAGGGGGGTTATCAATGACAGGCGGGTGATCAGGGTAATCAGGGTGATCACCCCCCTGTCACTGATCACCCCCCCTGTAAGGCTCCATTCAGACATCCGCATGATTTTTTACGGATCCATGGATACATGGATCGGATCCACAGAACGCATGCGGACGTCTGAATGGAGCCTTACAGGGGGGTTATCAATGACAGGGGGTAATCAGGGTGATCACCCCCCTGTCACTGATCACCCCCCCTGTAAGGCTCCATTCAGACGTCCGCATGATTTTTACGGATCCATGGATACATGGATCGGATCCGTAAAAATCATGCGGACGTCTGAATGGAGCCTGACAGGGGGGTTATCAATGACAGGGGGTGATCAGGGTAATCAGGGTGATCACCCCCCTGTCACTGATCACCCCCCCTGTAAGGCTCCATTCAGACGTCCGCATGATTTTTACGGATCCATGGATACATGGATCGGATCCGTAAAAATCATGCGGACGTCTGAATGGAGCCTTACAGGGGGGGTGATCAGTGACAGGGGGGTGATCAATGACAGGGGGTGATCAGGGAGTGTATATGGGTGATCACCCGCCTGTCATTGATCACCCCCCTGTAAGGCTCCATTCAGACTTCCGCATGATTTTTACGGATCCATGGATACATGGATCGGATCCGTAAAAATCATGCGGACGTCTGAACGGAGCCTGACAGGGGGGTGATCAATGACAGGGCGGTGATCAATGACAGGGGGGTGATCAGGGAGTTTATATGGGGTGATCATGGGTGATCAGGGGTTTATAAGGGGTTAATAAGTGACGGGGGGGGTGGGGTGTAGTGTAGTGTGGTGTTTGGTGCGACTGTACTGACCTACCTGAGTCCTCTGGTGGTCGATCCAAACAAAAGGGACCACCAGAGGACCAGGTAGGAGGTATATTAGACGCTGTTATGAAAACAGCGTCTAATATACCTGTTAGGGGTTAAAAAATTTGGATCTCCAGCCTGCCAGCGAGCGATCGCCGCTGGCAGGCTGGAGATCCACTCGCTTACCTTCAGTTCCTGTGAGCGCGCGCGCCTGTGTGCGCGCGTTCACAGGAAATCTCGCGTATCGCGAGATGACGCGTATATGCGTGACTGTGCGCAGCCCTGCCACCTCCGGAACGCACATGTGCGTTAGGCGGTCCGGAGGTGGTTAAAATGGCTGCTGTGCTATATATATAATACATCAGTAGTAACATAGTATATAAGGCCGACAAAATACATTTGTCGATCCAGTTTGGCCTGTTATCCTGCAAGTTGATCCAGAGGAAGGAAAAAAATATAAAACTGTGAGGTAGAAGCCAATTTCCCACTTAAGGGGGAAAAAATTCCTTCCCAACTACAATCAGGCATCAGAATAACTCCCTGGATCAACGACCCCTCTTCTAGTAGCTATAGCCTGTAATATTATTACACTCCAGAAATACATCCAGGCCCCTCTTGAATTCTTTTAGTGAACTCACCATCACCACCTCCTCAGGCAGAGAGCTCCATAGTCTCACTGCTCTTACCGTAAAGAATCCTCTTCTGACCCCTGATATATTTATACATATTAATTAGATCTCCCCTCAGTCGTCATTTTTCTAAAGCGAATAACCCTAATGCTGTCAATCTTTCAGGGTACTGTAGTCCCACCATTCCAGTTATTACTTTAGTTGCCCTCCTCTGGACCCTCTCCAGCTCTGCTATGTCTGCCTTGTTCACAGGAGCCCAGAACTGTACACAGTACTCCATGTGTGGTCTGAAAAGTGATTTGTAAAGTGGTAGGACTATGTTCTCATCACAGGCATCTATTATCTTATTGGTCTTGGCAGCAGCTGCCTGACACTAGTTTCTACAGCTATTCACAAAAATTCCTAGGTCCTTTTTCATGTTCCCAGTGTTTTACTATTTAGTATGTACGGGTGACTTACATTATTCATTTCCATGTGAATAACCGTACATTTGTCAGTTAAACCATCTGCCACTTATCTGCCCAAGCCTCCAATCTATCCAGATCCCTCTGTAGTAGTATACTGTCCTCTTCAGTGTAAATTACTTTACACAGTTTAGTGTCATCTGCAAAAATTGACATTTTACTATGCAAGCCTTCTACAAGATCATTAATAAATATATTGAAGAGAACAGGGCCCAGTACTGACCCCTGAGGTACCCCACTAGTGACAGTGACCCAATCTGAGTGTGTACCGTTAATAACCACCCTCTGTTTTCTATCATTGAGCCAGTTACTTACCCACATACAGACATTTTCTCCCAGTCCGAGCATTCTCATTTTATATACTAACCTTTTATGCGGTACAGTGTCAAATGCTTTGCAGAAGTCCAGATACACGACATCCATTGATTGTCCGCTGTTAAGTCTAGAACTTTCCACCTCATAGAAACTGATAAAATTAGTTTGACATGACTGATCCCTCATAAAAAAGGAGTTGCTCTGCTTTGTGCAGCTGCACCTAGTGGTTAGACCTTGTGTTAAGGACGTTATTGTGGAACAACTGTGCCAAGGGATTGGGCTTCAGGCTAAAACTAATGCCGTTATCCTGGCCGCTTTCTGGTTTAGACACCTTAACCCCTATACAGGGATCTGGTTTTCACTGTGTGGTTGGCTGCTGACCCATGGAGGCCAGATACACCAATGCATGGTGTACGAGATAGGATTGCGCTGCAAATACTCCTGAAGTCCTCTTTCACACATCAACAAATCCAGTTATGGGACAGAATTCAAGTGGACATAAATATTCCTCCCCTCATCCAAAAAGCTATAAAAGCCAAGGGGTTGCAGAAAAGTGAAGCTTATTCACATATACAGGTCCTTCTAAAAAAATTAGCATATTGTGATAAAGTTCATTATTTTCTGTAATGTACTGATAAACATTAGACTTTCATATATTTTAGATTCATTACACACAACTGAAGTAGTTCAAGCCTTTTATTGTTTTAATATTGATGATTTTGGCATACAGCTCATGAAAACCCAAATTTCCTATCTAAAAAAATTAGCATATTTCATCCGACCAATAAAAGAAAAGTGTTTTTAATACAAAAAAAGTCAACCTTCAAATAATTATGTTCAGTTCTGCACTCAATACTTGGTCGGGAATCCTTTTGCAGAAATGACTGCTTCAATGCGGCGTGGCATGGAGGCAATCAGCCTGTGGCACTGCTGAGGTGTTATGGAGGCCCAGGATGCTTCGATAGCGGCCTTAAGCTCATCCAGAGTGTTGGGTCTTGCGTCTCTCAACTTTCTCTTCCCAATATCCCACAGATTCTCTATGGGGTTCAGGTCAGGAGAGTTGGCAGGCCAATTGAGCACAGTAATACCATGGTCCGTAAACCATTTACCAGTGGTTTTGGCACTGTGAGCAGGTGCCAGGTCGTGCTGAAAAATGAAATCTTCATCTCCATAAAGCTTTTCAGCAGATGGAAGCATGAAGTGCTCCAAAATCTCCTGATAGCTAGCTGCATTGACCCTGCCCTTGATAAAACACAGTGGACCAACACCAGCAGCTGACATGGCACCCCAGACCATCACTGACTGTGGGTACTTGACACTGGACTTCAGGCATTTTGGCATTTCCCTCTCCCCAGTCTTCCTCCAGACTCTGGCACCTTGATTTCCGAATGACATGCAACAGTCCAGTGCTGCTTCTCTGTAGCCCAGGTCAGGCGCTTCTGCCGCTGTTTCTGGTTCAAAAGTGGCTTGACCTGGGGAATGCGGCACCTGTAGCCCATTTCCTGCACACGCCAGTACACGGTAACTCTGGATGTTTCTACTCCAGACTCAGTCCACTGCTTCCGCAGGTCCCCCAAGGTCTGGAATCGGTCCTTCTCCACAATCTTCCTCAGGGTCCAGTCACCTCTTCTCGTTGTGCAGCGTTTTCTGCCACACTTTTTCCTTCCCACAGACTTCCCACTGAGGTGCCTTGATACAGCACTCTGGGAACAGCCTATTCCTTCAGACATTTCTTTCTGTGTCTTACCCTCTTGCTTGAGGGTGTCAATGATGGCCTTCTGGACAGCAGTCAGGTCGGCAGTCTTACCCATGATTGCGGTTTTGAGTAATGAACCAGGCTGGGAGTTTTTAAAAGCCTCAGGAATCTTTTGCAGGTGTTTAGAGTTAATTAGTTGATTCAGATGATTAGGTTAATAGCTCGTTTAGAGAACCTTTTCATGATATGCAAATTTTTTTAGATAGGAATTTTGGGTTTTCATGAGCTGTATGCCAAAATCATCAATATTAAAACAATAAAAGGCTTGAACTACTTCAGTTGTGTGTAATGAATCTAAAATATATGAAAGTCTAATGTTTATCAGTACATTACAGAAAATAATGAACTTTATCACAATATGCAAATTTTTTTAGAAGGACCTGTATATCCCATAAAAAGGTTTATTGTACTCACATAATTACACTTGTAATCAGTATTACAGAATTCAAAAATTTCCACGCTGCCTCCAGTATGTTGGAAGAACCACCGGCAGTATAAAAACTTGTATACAAGAACACATCCGCAACATAAGAAAAGGTCTGGAGACCCATAGTGTGTCTTTGCATTTCAAAAAGGTACACCAAAAGAACCCTAGAGGATTGCGATTTATGGGGGTGAAGAGTGTGAAAGCCCTGGTGCGGGGTGGTGACTAGGGATGAGCGAACTCGAACTGTATAGTTCGGGTTCGTACCGAATTTTGGGGTGTCCGTGACACGGACCCGAACCCGGACATTTTCGTAAAAGTCCGGGTTCGGGTTCGGTGTTCGTCGCTTTCTTCGCGCTTTTGTGACGCTTTCTTGGCGCTTTTTGAAAGGCTGCAAAGCAGCCAATCAACAAGCGTCATACTACTTGCCCCAAGAGGCCATCACAGCCATGCCTACTATTGGCATGGCTGTGATTGGCCAGAGCACCATGTGACCCACCCTCTATTTAAGCTGGAGTCACATAGCGCCGCCCGTCACTCTGCTCTGATTAGCGTAGGGAGAGGTTGCGGCTGCGACAGTAGGGCGAGATTAGGCAGATTAACTCCTCCAAAGGACTTGATTAACTGATCGATCTGCAGCTGTGGATCATTGAGCTGCTGATCCTCAATTGCTCACTGTTTTTAGGCTGCCCAGACCGTTTGTCAGTCACATTTTTCTGGGGTGATCGGCGGCCATTTTGTGTCTTGTGGTGCGCCAGCACAAGCTGCGACCAAGTGCATTTAACCCTCAATGGTGTGGTTGTTTTTTGGCTAAAGCCTACATCAGGGTGAAGCTGTCACACCAAGTGCATTTAACCAGCAATAGTCTGTTCATTTTTTGGCCATATACAAAATCAGGGGCAAGCTGCGCCTGTCACCAAGTGCATTTAACCCTCAATGGTGTGGTTGTTTTTTGGCTAAAGCCTACATCAGGGTGAAGCTGTCACACCAAGTGCATTTAACCAGCAATAGTCTGTTCATTTTTTGGCCATATACAAAATCAGGGGCAAGCTGCGCCTGTCACCAAGTGCATTTAACCCTCAATGGTGTGGTTGTTTTTTGGCTAAAGCCTACATCAGGGTGAAGCTGTCACACCAAGTGCATTTAACCAGCAATAGTCTGTTCATTTTTTGGCCATATACAAAATCAGGGGCAAGCTGCGCCTGTCACCAAGTGCATTTAACCCTCAATGGTGTGGTTGTTTTTTGGCTAAAGCCTACATCAGGGTGAAGCTGTCACACCAAGTGCATTTAACCAGCAATAGTCTGTTTATTTTTTGGCCATATCCCAGTCTAATTCTGTCACTAAATCCATACCGGTCACCCAGCGCCTAAATACTAGGCCTCAAATTTATATCCAGCTAAATCTGTCCCTAGTGCTGTAGCTGGGCGAGTTATTTAGTGTCCGTTCAAGCACATTTCTTGTTCTGGGTTGAAATACAATTCCCAATTTAGCAATTTCATAATTTAGTGGTTCCTGCTATATCAGAGCTATTTGAAATCTATCCCAAAAAGGGTATATAATATTGAAGGTGCACATTGGGTCATTCAGAATAACTTCACACACACCCGCTACTGTGTATTTCCAAGTCTAATTCTGTCACTAAACCCATACCTGTCACCCAGCGCCTAAATACTAGGCCTCAAATTTAAATCCCTCTAAATCTCTCGTTACCGCTGTACTGTTGTTGCTGGGCAAGATATTTAGTGTCCGTCAAAGCACATTTTTTGTTCTGGGTTGAAGTACAATTCCCAATTTAGCAATTTCATAATTTAGTGGTTTCTGCTATATCAGAGCTATTTGAAATCTATCCCTAAAAGGGTATATAATATTGAAGGTGCACATTGGGTCATTCAGAATAACTTCACACACACGCTTCTGTGCATTTCCAAGTCTAATTCTGTCACTAAATCCATACCGGTGACCCAGCGCCTAATTACTAGGCCTCAAATTTAAATCCCTCTAAATCTCTCGTTACCCACCGCTGTACTGTTGTTGCTGGGCAAGATATTTAGTGTCCGTCAAAGCACATTTTTTGTTCTGGGTTGAAGTACAATTCCCAATTTAGCAATTTCATAATTTAGTGGTTTCTGCTATATCAGAGCTATTTGAAATCTATCCCTAAAAGGGTATATAATATTGAAGGTGCACATAGGGTCATTCAGAATAACTTCACACACACGCTTCTGTGCATTTCCAAGTCTAATTCTGTCACTAAATCCATACCGGTGACCCAGCGCCTAAATACTAGGCCTCAAATTTATATCCCGCTAAATCTCTCGTTACCGCTGTACTGTTGTTGCTGGGCAAGATATTTAGTGTCCGTCAAAGCACATTTTTTGTTCTGGGTTGAAGTACAATTCCCAATTTAGCAATTTCATAATTTAGTGGTTCCTGCTATATCAGAGCTATTTGAAATCTATCCCAAAAAGGGTATATAATATTGAAGGTGCACATTGGGTCATTCAGAATAACTTCACACACACCCGCTACTGTGTATTTCCAAGTCTAATTCTGTCACTAAACCCATACCTGTCACCCAGCGCCTAAATACTAGGCCTCAAATTTAAATCCCTCTAAATCTCTCGTTACCGCTGTCCTGTTGTAGCTGGGAAAGTTATTTAGTGCCCGTCAAAGCACATTTTTTGTTCTGGGTTGAAGTACAATTCCCAATTTAGCAATTTCATAATTTAGTGGTTCCTGCTATATCAGAGCTATTTGAAATCTATCCCAAAAAGGGTATATAATATTCAAGGTGCACATTGGGTCATTCAGAATAACTTCACACACACGCTTCTGTGCATTTCCAAGTCTAATTCTGTCACTAAATCCATACCGGTCACCCAGCGCCTAAATACTAGGCCTCAAATTTATATCCCGCTGAATTTGAATACAATACATTGGGCCAAATAATATATTTGTTGTTGTGGTGAACCATAACAATGAGAAAAACATCTAGTAAGGGACGCGGACGTGGACATGGTCGTGGTGGTGTTAGTGGACCCTCTGGTGCTGGGAGAGGACGTGGCCGTTCTGCCACATCCACACGTCCTAGTGTACCAACTACCTCAGGTCCCAGTAGCCGCCAGAATTTACAGCGATATATGGTGGGGCCCAATGCCGTTCTAAGGATGGTAAGGCCTGAGCAGGTACAGGCATTAGTCAATTGGGTGGCCGACAGTGGATCCAGCACGTTCACATTATCTCCCACCCAGTCTTCTGCAGAAAGCGCACAGATGGCGCCTGAAAACCAACCCCATCAGTCTGTCACATCACCCCCATGCATACCAGGGAAACTGTCTCAGCCTCAAGTTATGCAGCAGTCTCTTATGCTGTTTGAAGACTCCGCTGGCAGGGTTTCCCAAGGGCATCCACCTAGCCCTTCCCCAGCGGTGAAAGACATAGAATGCACGGCAGGGGGCGTCATTACAGACAAACGCAGCCGCCTGTCTACAGCCAATGTGGACAAGCTGACGTTCATAAAAATGAACCAGGCATGGATCCCACAGGACCTGTCCGTCCCTTGTCCAGATTAGACATTAACTACCTCCCCATAACCATATATTATTGGACTCCAGGGCACTTCCTCATTCAATCCTATTTTTATTTTCATTTTACCATTATATTGCGATGCTACCCAAAGTTGAATGAACCTCTCCTCTGCCTGTGTGCTAGGCCTAAATATATGCCAATGGACTGTTGCAGTGGTGGCTGACGTGAAGCCTGATTCTCTGCTATGACATGCAGACTAATTCTCTGCTGACATGAAGCCAGATTGTCTGTTACGGGACCTCTCTCCTCTGCCTGGGTGCTGGGCCTAAATTTATGACAATGGACTGTTGCAGTGGTGGCTGACGTGAAGCCTGATTCTCTGCTATGACATGCAGACTGATTCTCTGCTGACATGAAGCCAGATCCTCTGTTACGGGACCTCTCTCCTCTGCCTGGGTGCTGGGCCTAAATTTATGACAATGGACTGTTGCAGTGGTGGCTGACGTGAAGCCTGATTCTCTGCTATGACATGCAGACTGATTCTCTGCTGACATGAAGCCAGATCCTCTTTTACGGGACCTCTCTCCTCTGCCTGGGTGCTGGGCCTAAATTTATGACAATGGACTGTTGCAGTGGTGGCTGACGTGAAGCCTCATTCTCTGCTATGACATGCAGACTGATTCTCTGCTGACATGAAGCCAGATCCTCTTTTACGGGACCTCTCTCCTCTGCCTGGGTGCTGGGCCTAAATTTATGACAATGGACTGTTGCAGTGGTGGCTGACGTGAAGCCTCATTCTCTGCTATGACATGCAGACTGATTCTCTGCTGACATGAAGCCAGATCCTCTGTTACGGGACCTCTCTCCTCTGCCTGGGTGCTGGGCCTGAATATATGCCAATGGACTGTTGCAGTGGTGGGTGACGTGAAGCCTCATTCTCTGCTATGACATGCAGACTAATTCTCTGCTGACATGAAGCCAGATTGTCTGTTACGGGACCTCTCTCCTCTGCCTGTGTGTGTGCTGGGCCTAAATATATGCCAATGGACTGTTGCAGTGGTGGCTGACGTGAAGCCTCATTCTCTGCTATGACATGCAGACTGATTCTCTGCTGACATGAAGCCAGATCCTCTGTTACGGGACCTCTCTCCTCTGCCTGGGTGCTGGGCCTAAATTTATGACAATGGACTGTTGCAGTGGTGGCTGACGTGAAGCCTGATTCTCTGCTATGACATGCAGACTGATTCTCTGCTGTCATGAAGCCAGATTGTCTGTTACGGGACCTTTCTCCTCTACCTGGGTTCTGGGCCTAAATTTATGAAAATTGACTCTTACAGTGGTGGGTGACGTGAAGCCTGATTCTCTGCTATGATATGAAGACTGATTCTCTGCTGACATGAAGCCAGATTGTCTGTTACGGGACCTTTCTCCTCTGCCTGGGTTCTGGGCCTAAATTTATGAAAATTGACTCTTACAGTGGTGGGTGACGTGAAGCCTGATTCTCTGCTATGATATGAAGACTGATTCTCTGCTGACATGAAGCCAGATTGTCTGTTACGGGACCTTTCTCCTCTGCCTGGGTTCTGGGCCTAAATTTATGAAAATTGACTCTTACAGTGGTGGGTGACGTGAAGCCTGATTCTCTGCTATGATATGAAGACTGATTCTCTGCTGACATGAAGCCAGATTGTCTGTTACGGGACCTTTCTCCTCTGCCTGGGTTCTGGGCCTAAATTTATGAAAATTGACTCTTACAGTGGTGGGTGACGTGAAGCCTGATTCTCTGCTATGATATGAAGACTGATTCTCTGCTGACATGAAGCCAGATTGTCTGTTACGGGACCTTTCTCCTCTGCCTGGGTTCTGGGCCTAAATTTATGAAAATTGACTCTTACAGTGGTGGGTGACGTGAAGCCTGATTCTCTGCTATGATATGAAGACTGATTCTCTGCTGACATGAAGCCAGATTCTCTGTTACGGGACCTCTCTCCTCTGCCTGGGTGCTGGGCCTAAATTTATGACAATGGACTGTTGCAGTGGTGGCTGACGTGAAGCCTGATTCTCTGCTATGACATGCAGACTGATTCTCTGCTGACATGAAGCCAGATTCTCTGTTACGGGACCTCTCTCCTCTGCCTGTGTGTGTGCTGGGCCTAAATATATGCCAATGGACTGTTGCAGTGGTGGCTGACGTGAAGCCTCATTCTCTGCTATGACATGCAGACTAATTCTCTGCTGACATGAAGACAGATTCTCTGTTACGGGACCTCTCTCCTCTGCCTGGGTGCCGGGGCCTAAATATCTGAGAATGGACTGTTCCAGTGGTGGGTGACGGGAAGCCAGATTCTCTGCTATGGAACCTCTCTCCAATTGATTTTGGTTAATTTTTATTTATTTAATTTTTATTTTAATTCATTTCCCTATCCACATTTGTTTGCAGGGGATTTACCTACATGTTGCTGCCCTTTGCAGCCCTCTAGCTCTTTCCTGGGCTGTTTTACAGCCTTTTTAGTGCCGAAAAGTTCGGGTCCCCATTGACTTCAATGGGGTTCGGGTTCGGGACGAAGTTCGGATCGGGTTCGGATCCCGAACCCGAACATTTCCGGGATGTTCGGCCGAACTTATCGAACCCGAACATCCAGGTGTTCGCTCAACTCTAGTGGTGACCCTGTGGCTAGAATTAATAGACGAGAAGTAGAATGGATAAATAGTAAGTGGAGTAAGCGAGCACTCACACTATGGCATCAGTTATTTATGTTTATTATCATAAATCTAAAATGCAAGATATAAAATACAATATCAAATTAAAAAGTTACTTGCAATTGGTCGGCCAATCCTAAAAATAGCAGCATGCAACAATAAATGGATGGGTGTTACAATAGCAGCATTTCAATAGAATCAAGGTCAAATCGTGATCAATAAACTGATAAAATCAGGTAGTGACGTAAAAATAGTACGTGAAAACACAATCAATTATTAAGAGATTTCATTAAAAAATGCATAAAAAATTGGTTGTTATAGCAAGTGTCCAACAAAAATGTGTAAGGTGTATGACTCTCTTGGTCATTAGTATCCAAAAATAACGTGTAATAGGTGAGACACTTAAAAGTAATAAAACAAAAATGATGTGTCAAATTGAGGACTCTTGATAGTTAGCTCTACGTTAATAGATGCTGAAGTCTTTTTGTTTCCTTCCGTGTCTGTTAGATATAACCGCTTGTAACAATATCGTCCCAATGAGTTTATAATGTATGAGACCTATAGTTCCTAGATTCACAGCATAAATTCAACCAAATAATCAATATCACAGTTCATCCAGTATAGCTGATGAAGAAGTGTCGCAGTGATATTGGATGTAGGCAATCTGTGTCGTCTTACTTAATAGTGCACTTCCATGAGAGATATATCATGGGCACAGCAATTGCACATTTGTGTGTTCCAACTTGTCTCAGATATTGAGAGAGATCACTCTTACCTCCTGTCGATCTTGTCAGAAAGAACTGTTCGTGTGATATCCCGGGAGGTGAGCTGGAGACGCCACAACGCCTCACTCCTCGTGTTCTAGAAGTAGAATGGATGTATAGATTGGGAACTCTTCAACTGAGGATGTTAAATATAGAGTGCAATATTAGACAGTTTTTTGCTTGAGCTTACTGGTTTTCGGATGATTTAGGTATCACATAGGTAGGTTGGATAGAGGACCTTTGTGTGGGCGGGGTAATTCTGTGAGTGGTTACCATTTCCATGTGATCGTGGCCATGTGAACTAAATTTTGGGTCACGGAGGTCCGGTCATGTGATGCAATATGTAGTGGTTGCATATAAATTAAGTAACTAGTTTTATAAAAGAAGTTTAAAGCAAGGATTTTAAAATTAAGAGGTTTAGGCTTGTATTTATTTTATTTTTTAGTGGTGTATTTTATCAATTTTTGTATTATTTATTGACGGTATTAGAATGTCACACGCTGGAATGCTGGGAGAAGGAGGGATAATGAAGGGATTAAGAACAGCCGTGTTGTAGGCTAAGCAGATGCCCCTGACGAAGCTTAAGCAGTGAAACCCGGGTCGGGCAGCGTGGAAATTTTTGATTTGGGATATGCTGATTACAAGTGTAATTTTGTGCGTACAATAAACCTTTTTATGGGATATATATGTGAAAGTGCTTCACTATTATGCAACCCCTTGGCTTTTATAGGTTTTGGATGAGGGGAGGAATATTTATGTGCACTTGAATTCCATCCCATGCCTGGATTTGTTGATGTATAAAGGCATGGTGTGAAAGAGGACTTCAGTGGTATCTGCCGCGCGATCCTATCTCGTACAGTTTGGACTTTAAGTGAACTTGACCCACATAACTATTTTAGAATCTGCAGCGGAAGAAGTCCTGTTAACGTATCAGACTTTTCCTTCTCTGTTCTAGTCAATTATAGGCCGAGGTCAGGGTGGGCAGAGTGCATGGGAATCCGTGAAACAGAACAATGGTCAGGGCTGCTGGCACAGTGTCTATACACTGAACAGATATGGGTCTTATCAGAGTGCAGAGGCTCAGGAATCAAAGAGAATTGGGGTCACAGGCAGATAAACAGATTATAGCTTTTTCAAAGGCTCTACCAAGCTAGACAGACCTAACAAGATCTACAGAGACCAAATTACTCAGGAAAGGGGATGCACAAACAGCTCAGCCTATATAGGCAGTCATTAGTTGAGCACAGAGTCAGAAGGAGAATTAACACAGGGCAGAGAGGATGGGAGCAGGACAGAGAGGATGGGAGTGGTAGTCCTGGTTCTAAGAGTGATGATGATACTCACAGATTACAGTGGCAGTCTGTACTGTGGCACTCCATAGGGCTTTGTAGTTACTGTAGGGTGCACATTTTTTCCTCTTGGGTCACCCTGGTCATTGGTCTGGTATTAGTTGGGTTGCCCTTGATGTTGGGTGTGTGGCTGGGTGAAAGGCAGAACCAATGGAAATTGGAGACAATAATCAGGCCAATTGGTTGTAATAAATGAAGTTTCTCTTTACTAGGTTGATGATAGGGATTATAGTTCAAATAGCAACAAGGCACAGTTCCAAAGAGTATCACAGTACAACATTCTTTCAGTAGCAGAGTATGGACAGCAACAATGATGGTGGTTCTAGTACCCCCTCTCTCTAAAGACACGTGGAAGTATCTTTGTTGAACCGCAGGTTTGCAATAAGATTCTTCTGCTGTTTCCAGAAAAGATGCAGGTGGCCAATCTGTCTCAAAGTGTGGGGGTGCTTAAGCAATATTTCTTCCCACAGCAGCAAAGCCTTTCTACCATAAACAAGCACAATACCTTGCTGTCTGCATCCAATGCACAGCCTTGTGGGTTCTAGATCTTCTAATCTCTTTTCTGAGTACTCTGGTAGTACGGCTGCTTTCTGGGCAGTCGTAGGCTCAGAGACTATGGTTCTCTGAACTTGGGCCTAATTGTGCAGGACGTCTTTCACTCACGTCCTTCCTCCAAGCTGGTTCAGACTCTGTCTCTAAGTGGCCAGGGGGAGGACAACTTGACAACTTAACACATTTTGCTAAGTAGTTCATGTTCATCGTTCACGTGGCCTAGGTGCAGCTCAGCCCCATAGAAGTAAGTGGGGCTGAGTGCGATATCAAGCACAGCCGCTATCCAATGAGATGAGAGAAGGCAGCGGTGTTCACAGGAGCAGCAGTGCCTTCTAAAAACAGCTGATGGGCGAGGGTCCCCGGTGTCAGACCCCCATCAATGAGATACTGATGACCTATCCTGAGAATAGGTTATCAATATTACAATCTCGGAAAACCTTTTTAACCATATGTTGTCCTTTTTAAGTGCATATATGTACATAACATCACAACATTTAACTCAAGAAACACTGTCTGTGAAGGTTCTTATTTATCCAGGTCATGGTATATATCTGTAAAGAATAAATCAAGGCAACTGGACGTACTGTAGATTTCTTGAAAACGTTTCACTCGTTCTTCCAACGAGCTTTCTCAATTCTGAGTGATTGTACAAAAATTCTGGGAATAAATATGTAACTGAATCCACATCTGGTAATTATACCCAGCATTGGGTCAAAGGTGTTAATTCCATTATCCTAATTGGAGTCAGTAGGTGATAAAGTTTTCCCAGAAAAAGGTGTCAAGACAGCATTGTATGTGGCAGACAATAGATGTCTAACCCCCCCCACCTCTATTCAAGCTTGGCTTCTCCATTTTTACGTAGATGGCCTCCTTCACGCCTCGTTTGTACCAATCGGCCTCCTTATTCAAAACACGTACTTGACTGTCTTCAAAGGTGTGACCTGTTCCTTTTAGATGTAAGTACACGGCTGAATCTTGACCAGAGGTTTTGGCTCTTCTATGCTGAGCCATACGCTGATGTAGTTGTTGTTTTGTTTCGCCGATATACAGTTCTGAGCATTCCTCATTGCACTGGACTGCGTACACAATGTTGTCCATCTTGTGTTTAGGCGTTTGGTCTTTGGGGTGAACCAGTTGTTGCCTCAGTGTGTTGCTGGGTTTAAAGCGAACAGGAATGTGATGTTTATTAAAAATCCTTTTGAGTTTCTCAGACACCCCAGCTACATATGGGATAACCATATTCTTGCGTCTGTCATGCTTCTCGCCCTCACTGGTAGTCTTGGTGGTCTTTCTTCTCCTTCCTTCTGTTTTGACAAAGAAACACTGCATTAACTCTGTTAATAGTAATTAACCTTCTGCACTGGTCCTTCTGGAGAACTGCACAGACTGCGTCCTGCAGCATGGGACACAGGTGTCTGACTGCTGGACAGAAGCCAGGTGAGTAATGCAAAACCCATGCCAACCCAGATACAGGACAGTGGTGAGCATGGGACGCCTCCATGACATCTTGCCACAATAGTCTATAGACATGATCTCCTCCTAATCTCCGTGATGTGATGCTAGAGGGGCCATGTTGCTCAGATTCATGACAGAGATAACACTGGGGTGTGCATCCCTATCGACCTTATTAAATGATCCTAAAATTAACTTTCATCTATTACAAACAACACACTGCATGCAACTGAGGGCACATACTTATGATAGGAGCCATGTGAGCCGCGGTTATGGTGCTCAACTTTGAAGTTTCCTTACATATAGTTCAAACTTTAAATCTGCTTCTTTAGCGTTCTCACTCACAGGAAAATTGGTTTTACAAAAATCTCCTTATGTTTAGCAGTTTTCTGTTGAGCCAGCAGTCAGTTTAAGATGCACAGCAAGGGGATATAAAGCCGCAGTCCGAGTGTTTCCATAGATAGTGCTCGGTGGTGACAAGATATTCTTCTGTGCTACATTTCACCTCAGCACTGGCTCTGTGGGAGGCCACCCACAATTATATATCACTTATATAACAGCCACTTATATAATTTCTCCTTTTAAAGGAGTTTCCTGGGATCAGAATACTGATAGGTACCTTGTTCCGTCTGCCTGCACGGGATCTACTTAGTATATCATAAGTATGTGCCTCTGTCTTGTTATTTTGGAGCTTTTAGTCTATTAAAGTAAATGAGACAAAGCTGTAATACACAGCACCATCACTGCTAAACAGATGAGGTGCAGGTAGATGGCTACATGTTAACAACGCCTCAGTTAAGATTTGCACAATCATTTTCCCACGTTTTTGGTGTATCAGTGGGAAACCTGTGCAGTGAGCCCCTGAGAAGCCGGTGCGGAGGATGAGAGTGGTACTGGCCTTGATGAAGTGTTGTATCATGGCACACTCCCTCAGGCTGTTGCTCCCTGGGGATCGGTGCAGTGGAAATGTAGTTTGAAGAATCAGACCAGAAGTATAAAAAATCTCTCTTTACTTAGAGCTAAATATAACCTGTGGCATATCCAGTAATGAGTACAAAGTGCCTTTTCTCTGGCGTCAGATGAGGAGGTATGTTGGCAGGTTGGATGGCTATTGATTAGCACTAGAAGGCACTTGTGGATATAGGTGTCCACTGTAGTACAGGCTTGGAGTTAGTCTGGTCCCGAGGTGGTTTGGGTGATGAGTGTCTTGGCCGTAGTCCCTCACCTTGCAGCTGTAATTTTGCTTATCACTCCACTATCTTGTCACACTGATGCTTTCAGGAAGCTGTATTCTGGATTTTGCTGATCGATCTGGAGTGTTGGTCTCACAGGAAAATAATATCCGGTTCCTAGTAGTAGGAGCTCAGACATACGCTTTCTCTCCCTTCTGTTTCTAGATTGGAACTCCTCCTCCTGTCAGGAAGTAGGACCAGCCCAATCCTACCAAAAGGGGAGGATCAGGGTGATTAGCCTTGTTCCTGCCAACCATTCCTCCTCTACTGGAACACGCGGCCAAAGCAATAAAATACATAACATTACTCAATATATAAATGTATACATTGTAGATCCCCTCAGTCTGGGGTAATTTACCTGTTGGGCCTTGAGAGGCCATATTTCTTGCACTAAGCCTGGTCTGAAAGGGGAAGAGGAATAAATTGCTAAAGGTAACAATTGTTTGTTGAGGTTTGCATCAAAATTTGCATGCAAAATATATTTTTTTAAGTGTGCCTTTTTGTAAACTTTTTTATTTCCCATTTTACAATTTTTTTGTCCCACAAAGAGAATTTATTTTTGTGTAGATAGTTTCTTTATCATAATATACTGTGTATTGTGCCCATACATAGAATTCCCAAACAAGCCTTGACAAAAGACAGTCCTGGGGGACCTTTTTCTGGCCATTCTCTCTAGATCCCCGATGAATTAGTGGAGTTTTTGTTCACTCCAAGTGTGATAAAGGGTTTGATATTGATGACCTATCCTAAAGATAGACATCACAGAGAAAAATGACTTTTCATATAAAACATAACTTTTACTGTTGTTAGTTAAAATAATACCCCTTCTTAGTATATGTATTAGGCTACGTCAAATAATTAGACAAGGCCTTACTTGGACGTATCAGGATAATGTAGTCCGATGTATAGAAAAATTTGCGGCAACTTACAGTTAGATGACTGTGGACCTGGCCAAACGGTAGAAAGAGAGGTGGTGGATAAGGGGAAGGGAACAATATCCCTAATACAACCTTCAATGTACCCCTGCCTACAGGCGGAGCACCCGCCCCGAAAGGGGCGACCCCACCTCTCGGTGGCTAAACCCTCACTGTCGCCTATTGATACCCTGCCTAAACGGATCAATGATGTTCGTCCTTTCTGGTGCCACCTTACTACACCAGCCTTGAACCAGCCTTGACTACGTCTGGGGAAACGCGTCGGGACATATTGCCAAAGAAGGGACGAACATCATTGATCCGTTTAAGCAGGGTATCAATAGGCGACAGTGAGGGTTTAGCCACCGAGAGGTGGGGTCGCCCCTTTCGGGGCGGGTGCTCCACCTGTAGGCAGGGGTACATTGAGGGTTGTATTAGGGATATTGTTCCCTTCCCCTTATCCACCACCTCTCTTTCTACCGTTTGGCCAGGTCCACAGTCATCTAACTGTAAGTTGCCGCAAATTTTTCTATACATCGGACTACATTATCCTGATACGTCCAAGTAAGGCCTTGTCTAATTATTTGACGTAGCCTAATATATATACTAAGAAGGGGTATTATTTTAACTAACAACAGTAAAAGTTATGTTTTATATGAAAAGTCATTTTTCTCTGTGATGTCTATATTGAAACTTTTCGTAACCCTATAAATTCCACTGTGATTTGCTATCCTAAAGATAGCACAAAGATGAAGGTTGTCGGCAGCATATACAAGCAGATTTCTTTTATTCACAATGGGTCCATAAAACGTGTGTATACAAACACCAAAATAAATTGCAACGTTTCGACTACTCAGTAGTCTTTCTCAAGCATAACATGGAGTGCATCATGAGGGTTTATATAGAGCACATATCACCCCCTCTCATTTAATCAAATCAATTAATCATGCTAATTCATCAAGTCACCGCCTTCACCTTACTATAAACCAATCACAGTATCCAACAACATGATTGTCAGTGCCACTTACCAATCTCTAAAGTATTTAAAATTGGGACCTTATGGGAGATGGACCTCAGAATCTACATCATGCCTCCAGGTGCCAGTGTCTCAATTGTGTTACTGCGCATGACTATGCGCTCTCCCCACCTCTAATGTCCATGTGACCCACCCCGATCACATGATCCATCACGTGACCTTCTCTACGTCACATGCGCCATCAGCCTCATACAGAGATCGTCATCACTCACCTCAGGGTAAACAAGGGTAGTGGAGATTAACATAACCTTACTTAGAATATATTATCATATATATGATCACTATAATTATGTCCATATACATCATAATCGTACTGCATGTTGAAGATTCCATATAATCCAAATCTCACCTGTCACAAAAAACAAAATAGCAATGAATAAAATATCTTAAAAACAAACTCCATCATACTGGTGTTATTCAGACATACAATATTATTCTATACCACTTACATTAAATTCAATATTTAACCAATGAGATTGCAATGCTCTCAAGTCATCTTAATTTCTTTTTCCTCAAAATCTTCTCTTTGTCACCTCCCCTCCTCAAAAAACCAACAGAATCGATCACCCTAAATCTCAAAACAGTTTCAGCCCTTACCTTTGACCCATGACTCATGATGATGGGTCATGAGTAAGGGCTGAAAATGTTTTGCTGCCTGAAACATGTAGACCAACGCAACATGTACCTGGATGCCTTTTAAATTTTGATATTGAATAAAGTGCAATTGGAACTTCTCAAAGAAAGGCTGGACAACTCTTCTTCATTTATTTCTATTGCTCCCAGTCCGGGTGAGGGAGCGGTCCATGTCCTCATGGTTGGAGGTTCCAGACAGGTGAGAGCTGCTCTAACTACCTTTGAATAGGCTAAATATCTCTGTATCTCCTTACCACCATTATCCATCTTAACCAACCTATTTCTCAGATTGGTATTCCTCCTGCATGCCATTAGAGGGGGTACACGAAACTCACTAACTGAGAGAAAACCCTTCTGTAAAATACCCCATTCTCTATTCAAGATTTCTGATATTCTAGCACTATATTGACCAAAAGCTGATACAAACGTAATCCTATATGCACCCTGCTCCTTTGTCTTACTCGTCTGTAATATGGTTTCCCTATCAACCTCTTTCACTCTATTACATGATCTTTGCAATAATTTCCATGGATAACCCCTATTCTTGAACTTGTGATGCATCTCTTTATCCGCTTATCAAAAATCCTATCATCTAAAACTACTCTCCTAACTCTAAGGAGCTGACTCCAGGGAAGTAATTCTATCATTTGTCATGGATGTGCACTGTCATACCTTAATAGATTATTCCTATCCGTCGTTTTTTTATATGGAAGTCAGTCTGAATGTCTCCATCCGCAACATATATTCTAACATCCAAAAATTGTAAGTCGCTACTTGATGACGTCATAGTAAAATGTAAACCTGGAATAGCACTGTTTAAATTCTGATGAAAGCTCTCCAGCTCCATATAGGTGCCTCCCCAAATCAAGAAAATGTTGTCGATGTAGCGCCACCAGCACAGGGTCCTCTCCATAAACTCTGACTGGTACACTAATCTGTCCTCCACTCCCGCCATATAGATGTTAGCATAAGTGGCGGCCACATGTGACCCCATCGCAGTCCCAGGCTTCTGTTGGTAGAAGTGGTCCCCAAAGAAGTAATAATTCTTCCTGAGGACCACCTCCAGAAGTTGGAGGACAAAACGTGCACAATCCGGAGAGAACCCTGTGCTGTCAAGCGCCACACCGACTGCTCTTAGTCCATTTTCGTGCTCTATAGATGTATATAGAGAAACCACATCAAAATAAACAAAATAAAAAAGTTCTGGTAAGACAATACCATGTAACTTCAAAAGGAAGTGACTCGTATCCCTAATGTATGAGGGGGCTTTTATAGCATATATCCTCAATAATCTATCAAGGAATAGATTGTGCTATTCTACTGACCATGTGGATCTGTGGTCAAAGGGTGAGCTGTTGCATTCCTGAAGCAAGTCTCGGTGGTCACTTGTGCTGCTCTCATACGAATATTTCTACTATCCTTAAGATAGGTCATCAATATCTGCTCTGCCAATCTGTTCGTTCAACATCTGTTCCAATATCCCACCAATCAGCTATTTGAACAGTCTGCGGAACTCTTTACCTAGGCTAGTGACGTCATTCTCATCGGTTACACGCCTATTAGCAGCTCAGTCCAGGACTGGGCTGAAATATAAAGCTCTTTACTATACAATGGATGGCGCTGTGTTTGGTATGCTGTGAGCAGTGCTCACCGGAGATGAGTCTGACTACCACCGATTAGTTATTGATGATCTATTCCAGAAAACCTCCTCTAATACCATTCCTGACCTCTGCTGTACATGTAGTTGGATCTCTAAACATGGTGCATGCTAGGAAGCAGACCATCCCCAAATCTGGCGGGTTTGTGCTGTTTTAAACTATAACACCAATCATAGACATTTCACCCCTCAGATGACATGGTCAATTGGGACCATGGCATTTGAGAAGCTTTTCCCAATTGGGAGTGAATGGTTCCATCGTGCTGAGATCGACGGAGCCGTTCAGTTGCTGTTGCATGCTTGGGCCCCCGAAGGATCTAAAGCCTGCCATAGCTATGTTCCTATGGAGGTCTTCCTGTGTCAGGGCTCCATCGGAATGTAGTGAAACTGCGGTAGGCTGCCATGGTAATTCATTCATGGGAGAAGTGATCTAATGATCACATGTTTAAGTCCCCTGAGGGGGGTTAATATAAGTTTTTAAAAAAAAATGTTTAAAAAAATATATATATAAAAATTCAAATCACCCACCTTTCCCCACTAAAAATAAAATAAATAAACAATTCATTGCACAGTTGCATCCCAAAATGCCCATACTATTAAAATAGAAATGTATTTTCCCATACGTCGAAAATAAAATTAACATTGGATAAAAAGTGAGCAAAAAGTCATACACACTCTATATGGTATCATTAAAAACTACAGATTGCCCCACAAAAAATTAGCCCTCACACAGCAACATAGATGTACATTTTAACCACTTCAGCCCCGCTAGCTGAAACCCCCTTCATGACCAGAGCACTTTTTACACTTCTGCACTACACTACTTTCACCGTTTATCGCTCGGTCATGCAACTTACCACCCAAATGAATTTTACCTCCTTTTCTTTTCACTAATAGAGCTTTCATTTGGTGGTATTTTATTGCTGCTGACATTTTTACTTTTTTTGTTATTAATCGAAATGTAACGATTTTTTTGCAAAAAAATTAAATTTTTCACTTTCAGCTGTAAAATTTAGCAAAAAAAACGACATCCATATATAAATTTTTCGCTAAATTTATAGTTCTACATGTCTTTGATAAAAAAAAAAAAATGTTTGGGCAAAAAAAAAATGGTTTGGGTAAAAGTTATAGCGTTTACAAACTATGGTACAAAAATGTGAATTTCCGCTTTTTGAAGCAGCTCTGATTTTCTGAGCACCTGTCATGTTTCCTGAGGTTCTACAATGCCCAAACAGTAGAAAACCCCCACAAATGACCCCATTTCGGAAAGTAGACACCCTAAGGTATTCGCTGATGGGCATAGTGAGTTCATCGAACTTTTTATTTTTTGTCACAAGTTAGCGGAAAATGATGATGATTTTTTCTTTTTATTTTTTTCTTACAAAGTCTCATATTCCACTAACTTGCGACAAAAAAAAAAAAAAATTTTAGGAACTCGCCATGCCCCTCACGGAATACCTTGGGGTGTCTTCTTTCCAAAATGGGGTCACTTGTGGGGTAGTTATACTGCCCTGGCATTTTATGGGCCCAAATGTGTGAGAAGAACTTTGCAATCAAAATGTGTAAAAAATGACCGGTGAAATCCGAAAGGTGCACTTTGGAATATGTGCCCCTTTGCCCACCTTGGCTGCAAAAAAGTGTCACACATCTGGTATCGCCGTACTCAGGAGAAGTTGGGGAATGTGTTTTGGGGTGTCATTTTACATATACCCATGCTGGGTGAGATAAATATCTTGGCAAAAGACAACTTTTCCAATTTTTTTATACAAAGTTGGCATTTGACCAAGATATTTTTCTCACCCAGCATGGGTATATGTAAAATGACACCCCAAAACACATTCCCCAACTTCTCCTGAGTACGGCGATACCAGATGTGTGACACTTTTTTGCAGCCAAGGTGGGCAAAGGGGCACATATTCCAAAGTGCACCTTTCGGATTTCGCAGGCCATTTTTTACACATTTTGATTGCAAGGTACTTCTTACACATTTGGGCCCCTAAATTGCCAGGGCAGTATAACTACGCCACAAGTGACCCCATTTTGGAAAGAAGACACCCCAAGGTATTCCGTGAGGGGCACGGCGAGTTCCTAGAATTTTTTATTTTTTGTCGCAAGTTAGTGGAATATGAGACTTTGTAAGGAAAAAAGAAAAAAAAAGAAAAATCATCATTTTCCGCTAACTTGTGACAAAAAATAAAAAATTCTAGGAACTCGCCGTGCCCCTCACGGAATACCTTGGGGTGTCTTCTTTCCAAAATGGGGTCACTTGTGGCGAAGTTATACTGCCCTGGCAATTTAGGGGCCCAAATGTGTAAGAAGTACCTTGCAATCAAAATCTGTAAAAAATGGCCTGCGAAATCCGAAAGGTGCACTTTGGAATGTGTGCCCCTTTGCCCACCTTGGCTGCAAAAAAGTGTCACACATCTGGTATCGCCGTACTCAGGAGAAGTTGGGGAATGTGTTTTGGGGTGTCATTTCACATATAACCATGCTGGGTGGGAGAGAAATGTCTCGGCAAAAGACAACTTTTCCCATTTTTTTATACAAAGTTGGCATTTGACCAAGATATTTTTCTCACCCAGCATGGGTATATGTAAAATGACACCCCAAAACACATTGCCCAACTTCTCCTGAGTACGGCGATACCAGATGTGTGACACTTTTTTGCAGCCTAGATGCGCAAAGCAACCCAAATTCCTTTTAGGAGGGCATTTTTAGACATTTGGATCCCAGACTTCTTCTCACACTTTCGGGCCCCTAAAAAGCCAGGGCAGTATAAATACCCCACATGTGACCCCATTTTGGAAAGAAGACACCCCAAGGTATTCCGTGAGGGGCATGGCGAGTTCATAGAATTTTTATTTTTTTTGCATAAGTTAGCGGATATTGATTTTTTTTGTTTTTTTCTCACAAAGTCTCACTTTCCGCTAACTTAGGACAAAAATTTCAATCTTTCATGGACTCAATATGCCCCTCACGGAATACCTTGGGGTGTCTTCTTTCCGAAATGGGGTCACATGTGGGGTATTTATACTGCCCTGGCTTTTTAGGGGCCCTAAAGCGTGAGAAGAAGTCTGGAATATAAATGTCTAAAAATGTTTACGCATTTGGATTCCGTGAGGGGTATGGCGAGTTCATGTGAGATTTTATTTTTTGACACAAGTTAGTGGAATATGAGACTTAGTAAGAAAAAACAAAAACAAACAAAAAATTTCCGCTAACTTGGGCCAAAAAAATGTCTGAATGGAGCCTTACAGGGGGGGTGATCAATGACAGGGGGGTGATCAATGACAGGGGGGTGATCACCCATATAGACTCCCGGATCACCCCCCTGTCATTGATCACCCCCCTGTAAGGCTCCATTCAGACGTCCGTATGATTTTTACGGATCCATGGATCGGATCCGCAAAACACATGCGGACGTCTGAATGGAGCCTTACAGGGGGGTGATCAATAACAGGGGGGTGATCAATGACAGGGGGGTGATCACCCATATAGACTCCCTGATCACCCCCCTGTCATTGATCACCCCCCTGTAAGGCTCCATTCAGACGTCCGTATGATTTTTACGGATCCATGGATCCATGGATCGGATCCGCAAAACACATGCGGACGTCTGAATGGAGCCTTACAGGGGGGTTATCAATGACAGGGGGTGATCAGGGTGATCACCCCCCTGTCACTGATCACCCCCCCTGTAAGGCTCCATTCAGACGTCCGTATGATTTTTACGGATCCATGGATACATGGATCGGATCCGCAAAACACATGCGGACGTCTGAATGGAGCCTTACAGGGGGGTGATCAATGACAGGGGGGTGATCAATGACAGGGGGGTGATCAGGGAGTGTATATGGGTGATCACCCGCCTGTCATTGATCACCCCCTGTAAGGCTCCATTCAGACGTCCGCATGTGTTTTGCGGATCCGATCCATATATCCATGGATCCGTAAAAATCATGCGGACGTCTGAATGGAGCCTTACAGGGGGGTGATCAATGACAGGGGGTGATCAGGGAGTGTATATGGGTGATCACCCGCCTGTCATTGATCACCCCCCTGTAAGGCTCCATTCAGACGTCCGCATGTGTTTTGCGGATCCGATCCATGTATCCATGGATCCGTAAAAATCATACGGACGTCTGAACGGAGCCTGACAGGGGGGTGATCAATGACAGGGGGGTGATCAATGACAGGGGGGTGATCAGGGAGTTTATATGGGGTGATCATGGGTGATCAGGGGTTCATAAAGGGTTAATAAGTGACGGGGGGGTGTAGTGTAGTGTAGTGTGCGACTTTACTGACCTACCTGTGTCCTCTGGTGGTCGATCCTAACAAAAGGGACACCAGAGGACCAGGTAGCAGGTATATTAGACGCGGTTATCAAAACAGCGTCTAATATACCTGTTAGGGGTTAAAAAAATCAGATCTCCAGCCTGCCAGCGAGCGATCGCCGCTGGCAGGCTGGAGATCCACTCGCTTACCTTCCGTTCCTGTGAGCGCGCGCGCCTGTGTGCGCGCGTTCACAGGAAATCTCGCGTCTCGCGAGATGACGCATATATGCGTGACTGTGCGCAGGGCTGCCGCCTCCGGACCGCACATCTGCGTTAGGCGGTCCGGAGGCGGTTAAAAAGTTATGGAGATCAGAATAAGGTGATAAATAGAAAAAAAAATCGTTTTTTTCAAAGGATTTTTATGTATTAAAATGAATGAATGAATGAAGGTAACAAGTTAGTTTACCGCATAGGGAATGCTGTAAAAACATAACGCATAAAACTAAGGCGGAATTGTGTTTTTACCATTTACAGTATTTGTTTATGGCTTAGAAGGTTCCTGAATGTTTACAGAGCTCCTGCAGACAGAGTAGATGAGTAGCTACGGAACAACGTTTCATATATTCACAGATACTATGGATATATATAGCAATAGGTGCACTTAAGATTTCTAGGAAAATAGAAGACACAAGCACTACTCTACTCTCTTGGTTTTTTCTAATATGTTAATTACGCTAACTAATGAAGGTGCACTTACATAATAATCCCACTTGTGTGAAATTCGATGGCTATTATGCTCCCACGCATTGTGTATATTCAGTTTTCTGATCCATGAAAAGAAATGAACAAATCCTCCACTTCATACCACCCGTACTTAACCCAAATAAATGGTGTATGAGAGATTCCATCTATTTACTGAGATTGACTCGAAGCCATCTGCCACAGCATATGTTGTTCGGAGAGCTGTATATTGATAATACTATGAAATTAGGCTCATGGTGTATGAGTTTCATTAAAACAAAACAATATTTAGATTTCATGCTTTTCTTGATAGCATCATGTAAAGGATAACCGTGCAGCATTTGCTAGAATGAAAGTGAAGCGTGCATACTTATCCTGACACTAGGGACCAAAACAGTATGTGCTGTAGATCAGTCGGCACTGCGAATATGGCGTGGCGGTGCACGTGTCCTAGGAGTGGCATCCCATATAATAGTAGTAGTAAAGGACCGGCACTCACTCTTGGAATCTTGCAAATATATCTTTATTGCCACATACGGCTGTGACGCGTTTCGGCACTAACTGTGCCTTTCTCAAACAGTGAAGGACTTCCAATACAAAGCGATTTACATAACCCGCCAAACAACAAGGTGAAAGCAAAAAACACCATAGAAAATGAAATTAAATCTCTCAAAATGATCCAATGTCCAAAATGATGTACATACAGATCAAATTGATTCAATTCCGCTGTAGGGAACGATGGTACACGTTAGGAGTATAACTTACATCAATAAAAAGATTTTTTTTTTAAATATGACAAAAAACTATTTAACTCCTAACCGCGATTAAGACCCATCGGCTCCAGAGTTTGGAGTCGATGGATCCAAAAAGCTTGACGATTCATTAGTAGTTTGTTCCTTTGTTCCTGTCGCCTCCACGGCGTGGTTGCGACACACTTTCAATGATTTGAAATCGCGATTGTGCAATTGTATGTTTATGTTGATGGAAATTATATGGTATGGGTAACAATAAATGACCCTTCCTGATAGTAGATTTATGCTTGCAGAATCTATCTTTCATGCGAGTAGATGTTTCACCAACATACAGTAAGCCACATGGGCATTTAAGGATAGTGTTAATCGCGAATATTCTAATTGCTAATTTTTATCGCGAATATTGGCACATCGAAAATTCGCGAAGATATAGAATATAGTGCTATATATTCGTAATCGTGAATATTCTACATTTTTTTTCAAGTACTCTCACTGCTTCTTGCTTGTCGGCCAATGAGAAGGCTGCAATATCTCTGTCTGAGCTTAGCAACATCCCTAGCAACCAATAGGAAAGTGGCCTCCCCCTTACTATATAAGAACCTCCCCAACAGCCATTTTCTGCAGTATTTTGCAGATCTGAGAGACAGCAGTGTCATTGTTGTGCTCTGTGCTCTTCTGTGTCATTACATTAGATAGATAGTTAGTTAGTTAGTTAGTTAGGTACTGTAGCTTATATATAATACAGATAGTCAGTGGAGATAGTCAGTGTAGGTTAGATAGTGATTTAGTGTAGCTGATAGGTTCCAGTGCAGGGTGTTAGGTAGTGTGATAGGGATTACTGTTTCTCTACTGTCCATACATACAGGCTACAGACATAGTGCTGTAATGTCACAACAATACTTAGTGCACCAATCAGTAATATGTAGTCAGAAATGTAAAGTTGCATGTATTGCGCCAAAAAATATGTGCATCATTAGTGCCGATTTGCGGAATTACGAATATATTGGAGCACTCTATCCGCATATAAAGCTATTGTTCTGCCATGCATGTGAAATGTAATCAAAAACTGTGCTGTAATGTAAAATTACTTACAGAGGTCAGGAGTTCTTCTTCACAGTCACAAAAGTTGCTGCCGACCATGTTCTCCAGTCTCAGGAAACTTCTAGCAGCTTGAAAAATATAGCAAAAGTGACCCACGCCTGTATTGCGCGCACAATACGCGCATAGTACATTGCCAATTTTTGCAATCAAGAGTATAATAACTGGAGATAACAAATTTGCTAATTGCGAATTTATGGTGAAAATTAGGCCAAAAATTTGCGAAATATCGCGAAAACGAATATTGCCTATGCTGCTCATCACTATTTAAGAATGTAAATTATAAATTTATTATTGTATGTAAAAAATCCATGTATGGATGAGTCACATGAGTGCCTTTTGACGGATCCGTCTTCAAAATGTTTTCAGTGTTACTATGGCACCCAGGACGCTATTAAAGTCCTGGTTGCCATAGTAGGAGCGGGGAGCGGGGGAGCAGTATACTTACCGTCCGTGTGGCTCACGGGGCGCTCCAGAATTACGTCAGAGCGCCCCATGCGCATGGATGATGTGCCATGCGATCAAGTCATCCATGCGCATGGGGTGCCCTGACGTCCCTCTGGAGCGCCCCGGGAGCCGCACGGACTGTAAGTATGCTGCTCCCCCGCTCCCCGCTACACTTTACCATGGCTGCCAGGACTTTAGCGTCCCGGCAGCCATGGTAACCATTCAGAAAAAGCTAAACGTCGGATCCGGCAATGCGCCGAAACGACGTTTAGCTTAAGGCCGGATCCGGATCAATGCCTTTCAATGGGCATTAATTCCGGATCCGGCCTTGCGGCAAGTCTTCAGGATTTTTGGCCGGAGCAAAAAGCGCAGCATGCTGCGGTATTTTCTCCGGCCAAAAAACGTTCCGTTCCGGAACTGAAGACATCCTGATGCATCCTGAACGGATTTCACTCCATTCAGACTGCATTAGGATAAAACTGATCAGGATTCTTCCGGCATAGAGCCCCGACGACGGAACTCTATGCCGGAAGAAAAGAACGCAGGTGTGAAAGAGCCCTAAATCTACTATCAGGAAGGGTCATTTATTGATACCCATACCATATCATTTCCATCAACATAAACATACAATTGCGATTTCAAATCATTGAAAGCATGTCACAACCACCCCGTGGAGGCGACAGGAACAAACTACTGATGAAGTGTGAAGCTTTTTGCATCCATCAAACTCTGGAGATGATGGGTCTTAATCGCGATTATGAGTTAAATAGTTTTTTGTCATTTTCAAAAATCTTTTTATTGATGTAAGTTATATTCCTAACGTGTACCATTGTTCCCAACAGCGGAATTAAAGTAATTTGATCTGTACCATAAACAGAGACATCATTTTGGACATTGAGAGATTTTGAGTACTTCTACTACTAGGAACCAAAACATGAGAAACAATTAAAGTTATTTAGTGTGAAGAGAATGACTGCGTCAATATGCTTCTAATTAGTGATGGCCTTGTGGTTAGCCCGGTGGTCGGTTCACGGCGCGCCGAACATGAGAAAATATGGCGATGTCCGTGCGCGCCATATTCTTTTGCATTGCGCCGAACTTTGACCCATGACACATCCATCACGTGGGACAGGACAGCCAATTGAGACGTTTCAGCACATGGACAAACTCCAACCCTATAACAGAACCCGATCTGGCAGCCATTTTACATTATGTGTTTTGCCAGTGTAGTGAGAGGTTGCATTTTGGAGCAGGGACAGGTTGTTAGGAACTTAGGGACACCTTTTAAGGACTGGTAATGCTGTGTTATCGATAGGTGTGATACACATAGGGGTGTGATATACTTATAATATACTTTCTAACATAGAAAGTATACAGGTCCTTCTAAAAAAATTAGCATATTGTGATAAAGTTCATTATTTTCTGTAATGTACTGATAAACATTAGACTTTCATATATTTTAGATTCATTACACACCAACTGAAGTAGTTCAAGCCTTTTATTGTTTTAATATTGCTGATTTTGGCATACAGCTCATGAAAACCCAAAATTCCTATCTCAAAAAATTAGCATATTTCATCCGACCAATAAAAGAAAAGTGTTTTTAATACAAAAAAAGTCAACCTTCAAATAATTATGTTCAGTTCTGCACTCAATACTTGGTCGGGAATCCTTTTGCAGAAATGACTGCTTCAATGCGGCGTGGCATGGAGGCAATCAGCCTGTGGCACTGCTGAGGTGTTATGGAGGCCCAGGATGCTGCAATGCGGCGTGGCATGGAGGCAATCAGCCTGTGGCACTGCTGAGGTGTTATGGAGGCCCAGGATGCTTCGATAGCGGCCTTAAGCTCATCCAGAGTGTTGGGTCTTGCATCTCTCAACTTTCTCTTCCCAATATCCCACAGATTCTCTATGGGGTTCAGGTCAGGAGAGTTGGCAGGCCAATTGAGCACAGTAATACCATGGTCAGTAAATAGGGATGAGCGAACCCGAACTGTATAGTTCGGGTTCGTACCGAATTTTGGGGTGTCCGTGACACGGACCCGAACCTGGACATTTTCGTAAAAGTCCGTCATACTACTTGCCCCAAGAGGCCGTTACAGCCATGCCTACTATTGGCATGGCTGTGATTGGCCAGTGCAGCATGTGACCCAGCCTCTATTTAAGCTGGAGTCACATAGCGCCGCCCGTCACTCTGCTCTGATTAGCATAGGGAGAGGTTGCAGTTGCGACGTTAGGGTGAGATTAGGCAGTGATTAACTCCTCCAAAAGACTTCATTCAGAGATCGATCTGCAGCTGTGGATGATTGAACTGCTGCTATTGAATTGCTCACTGTTTTTAGGCTGCCCAGAGCGTTTTTCAGTCACTTTTTTCTGGGGTGATCGGCGGCCATTTTGTGTCTTGTGGTGTGCCAGCACAAGCTGCCACCAAGTGCATTTAACCATCAATGGTGTGGTTATTTGTTGGCCATATACTATATCAGGGGCAAGCTGAGCCTGTCACCAAGTGCATTTAACCCTCAATGGTGTGGTTGTTTTTTGGCTAAATCCTACATCAGGGTCAAGCTGTCACACCAAGTGCATTTAACCAGCAATAGTGTGGTTATTTTTTGGCCATATACTACATCAGGGGCAAGCTGAGCATGTCACCAAGTGCATTTAACCCTCAATGGTGTGGTTGTTTTTTGGCTAAATCCTACATCAGGGTCAAGCTGTCACACCAAGTGCATTTAACCAGCAATAGTGTGGTTATTTTTTGGCCATATACTACATCAGGGGCAAGCTGAGCCTGTCGCCAAGTGCATTTAACCCTCAATGGTGTGGTTGTTTTTTGGCTAAATCCTACATCAGGGTCAAGCTGTCACACCAAGTGCATTTAGCCAGCAATATTCTGGTTATTTTTTGGCCATATACTACATCAGGGGCAAGCTCAGCCTGTCACCAAGTGCATTTAACTCTCAATGGTGTGGTTGTTTTTTGGCTAAATCCTACATCAGAGTCAAGCTGTCACACCAAGTGCATTTAACCATCAATAGTCTGGTTATTTTTTGGCCATATACTACATCAGGGGTAAGCTGTCACCAAGTGCATTTAACCCTCAATAGTGTGGTTGGTCAAGCTGTCACACCAAGTGCATTTAACCATCAATAGTGTGGTTATTTTTTGGCCATATCCCAGTCTAATTCTGTCAGCAAACCAATACCTGTCACCCAGCGCCTAAATACTAGGCCTCAAATTTATATCCAGCTAAATCTGTCGTTACTGCTGTACTGCTGTGGCTGGTCAAGATATTTAGTGTCCGTCAAAGCACATTTTTTGTTCTGGGTTGAAATACAATTCCCAATTTAGCAATTTCCTAATTTAGTGGTTTCTGCTGTATCAGAGCTATTTTAAATCTATCCCTAAAAGGGTATATAAGATTCAAGGTGCACATAGGGTCATTCTGAATAACTTCACACACACACACACACTACTGTGCATTTCCAAGTTTAATTCTGTCAGTAAACCTATACCTGTCACCCAGCGCCTAAATACTAGGCCTCAAATTTATATCCAGCTAAATCTGTCGTTACTGCTGTGCCTGTATTAGTGTAATACGGTACCTAAATAGATAGCCAGATAGTGTTAGGTGTCTGTAAAAAAAGGCCTGAATTTGAATTCAACACATTGGGCCAAATAATATTTTTCTTATTGTGGTGAACGGTAACAATGAGGAAAACATCTAGTAAGGGACGCGGACGCGGACATGGTCGTGGTGGTGTTAGTGGACCCTCTGGTGCTGGGAGAGGACGTGGCCGTTCTGCCACAGCCACACGTCCTAGTGTACCAACTACCTCAGGTCCCAGTAGCCGCCATAATTTACAGCGATATTTGGTGGGGCCCAATGCCGTTCTAAGGATGGTAAGGCCTGAGCAGGTACAGGCATTAGTCAATTGGGTGGCCGACAGTGGATCCAGCACGTTCACATTATCTCCCACCCAGTCTTCTGCAGAAAGCGCACAGATGGCGCCTGAAAACCAAGCCCATCAGTCTGTCACATCACCCCCATGCATACCAGGAAACTGTCTGAGCCGCAAGTTATGCAGCAGTCTCTTATGCTGTTTGAAGACTCCGCTGGCAGGGTTTCCCAAGGGCATCCACCTAGCCCTTCCCCAGCGGTGGAAGACATAGAATGCACTGACGCACAACCAATTATGTTTCCTGATGATAAGGACATGGGAATACCACCTGATGACGAAACACAGGTGCCAACTGCTGCGTCTTTCTGCAGTGTGCAGACTGAACAGGAGGTCAGGGATCAAGACTGGGTGGAAGACGATGCAGGGGACGATGAGGTCCTAGACCCCACATGGAATGAAGGTCGTGCCACTGACTTTCACAGTTCGGAGGAAGAGGCAGTGGTGAGACCAAGCCAACAGCATAGCAAAAGAGGGAGCAGTGGGCAAAAGCAGAACACCCGCCGCCAAGAGACTCCGCCTGCTACTGACCGCCGCCATCTGGGACTGAGCACCACAAAGGCAGCTTCAAGGAGTTCCCTGGCATGGCACTTCTTCAAACAATGTGCTGACGACAAGACCCGAGTGGTTTGCACGCTGTGCCATCAGAGCCTAAAGCGAGGCATTAACGTTCTGAACCTTAGCACAACCTGCATGACCAGGCACCTGCATGCAAAGCATGAACTGCAGTGGAGTAAACACCTTAAAAACAAGGAAGTCACTCAGGCTCCCCCTGCTACCTCTTCTGCTGCTGCCGCCTCGGCCTCTTCTGCTGCTGCCGCCTCAGCCTCTTCTGCTGCTGCCGCCTCGGCCTCTTCCTCTGCCTCTGAAGGAACGTTGGCACCTGCCGCCCAGCAAACAGGGGATGTACCACCAACACCACCACCTCCGTCACCAAGCATCTCAACCATGTCACACGGGATCGTTCAGCTCTCCATCTCACAAACATTTGAGAGAAAGTGTAAATTCCCACCTAGCCACCCTCGATCCCTGGCTCTGAATGCCAGCATTTCTAAACTACTGGCCTATGAAATGCTGTCAATTAGGCTGGTGGACACAGACAGTTTCAAACAGCTCATGTCGCTTGCTGTCTCACAGTATGTTGTTTCTAGCCGGCACTACTTCTCCAAGAGAGCCGTGCCTTCCCTGCACAACCAAGTATCCGATAAAATCAAGTGTGCACTGCGCAACGCCATCTGTGGCAAGGTCCACCTAACCACAGATACGTGGACCAGTAAGCACGGCCAGGGACGCTATATCTCCCTAACTGCACACTGGGTAAATGTAGTGGCAGCTGGGCCCCAGGCGGAGAGCTGTTTGGCGCACGTCCTTCCGCCGCCAAGGATCACAGGGCAACATTCTTTGCCTCCTGTTGCCACCTCCTCCTACTCAGCTTCCTCCTCCTCTTCTTCCACCTGCTCATCCAGTCAGCCACACACCTTCACCACCAACTTCAGCACAGCCCGGGGTAAATGTCAGCAGGCCATTCTGAAACTCATATGTTTGGGGGACAGGCCCCACACCGCAAAGGAGTTGTGGCGGGGTATAGAACAACAGACCGACAAGTGGTTGCTGCCGGTGAGCCTCAAGCCCGGCCTGGTGGTGTGCGATAATGGGCGAAATCTCGTTGCAGCTCTGGGACTAGCCGGTTTGACGCACATCCCTTGCTTGGCGCATGTGCTGAATTTGGTGGTGCAGAAGTTCATTCACAACTACCCCGACATGTCAGATCTGCTGCATAAAGTGCGGGCCGTCTGTTCGCGCTTTCGGCGTTCACATCCTGCCGCTGCTCGCCTGTCTGCGCTACAGCGTAACTTCGGCCTTCCCGCTCACCGCCTCATATGCGACGTGCCCACCAGGTGGAACTCCACCTTGCACATGCTGGACAGACTGTGCGAGCAGCAGCAGGCCATAGTGGAGTTTCAGCTGCAGCACGCACGGGTCAGTCGCACTACAGAACAGCACCACTTCACCACCAATGACTGGGCCTCCATGCGAGACCTGTGTGCCCTGTTGCGCTGTTTCGAGTACTCCACCAACATGGCCAGTGGCGATGACGCCGTTATCAGCGTTACAATACCACTTCTATGTCTCCTTGAGAAAACACTTAGGACGATGAAGGAAGAGGAGGTGGCCCAGGAGGAGGAGGAGGAGGAGGAGGAAGAGGGGATCATTTTTAGCACTTTCAGGCCAGTCTATTCGAAGTTACAGAGGGGGGTTTTTTGCAACAGCAGAGGCCAGGTACAAATGTGGCCAGCCAGGGCCCACTACTGGAGAACGAGGAGGACGAGGATGAGGAGGAGGTGGAGGAGGATGAGGATGAAGCATGGTCACAGCGGGGTGGCACCCAACGCAGCTCGGGCCCATCACTGGTGCGTGGCTGGGGGGAAAGGCAGGACGATGACGATACGCCTCCCACAGAGGACAGCTTGTCCTTACCTCTAGGCAGCCTGGCACACATGAGCGACTACATGCTGCAGTGCCTGCGCAACGACAGCAGAGTTGCCCACATTTTAACGTGTGCGGACTACTGGGTTGCCACCCTGCTGGATCCACGGTACAAAGACAATGTGCCCACCTTACTTCCTGCACTGAAGCGTGATAGGAAGATGCGCGAGTACAAGCGCACGTTGGTAGACGCGTTACTGAGAGCATTCCCAAATGTCACAGGGGAACAAGTGGAAGCCCAAGGCCAAGGCAGAGGAGGAGCAAGAGGTCGCCAAGGCAGCTGTGTCACGGCCAGCTCCTCTGAGGGCAGGGTTAGCATGGCAGAGATGTGGAAAACTTTTGTCAACACGCCACAGCTAACTGCACCACCACCTGATACGCAACGTGTTAGCAGGAGGCAACATTTCACTAACATGGTGGAACAGTACGTGTGCACACCCCTCCACGTACTGACTGATGGTTCGGCCCCATTTAACTTCTGGGTCTCTAAATTGTCCACGTGGCCAGAGCTAGCCTTTTATGCCTTGGAGGTGCTGGCCTGCCCGGCGGCCATCGTTTTGTCTGAACGTGTATTCAGTAGTGATGAGCGGGAGGTGCCATATTCGATTTCGCGATATTTCGCGAATATTTGAATGAATATTCGTGTTATATTCGTCAAAATCGAATATTCGTAATTATTCCAATTATCGCGAATAATATGCGATTTATTTTTCGCGTATTGTGATTATTTATCTTGATAGTATAAGGCAACGTTCCTATGCTAATTGACTATGGCTAGGCTAATATGTGTATTTTACTAAATTTTGTGATATTGCTCTAACTTCGTCTCTTAGAATATTACGAATATTCTAAAAGACTAAGTTAGAGCAATATTACGAAATTTCGTAAAATACACATATAGATTGTAATTTAGCTAATATAGTGCTATAATCCCTTTTTTTTCCTCTAATTTTTTTTTGCCTCTTCTGAACTTAAGTTTTGTAAAATATGTACACTATTAAAAAATATTACTATAGCAGTATATTAGCTTAAATACAATCTATGTGTATTTTACGAAATTTCGTAATATTGCTCTAACTTCGTCTTTTAGAATATTCGTAATATTCTAAAAGACGAAGTTAGAGCAATATTAAGAACATTTGCAAAAGTCGAAATTGCGATGCGAGTAATATAACACAAAATAATCGCATGAAGATTTCAACTTAGCACTGCTATTTTCCATATTCTAGCCTAATATGGAATATAGCAGCGCTAAGTTGAAATCTTCATGCGATTATTTTGTGTTATATTACTCGCATCGCAATTTCGACTATTGCGAAATTTCGTAAAATACACATATAGATTAGATTGTAATTTAGCTAATATGGAATAGAGCAGTAAGTTGAAAACGCCACTGACTGGAGCAGCCAGGAAGCCAGGAATCCAAAGGACAGGTAAGAACAACTTTAGGGAAGTGGGAAAGAAAAAAATATAATAATAAAAAAAAAAAGAATATTCGATTTCGCGAATATATAGAACGATATTCAAAATATTCGCGAAATCTCGAAATTGCGATATTCGAGAAAAAAATTCGCAATTCGAATATTCGCGCTCAACACTAGTATTCAGCACGGCAGTGGGCGTCATTACAGACAAACGCAGCCGCCTGTCTACAGCCAATGTGGACAAGCTGACGTTCATAAAAATGAACCAGGCATGGATCCCACAGGACCTGTCCATCCCTTGTGCAGATTAGACATTAACTACCTCCCCTTAACCATATATTATTGTACTCCAGGGCACTTCCTCATTCAATCCTATTTTTATTTTCATTTTACCATTATATTGCGAGGCTACCCAAAGTTAAATGAACCTCTCCTCTGTCTGGGTGCCGGGGCCTAAATATATGCCAATGGACTGTTCCAATGTTGGGTGATGTGAAGCCTGATTCTCTGCTATGACATGCAGACTAATTCTCTGCTGACATGAAGCCAGATTCTCTGTTACGGGACCTCTCTCCTCTGCCTGGGTGCTGGGCCTAAATATATGACAATGGACTGTTGCACTGGTGGCTGACGTGAAGCCTGATTCTCTGCTATGACATGCAGACTGATTCTCTGCTGACATGAAGCCAGATTGTCTGTTACGGGACCTCTCTCCTCTGCCTGGGTGCTGGGCCTAAATATATGACAATGGACTGTTGCAGTGGTGGCTGATGTGAAGCCTGATTCTTTGCTATGACATGCAGACTGATTCTCTGCTGACATGAAGCCAGATTCTCTGTTACGGGACCTCTGCCTGGGTGCTGGGCCTAAATATATGACAATGGACTGTTGCAGTGGTGGCTGACGTGAAGCCTGATTCTCTGCTATGACATGCAGACTGATTCTCTGCTGACATGAAGCCAGATTCCCTGTTTCGGGACCTCTCTCCTCTGCCTGGGTGCCTGGGCCTAAATATATGCCAATGGACTGTTCCAATGTTGGGTGACGTGAAGCCTGATTCTCTGCTATGACATGCAGACTGATTCTCTGCTGACATGAAGCCAGATTCTCTGTTACGGGACCTCTCTCCTCTGCCTGGGTGCTGGGCCTAAATATATGACAATGAACTGTTGCAGTGGTGGCTGACGTGAAGCCTGATTCTCTGCTATGACATGCAGACTGATTCTCTGCTGACATGAAGCCAGATTCTCTGTTACGGGACCTCTCTCCTCTGCCTGGGTGCTGGGCCTAAATATATGACAATGGACTGTTGCAGTGGTGGCTGACGTGAAGCCTGATTCTCTGCTATGGGACCTCTCTCCAATTGATATTGGTTAATTTATATTTATTTTATTTATATTTTTATTCATTTCCCTATCCACATTTGTTTGCAGGGGATTTACCTACATGTTGCTGCCTTTTGCAGCCTTCTAGCTCTTTCCTGGGCTGTTTTACAGCCTTTTTAGTGCCGAAAAGTTCGGGTCCCCATTGACTTCAATGGGGTTCGGGACGAAGTTCGGATTGGGTTCGGATCCCGAACATTTCCGGGAAGTTCGGCCGAGCTTCTCGAACCCGAACATCCAGGTGTCCGCTCAACTCTATTAGTAAACCATTTACCAGTGGTTTTGGCACTGTGAGCAGGTGCCAGGTCGTGCTGAAAAATGAAATCTTCATCTCCATAAAGCTTTTCAGCCGATGGAAGCATGAAGTGCTCCAAAATCTCCTGATAGCTAGCTGCATTGACCCTGCCCTTGATAAAACACAGTGGACCAACACCAGCAGCTGACACGGCACCCCAGACCATCACTGACTGTGGGTACTTGACACTGGACTTCAGGCATTTTGGCATTTCCCTCTCCCCAGTCTTCCTCCAGACTCTGGCACCTTGATTTCCGAATGACATGCAAAATTTGCTTTCATCCGAAAAAAGTACTTTGGACCACTGAGCAACAGTCCAGTGCTGCTTCTCTGTAGCCCAGGTCAGGCGCTTCTGCCGCTGTTTCTGGTTCAAAAGTGGCTTGACCTGGGGAATGCGGCACCTGTAGCCCATTTCCTGCACACGCCTGTACACGGTGGCTCTGGATGTTTCTACTCCAGACTCAGTCCACTGCTTCCGCAGATCCCCCAAGGTCTGGATTCGGTCCTTCTCCACAATCTTTATCAGGGTCCGGTCACCTCTTCTCGTTGTGCAGTGTTTTCTGCCACACTTTTTCCTTCCCACAGACTTCCCACTGAGGTGCCTTGATACAGCACTCTGGGAACAGCCTATTCCTTCAGAAATTTCTTTCTGTGTCTTACCCTCTTGCTTGAGGGTGTCAATGATGGCCTTCTGGACAGCAGTCAGGTCGGCAGTCTTACCCATGATTGCGGTTTTGAGTAATGAACCAGGCTGGGAGTTTTTAAAAGCCTCAGGAATCTTTTGCAGGTGTTTAGAGTTAATTAGTTGATTCAGATAATTAGGTTAATAGCTCGTTTAGAGAACCTTTTCATGATATGCAAATTTTTTGAGATAGGAATTTGGGGTTTTCATGAGCTGTATGCCAAAATCATCAATATTAAAACAATAAAAGGCTTGAACTACTTCAGTTGGTGTGTAATGAATCTAAAATATATGAAAGTCTAATGTTTATCAGTACATTACAGAAAATAATGAACTTTATCACAATATGATAATTTTTTGAGAAGGACCTGTATTATAGTGCATTTGTATGCTTCCAGAAAATACTGATTGAGGGCTGCAATCTATCAGCTTTCACAAAATAGTGATAGAGGTTTTCCATATACCTGCGTCCACAGAATTACTGCTTGAGGGTGATATACCAGCTTCAACTAACAACTGATTGAGGCCTGCCATATATCAGCATACACAAAATAGTGATAGAGGTTTTCCATATACCTGCCTCCACAAAATTACTGCTTGAGGGTGATATACCTGCTTCAACTAACAACTGATTGAGGCCTGCCATATATCAGCTTCCACAAAATAGTGATAGAGGTTTTCCATATACCTGCATCCAAAAAATACATATTGCGGGTTTTGATATACCTGCTTCAACTAACACAGGTGTCCGACTACATGGGGTTAACGGCCGATGTGGATGCTCTGAGAAGCGAGGAACCCATTGACTACTGGATGTGCAGGCTTGACCTGTGGCCAGAGCTGGCACAATTTGCCATGGAACTCTTGACTTGCCCCTCGTCGAGTGTCCTGTCCGAAAGGACATTCAGCGCAGCAGGGGGGATCGTGACCGATAAGCATAGCTCACAAGGAATTCAACACCTGTAATGACCACGTGTAATTTAATTTCCTCATGCCAGCCCACACATATCTGCCACCACCCAGAACAAAGAATGGTCCTTGGCTTCTGTATATACAGTGGCATAAAAGGCATTTTATGTCAGTTGAATGCCTAATTTTTGGGGCCTATACTGGCTGACAGTTACATATTTATCTTGTGACCCCCTAATGTACCTCCAGCCACAGAATCCAAAGTTCTTTGCTGTCAGGTGAATGCCTATTGGCTAATTTTTGGGGCCTGTACTGGCTGACAGTTACATATTTATCCTATGACCGCCTAATGTACCTCCAGCCACAGAATCCAAAGTTCTTTGCTTTCAGGTGAATGCCTGTTGCCTAATTTTTGGGGCCTATACTGGCCGACAGTTACATATTTATCCTGTGACTGCCTAATCTACCTCCAGCCCCAGAATCCAAAGTTCTTTGCTGTCAGGTGAATGCCGATTGGCAAATTTTTTGGGCCTGTACTGGCCGAAACTTACATTTTTATCCTGTGACCGCCTAATGTACCTCCAGCCACAGAATCCAAGGATCTTTGCTGTCAGGTGAATGCCTATTGCCTAATTTTTGGTGCCTGTACTGGCCGACAGCTACATTTTTTATCTCTAGCCACATAATCACACCCTTGTTTCACTCCTCTGCCTCTTATTGTGGTGGCGTATGAACCACATTTACCATAAGGACCTTCTAATGTCACAGGGTCTTGTGACTGTGCCCCCCACCCCATACTGTGCCCCTCACCCTGTACTATGCCCCCTAAACCCTGCCTTGTGCCCTCTTACCACACCCTGTGCAGAGCCCCTAGTCATTCCCTGTACTGTGCCCTCTTATACCCTTTTATCCGGTCACAGTATGGCGGTGTTTTCCGGTCACTGTACAGAGGTGTTATCCGGTCAATGTATGGCGTTGGTATCCAATAACTGGATGTCCATAACTGTATCCCTTTCCCTGCCCACGCCATCCTTTTTTAAACCTCGCATGAGCGGTAACAATATGCAGATTGCGGTGATAAGAACCTTTGCGCCACAATCTGTGTCAGAAATACGCCTAACATAGATGTATTTCTCTATAATAAATGATCACCTAATTGTATTATTATTCGGGGGTAGGGCTAATATCTATATATTATATACAAACCGGATTCCAAAAAAGTTGGGACACTATACAAATTGTGAATAAAAACTGAATGCAATGATGTGGAGGTGCCAACTTCTAATATTTTATTCAGAATAGAACATAAATCACGGAACTAAAGTTTAAACTGAGAAAATGTACCATTTTAAGGGAAAAATATGTTGAATCAGAATTTCATGGTGTCAACAAATCCCCAAAAAGTTGGGACAAGGCCATTTTCACCACTGTGTGGCATCTCCCCTTCTTCTTACAACACTCAACAGACGTCTGGGGACCGAGGAGACCAGTTTCTCAAGTTTAGAAATAGGAATGCTCTCCCATTCTTGTCTAATACAGGCCTCTAACTGTTCAATCGTCTTGGGCCTTCTTTGTTGCACCTTCCTCTTTATGATGCGCCAAATGTTCTCTATAGGTGAAAGATCTGGACTGCAGGCTGGCCATTTCAGTACCCGGATCCTTCTCCTACGCAGCCATGATGTTGTGATTGATGCAGAATGTGGTCTGGCATTATCTTGTTGAAAAATGCAGGGTCTTCCCTGAAAGAGATGATGTCTTGATGGGAGCATATGTTGTTCTAGAACCTGAATATATTTTTTCTGCATTGATGGTGCCTTTCCAGACATGCAAGCTGCCCATGCCACACGCACTTATGCAACCCCATACCATCAGAGATGCAGGCTTCTGAACTGAGCGTTGATAACAACTTGGGTTGTCCTTGTCCTCTTTGTTCCGGGTGACATGGCGTCCCAGATTTCCAAAAAGAACTTCGAATCGTGACTCGTCTGACCACAGAACAGTCTTCCATTTTGCCACACTCCATTTTAAATGATCCCTGGCCCAGTGAAAACGCCTGAGCTTGTGGATCTTGCTTAGAAATGGCTTCTTCTTTGCACTGTAGAGTTTCAGCTGGCACCAGCAGATGGCACGGTGGATTGTGTTCACTGACAATGGTTTCTGGAAGTATTCCTGAGCCCATTCTGTGATTTCCTTTACAGTAGCATTCCTGTTTGTGGTGCAGTGTCGTTTAAGGGCCCGGAGATCACGGGCATCCAGTATGGTGTTACGGCCTTGACCCTTACGCACAGAGATTGTTCCAGATTCTCTGAATCTTCGGATGATGTTATGCACAGTTGATGATGATAGATGCAAAGTCTTTGCAATTTTTCGCTGGGTAACACCTTTCTGATATTGCTCCACTATCTTTCTGCGCAACATTGTGGGAATTGGTGATCCTCTACCCATCTTGGCTTCTGAGAGACACTGCCACTCTGAGAAGCTCTTTTTATACCCAATCATGTTGCCAATTGACCTAATTAGTGTTAATTGGTCTTCCAGCTCTTCGTTAGGCTCAAATTTACTTTTTCCAGCCTCTTATTGCTACTTGTCCCAAGTTTTGGGGGGATTTGTTGACTCCGTGAAATTTTGAATCAACGTATTTTTCCTTTAAAATGATACATTTACTCGGATTAAACGTTTGATCTGTCATCTACGTTCTATTACAAATAAAATATTGACATTTGCCATCTCCACATCATTGCATTCAGTTTTTATTCACGATTTGTATAGTGTCCCAACTTTTTTGGAATCCGGTTTGTAGATTCTAGTGTATTATACTGTGCCCTGTATTTCCCAGTAGAAAATGATCCTTGGGAAACACAGTCCTCACCCCTGATCACCAGGACCAGGTAGTGCTCTGTCAGTACATGGCGGCCTCCCCTCTCCTCCATGCTGCTCCGCTGTGTACTGACACTAGGGCTGGGTTCACATCCTATTTTTGCCCTCCATTTAATGCATACCAAAAATTTATGCGTTATCAGATGCCTCAGACTGATGCCGTACAGTGGCGTCCGTTCACCATACCGTTCCATGGTAGAAAAAATGTTTACGTTAACGTATGCATTTCTTTATGGACTCTGCAGGATACAAAGCGTGGAGTGCTGCACATTTGTATACATCAAACCGATAGGAAATAAAAAAATTCTAGGATCCAGCAGGGCACATTTTTGAGAGTTTCCCATAAAAATGGTCCCTGATTAAAATACATATTTTTTGTGGGAATTTTTGCCAATGATTCCCCTCTGGTATGTCACTGTCCATGTTGTGGGACTATTTGTGTAATTCTAGTAATATTTTCTGGCTGCAAATATGACCTAAAGGTTTTTCATGTTTGCCTGCCATTAAAGTGAATGGGGCCCGCCACGAATGCGCGGTTTGCGAATAGTCGCGGCCGATGTTTGTCCATCATTACTTCTGATTATGTCATATACAAAAATTAGATACATACTAGCACAATATGTATGGTAGGCCCAGCCAGAACAGAAGTTTGTAAGGGGAACTGTAGAAGTTAAAGATAAAACTAAATTAAAGGCTATGAACACTTTTGGTGGCATTTTATTATTATTATTATTATTATTATTATTATTATTATTTTCATTGTTATTCATATTACTATTACATTGTACTCATTTTGATCTAGAAATCACTTTTTCAATTGGTCTTATTAAAGCCCCTTTTCCCTGTACAGAGTTGAGAGTCTATTAGCAGGCTCTTTATTTACACTGTGTCTCATCAGGGAGCTCATGAGAAGCTTATCTCTGATCTCCTGAGAGTTCATATACACTCATTATAGCTCAAATCTTATCTTACTGATAAGTATGTAGCCTAATTAAGTGTTTATGAGCTGTTAGTAATTTAGAGATAAGAATTATCAGATGACAAACAAAGTGAAAATGAATGTAAGATGCTCACAGCTAGGCTAAAACGTAACCCTTTATGCATTGAACTTTAAAGGCTATGTACAGCTTGGGGGGCAATTTTGTATTATTGCATTTTAGTAATTTTGGGCTACAAATCAATTTTTTCAATTGGTATTTTTTTTAAAATATTCATCTATTCTGTCACAAAGGGCTAACTGTCCAGCTGTGTGAATGGAACTTTTACTTTGTGTCAGGTCATCTAATAACCTTTATGTCTAAATTACTAAAAGTTCGGAAACACTTATTTAAGCAGTAAGATAAGAATTGAGGTATAATGAGTGTTTTTAAGGTCATAGATCAGAGATAATGAGCCCATCAGCGCAGCTGCCTGACGCAACAGAGTGAAAATTCAACTCCTACTACTAGAGAATCTCAGCCTGTACAGAAAAAAGGCTCCACATTTTTAATAAAGACCAATTGAAAAATGAGTTTAAGCTCAAAATGAGTACACCCCTAAAGATGTACATAGTCCTTTAAGGTTGGTTAAGGTCCCTTGGGAAAAGTTTACTGTGAGTGCCCATGCTACCTCTGGGACCTGGACCCCAAATGACCTACTACAGTCACATATACGCGCAGTGGCCTCTTTGTTGTCCTTTGTAGTCTTTGAAGGTTATGGAACTAGTGAGCCCCCTTAGACTCCAGAGAGATTAGAACTTACTGAGCTTCTGATGGAATTGGATTAGGGCTAAACCAAGTATCAGAATCTAAAGGATTGTGCGTTATGCACTCTTGAACCGCACAAGGGAAAATAAGGGATTGAATCCCCAGGTTGCTACTCTCACAGCAGAGTCCTTTACCAACAGCTGGGGTCTAGACACTTCATGGTCAGCATATATTTTAATATTACAGACATAGCCGAGCTAAACATAATGGTTAACGCGTTAAGTCAACAATTGCAAGAAAATGTTGATTGACTTTTTTAATGGATTTCAATGGTTTTTGTTACGAGATAACACTGTAACATGTGTTATCAGATTAAATTTTAGCTTGGCTACATGTATATAGTGCACTTGTCTAGCCTCTAGTGTACTGCCAGAGGGTACTCAGCATGACAGGAGGCATCATCACATTGAAGTGGACAAAATTGTCCTTCACAAGTGAAGAAAACATTACATTTGTGAAAATATATTAGACATGGATCCATAAAAATTTTCACACATCTCTGACTAATGCCAATGATGAATAGAACTGCCATTGCTGATATTGGCTATTTTTCACTAACCCAATGATGTCACTGCTGCTGTCAGCCTGTCCATCATGTTACATACTATATTGCCGCTGCTACCTCAGCTACTACTAGTCATAATTCCACTACTACTACTACTACCCCTACACAACCACATATCTCCTATCCATCAGGTTCCAAATTGTAGTGATGCTGCAGGTGCTAATGCCATTGCTACTTCCCATAAACAGCTGCACATCTCCTGCGTTGTCCATCAGGTTCCATACTGTACTGCTGCTGCTCTTGGAAAAGGGATAATATTGAGACTACTTGTTCAGAACAAGCCATTGTAATTTCCAATGCAACCACTAGTGTTGATAACGAATATTCAAATTTTTATCGCGAATATAGGTACTTCGAAAATTCGCGAAAATTTCTAATATAGTTATATATATTCGTAATTTCGAATATTCGAAAAAAATATTACTATATTTTAGAAGCATTATACTTACCTGCGATGTCTGTGACCGGCCGGGCGCTCCTCCTACTGGTAAGTGAAAGGTCTGTGCTATAAGCAATGCGCCGCACAGACCTTTCACTTACCAGTAGGAGGAGCTCCCGGCCAGTCACAGACATCGCAGGTAAGTATAATGCTTCTAAAATTGCTACGTAACCATGGCAGCCAGAACTGCAGTAGCGTCCTGGTTGCCATGGTTACCGATCGGAGCCCCAGCGATTAAACTGGGACTCCGATCGGAACTCTCCGCTGCCACCAATGATGGGGGGTGAGGGGGGGGGCCGCACTGGCCACCAATGAATATAATACTTGGGAAGTGAGGGAGGGGGGCCGCACTGGCCACCAATGAATATAATACTTGGGAAGGGATGGAGGGGGGCCGCACTGGCCACCAATGAATATAATACTTGGGAAGGGAGGGAGGGGGGCCGCACCGTCCACCAATGAATATAATATTTGGGAAGGGAGGGAGGGGGGCCGCACTGGCCACCAATGAATATAATACTTGGGAAGGGAGGGGCGGCCGCACTGGCCACCAATGAATTTAAAACTGGGGAGGGAGGGGGTCTGCCCCCTGCTGCCTGGCAGTACCTGATCTCTTACAGGGGGGTATAATATGCACAATTAACCCCTCAGGTGCGGCACCTGAGGGGTTAATTGTGCGGATCACAGCCCCCTGTAAGAGATCGGGTGCTGCCAGGCAGCAGGGGGCAGTTATTACACAGTTCTCAGTATATTCTAACTTGAAGCGTCCCCATCACTATGGGAAAGCCTCTGTGTTAGAATATACTGTCGGATCTGAGTTTCACAATCTAACTCAAATCAGATGGTTTATTCTAACATAGAGGCGTTCCCATGGTGATGGGGACGGTTCAAGTTAAAATATACCATCGGATTTGAGAAAACTCTGATCCTATGGTATATTAATACGGATCCGTTTGCAATTGCACCATATTGTGTCAACGTCAAACGGATCCGTCCCCATTGACTTGCATTGTAAGTCTGGACGGATCCGTTTGGCTCAGCACCGCCAGGCAGACACCCGAACGCTGCAAGCTGCGTTCGGGTGTCCGCCAGCTGAGCGGAACGGAGGCCAAACGGTGCCAAACTGAGGCATTCTGAGCGGATCCGCATCCACTCAGAATGCATTGGGGCTGTACGGATCCGTTTGGAGCCGCTTGCGAGAGCCTTCAAACGGAACTCACAAGCGAAACCCCGAACGCAAGTGTGAAAGTAGCCTAAGCTATAATTCTAGTTATGCTTGAAGGTCTGTTTTATTTGTCAATAATTGATTTGGTATGACAAGATTACATCAAATGCTGTGGGACTATGAGCCTTCTTTTCTACTTGGAAAGAAGGCTGATTTGTGTGTGTTTTTGGCCAGCTGTGTCTTCTTTTCCTGCCACATAAAAATGCACCCTCATGCATTGGTGTCTGTTAGGGATGAGCGAACTCGAACTGTATAGTTCGGGTTCGTACCGAATTTTGGGGTGTCCGTGACACGGACCCGAACCCGGACATTTTCGTAAAAGTCCGGGTTCGGGTTCGGTGTTCGTCGCTTTCTTCGCGCTTTTGTGACGCTTTCTTGGCGCTTTTTGAAAGGCTGCAAAGCAGCCAATCAACAAGCGTCATACTACTTGCCCCAAGAGGCCATCACAGCCATGCCTACTATTGGCATGGCTGTGATTGGCCAGAGCACCATGTGACCCAGCCTCTATTTAAGCTGGAGTCACATAGCGCCGCCCGTCACTCTGCTCTGATTAGCGTAGGGAGAGGTTGCGGCTGCGACAGTAGGGCGAGATTAGGCAGATTAACTCCTCCAAAGGACTTGATTAACTGATCGATCTGCAGCTGTGGACCATTGAGCTGCTGATACTCAATTGCTCACTGTTTTTAGGCTGCACAGACCGTTTGTCAGTCTCATTTTTCTGGGGTGATCGGCGGCCATTTTGTGTCTTGTGGTGCGCCAGCACAAGCTGCGACCAAGTGCATTTAACCCTCAATGGTGTGGTTGTTTTTTGGCTAAAGCCTACATCAGGGTGAAGCTGTCACACCAAGTGCATTTAACCAGCAATAGTCTGTTCATTTTTTGGCCATATACAAAATCAGGGGCAAGCTGCGCCTGTCACCAAGTGCATTTAACCCTCAATGGTGTGGTTGTTTTTTGGCTAAAGCCTACATCAGGGTGAAGCTGTCACACCAAGTGCATTTAACCAGCAATAGTCTGTTCATTTTTTGGCCATATACAAAATCAGGGGCAAGCTGCGCCTGTCACCAAGTGCATTTAACCCTCAATGGTGTGGTTGTTTTTTGGCTAAAGCCTACATCAGGGTGAAGCTGTCACACCAAGTGCATTTAACCAGCAATAGTCTGTTCATTTTTTGGCCATATCCCAGTCTAATTCTGTCACTAAATCCATACCGGTCACCCAGCGCCTAAATACTAGGCCTCAAATTTATATCCAGCTAAATCTGTCCCTAGTGCTGTAGCTGGGCGAGTTATTTAGTGTCCGTTCAAGCACATTTCTTGTTCTGGGTTGAAATACAATTCCCAATTTAGCAATTTCATAATTTAGTGGTTCCTGCTATATCAGAGCTATTTGAAATCTATCCCAAAAAGGGTATATAATATTGAAGGTGCACATAGGGTCATTCAGAATAACTTCACACACACCCGCTACTGTGTATTTCCAAGTCTAATTCTGTCACTAAACCCATACCTGTCACCCAGCGCCTAAATACTAGGCCTCAAATTTAAATCCCTCTAAATCTCTCGTTACCGTTGTCCTGTTGTAGCTGGGAAAGTTATTTAGTGCCCGTCAAAGCACATTTTTTGTTCTGGGTTGAAGTACAATTCCCAATTTAGCAATTTCATAATTTAGTGGTTCCTGCTATATCAGAGCTATTTGAAATCTATCCCAAAAAGGGTATATAATATTGAAGGTGCACATAGGGTCATTCAGAATAACTTCACACACACCCGCTACTGTGTATTTCCAAGTCTAATTCTGTCACTAAACCCATACCTGTCACCCAGCGCCTAAATACTAGGCCTCAAATTTAAATCCCTCTAAATCTCTCGTTACCGTTGTCCTGTTGTAGCTGGGAAAGTTATTTAGTGCCCGTCAAAGCACATTTTTTGTTCTGGGTTGAAGTACAATTCCCAATTTAGCAATTTCATAATTTAGTGGTTCCTGCTATATCAGAGCTATTTGAAATCTATCCCAAAAAGGGTATATAATATTGAAGGTGCACATAGGGTCATTCAGAATAACTTCACACACACCCGCTACTGTGTATTTCCAAGTCTAATTCTGTCACTAAACCCATACCTGTCACCCAGCGCCTAAATACTAGGCCTCAAATTTAAATCCCTCTAAATCTCTCGTTACCGTTGTCCTGTTGTAGCTGGGAAAGTTATTTAGTGCCCGTCAAAGCACATTTTTTGTTCTGGGTTGAAGTACAATTCCCAATTTAGCAATTTCATAATTTAGTGGTTCCTGCTATATCAGAGCTATTTGAAATCTATCCCAAAAAGGGTATATAATATTGAAGGTGCACATAGGGTCATTCAGAATAACTTCACACACACCCGCTACTGTGTATTTCCAAGTCTAATTCTGTCACTAAATCCATACCGGTGACCCAGCGCCTAAATACTAGGCCTCAAATTTAATTCCCTCTAAATCTCTCGTTACCCACCGCTGTACTGTTGTTGCTGGGCAAGATATTTAGTGTCCGTCAAAGCACATTTTTTTCTGGGTTGAAGTACAATTCCCAATTTAGCAATTTCATAATTTAGTGGTTTCTGCTATATCAGAGCTATTTGAAATCTATCCCTAAAAGGGTATATAATATTGAAGGTGCACATAGGGTCATTCAGAATAACTTCACACACACCCGCTACTGTGTATTTCCAAGTCTAATTCTGTCACTAAACCCATACCTGTCACCCAGCGCCTAAATACTAGGCCTCAAATTTAAATCCCTCTAAATCTCTCGTTACCGTTGTCCTGTTGTAGCTGGGAAAGTTATTTAGTGCCCGTCAAAGCACATTTTTTGTTCTGGGTTGAAGTACAATTCCCAATTTAGCAATTTCATAATTTAGTGGTTTCTGCTATATCAGAGCTATTTGAAATCTATCCCTAAAAGGGTATATAATATTGAAGGTGCACATAGGGTCATTCAGAATAACTTCACACACACCCGCTACTGTGTATTTCCAAGTCTAATTCTGTCACTAAACCCATACCTGTCACCCAGCGCCTAAATACTAGGCCTCAAATTTAAATCCCTCTAAATCTCTCGTTACCGTTGTCCTGTTGTAGCTGGGAAAGTTATTTAGTGCCCGTCAAAGCACATTTTTTGTTCTGGGTTGAAGTACAATTCCCAATTTAGCAATTTCATAATTTAGTGGTTTCTGCTATATCAGAGCTATTTGAAATCTATCCCTAAAAGGGTATATAATATTCAAGGTGCACATTGGGTCATTCAGAATAACTTCACACACACCCGCTACTGTGTATTTCCAAGTCTAATTCTGTCACTAAACCCATACCTGTCACCCAGCGCCTAAATACTAGGCCTCAAATTTAAATCCCTCTAAATCTCTCGTTACCGTTGTCCTGTTGTAGCTGGGAAAGTTATTTAGTGCCCGTCAAAGCACATTTTTTGTTCTGGGTTGAAGTACAATTCCCAATTTAGCAATTTCATAATTTAGTGGTTTCTGCTATATCAGAGCTATTTGAAATCTATCCCTAAAAGGGTATATAATATTCAAGGTGCACATTGGGTCATTCAGAATAACTTCACACACACCCGCTACTGTGTATTTCCAAGTCTAATTCTGTCACTAAACCCATACCTGTCACCCAGCGCCTAAATACTAGGCCTCAAATTTATATCCCGCTAAATCTGTCCTAGTGCTGTAGCTGGGCGAGTTATTTAGTGTCCGTTCAAGCACATTTCTTGTTCTGGGTTGAAATACAATTCCCAATTTAGCAATTTCATAATTTAGTGGTTTCTGCTATATCAGAGCTATTTGAAATCTATCCCTAAAAGGGTATATAATATTCAAGGTGCACATTGGGTCATTCAGAATAACTTCACACACACACGCTTCTGTGAATTTCCAAGTCTAATTCTGTCACTAAATCCATACCGGTCACCCAGCGCCTAAATACTAGGCCTCAAATTTATATCCCGCTGAATTTGAATACAATACATTGGGCCAAATAATATATTTGTTGTTGTGGTGAACCATAACAATGAGAAAAACATCTAGTAAGGGACGCGGACGTGGACATGGTCGTGGTGGTGTTAGTGGACCCTCTGGTGCTGGGAGAGGACGTGGCCGTTCTGCCACATCCACACGTCCTAGTGTACCAACTACCTCAGGTCCCAGTAGCCGCCAGAATTTACAGCGATATATGGTGGGGCCCAATGCCGTTCTAAGGATGGTAAGGCCTGAGCAGGTACAGGCATTAGTCAATTGGGTGGCCGACAGTGGATCCAGCACGTTCACATTATCTCCCACCCAGTCTTCTGCAGAAAGCGCACAGATGGCGCCTGAAAACCAACCCCATCAGTCTGTCACATCACCCCCATGCATACCAGGGAAACTGTCTCAGCCTCAAGTTATGCAGCAGTCTCTTATGCTGTTTGAAGACTCCGCTGGCAGGGTTTCCCAAGGGCATCCACCTAGCCCTTCCCCAGCGGTGAAAGACATAGAATGCACTGACGCACAACCACTTATGTTTCCTGATGATGAGGACATGGGAATACCACCTCAGCATGTCTCTGATGATGACGAAACACAGGTGCCAACTGCTGCGTCTTTCTGCAGTGTGCAGACTGAACAGGAGGTCAGGGATCAAGACTGGGTGGAAGACGATGCAGGGGACGATGAGGTCCTAGACCCCACATGGAATGAAGGTCGTGCCACTGACTTTCACAGTTCGGAGGAAGAGGCAGTGGTGAGACCGAGCCAACAGCGTAGCAAAAGAGGGAGCAGTGGGCAAAAGCAGAACACCCGCCGCCAAGAGACTCCGCCTGCTACTGACCGCCGCCATCTGGGACCGAGCACCCCAAAGGCAGCTTCAAGGAGTTCCCTGGCATGGCACTTCTTCAAACAATGTGCTGACGACAAGACCCGAGTGGTTTGCACGCTGTGCCATCAGAGCCTGAAGCGAGGCATTAACGTTCTGAACCTGAGCACAACCTGCATGACCAGGCACCTGCATGCAAAGCATGAACTGCAGTGGAGGAAACACCTTAAAACCAAGGAAGTCACTCAGGCTCCCCCTGCTACCTCTTCTGCTGCTGCCGCCTCGGCCTATTCTGCTGCTGCCGCCTCGGCCTCTTCCTCCGCCTCCGGAGGAACGTTGGCACCTGCCGCCCAGCAAACAGGGGATGTACCACCAACACCACCACCACCACCTCCGTCACCAAGCGTCTCAACCATGTCACACGCCAGCGTTCAGCTCTCCATCTCACAAACATTTGATAGAAAGCGTAAATTCCCACCTAGCCACCCTCGATCCCTGGCCCTGAATGCCAGCATTTCTAAACTACTGGCCTATGAAATGCTGTCATTTAGGCTGGTGGACACAGACAGCTTCAAACAGCTCATGTCGCTTGCTGTCCCACAGTATGTTGTTCCCAGCCGCCACTACTTCTCCAAGAGAGCCGTGCCTTCCCTGCACAACCAAGTATCCCATAAAATCAAGTGTGCACTGCGCAACGCCATCTGTAGCAAGGTCCACCTAACCACAGATACGTGGACCAGTAAGCACGGCCAGGGACGCTATATCTCCCTAACTGCACACTGGGTAAATGTAGTGGCAGCTGGGCCCCAGGCGGAGAGCTGTTTGGCGCACGTGCTGCCGCCGCCAAGGATCGCAGGGCAACATTCTTTGCCTCCTGTTGCCACCTCCTCCTTCTCGGCTTCCTCCTCCTCTTCTTCCACCTGCTCATCCAGTCAGCCACACACCTTCACCACCAACTTCAGCACAGCCCGGGGTAAACGTCAGCAGGCCATTCTGAAACTCATATGTTTGGGGGACAGGCCCCACACCGCACAGGAGTTGTGGCGGGGTATTGAACAACAGACCGACGAGTGGTTGCTGCCGGTGAGCCTCAAGCCCGGCCTGGTGGTGTGTGATAATGGGCGAAATCTCGTTGCAGCTCTGGGACTAGCCGGTTTGACGCACATCCCTTGCTTGGCGCATGTGCTGAATTTGGTGGTGCAGAAGTTCATTCACAACTACCCCGACATGTCAGAGCTGCTGCATAAAGTGCGGGCCGTCTGTTCGCGCTTCCGGCGTTCACATCCTGCCGCTGCTCGCCTGTCTGCGCTACAGCGTAACTTCGGCCTTCCCGCTCACCGCCTCATATGCGACGTGCCCACCAGGTGGAACTCCACCTTGCACATGCTGGACAGACTGTGCGAGCAGCAGCAGGCCATAGTGGAGTTTCAGCTGCAGCACGCACGGGTCAGTCGCACTACAGAACAGCACCACTTCACCACCAATGACTGGGCCTCCATGCGAGACCTGTGTGCCCTGTTGCGCTGTTTCGAGTACTCCACCAACATGGCCAGTGGCGATGACACCGTTATCAGCGTTACAATACCACTTCTATGTCTCCTTGAGAAAACACTTAGGGCGATGATGGAACAGGAGGTGGCCCAGGAGGAGGAGGAGGAGGATGAGGAAGAGGGGTCATTTTTAGCACTTTCAGGCCAGTCTCTTCGAAGTGACTCAGAGGGAGGTTTTTTGCAACAGCAGAGGCCAGGTACAAATGTGGCCAGCCAGGGCCCACTACTGGAGGACGAGGAGGACGAGGATGAGGAGGAGGTGGAGGAGGATGAGGATGAAGCATGGTCACAGCGGGGTGGCACCCAACGCAGCTCGGGTCCATCACTGGTGCGTGGCTGGGGGGAAAGGCAGGACGATGACGATACGCCTCCCACAGAGGACAGCTTGTCCTTATCCCTGGGCAGCCTGGCACACATGAGCGACTACATGCTGCAGTGCCTGCGCAACGACAGCAGAGTTGCCCACATTTTAACCTGTGCGGACTACTGGGTTGCCACCCTGCTGGATCCACGCTACAAAGACAATGTGCCCACCTTACTTCCTGCACTGGAGCGTGATAGGAAGATGCGCGAGTACAAGCGCACGTTGGTAGACGCGCTACTGAGAGCATTCCCAAATGTCACAGGGGAACAAGTGGAAGCCCAAGGCCAAGGCAGAGGAGGAGCAAGAGGTCGCCAAGGCAGCTGTGTCACGGCCAGCTCCTCTGAGGGCAGGGTTAGCATGGCAGAGATGTGGAAAACTTTTGTCAACACGCCACAGCTAACTGCACCACCACCTGATACGCAACGTGTTAGCAGGAGGCAACATTTCACTAACATGGTGGAACAGTACGTGTGCACACCCCTCCACGTACTGACTGATGGTTCGGCCCCATTCAACTTCTGGGTCTCTAAATTGTCCACGTGGCCAGAGCTAGCCTTTTATGCCTTGGAGGTGCTGGCCTGCCCGGCAGCCAGCGTTTTGTCTGAACGTGTATTCAGCACGGCAGGGGGCGTCATTACAGACAAACGCAGCCGCCTGTCTACAGCCAATGTGGACAAGCTGACGTTCATAAAAATGAACCAGGCATGGATCCCACAGGACCTGTCCGTCCCTTGTCCAGATTAGACATTAACTACCTCCCCATAACCATATATTATTGGACTCCAGGGCACTTCCTCATTCAATCCTATTTTTATTTTCATTTTACCATTATATTGCGATGCTACCCAAAGTTGAATGAACCTCTCCTCTGCCTGTGTGCTAGGCCTAAATATATGCCAATGGACTGTTGCAGTGGTGGCTGACATGAAGCCTGATTCTCTGCTATGACATGCAGACTAATTCTCTGCTGACATGAAGCCAGATTGTCTGTTACGGGACCTTTCTCCTCTGCCTGGGTTCTGGGCCTAAATTTATGAAAATTGACTCTTACAGTGGTGGGTGACGTGAAGCCTGATTCTCTGCTATGATATGAAGACTGATTCTCTGCTGTCATGAAGCCAGATTGTCTGTTACGGGACCTCTCTGCTCTGCCTGTGTGCTAGGCCTAAATATATGCCAATGGACTGTTGCAGTGGTGGGTGACGTGAAGCCTCATTCTCTGCTATGATATGAAGACTGATTCTCTGCTGACATGAAGCCAGATTGTCTGTTACGGGACCTCTCTCCTCTGCCTGTGTGTGTGCTGGGCCTAAATATATGCCAATGGACTGTTGCAGTGGTGGCTGACGTGAAGCCTCATTCTCTGCTATGACATGCAGACTAATTCTCTGCTGACATGAAGACAGATTCTCTGTTACGGGACCTCCCTCCTCTGCCTGGGTGCTGGGCCTAAATATATGCCAATGGACTGTTGCAGTGGTGGGTGACGTGAAGCCTCATTCTCTGCTATGACATGCAGACTGATTCTCTGCTGACATGAAGCCAGATTGTCTGTTACGGGACCTCTCTGCTCTGCCTGTGTGCTAGGCCTAAATATATGCCAATGGACTGTTGCAGTGGTGGGTGACGTGAAGCCTGATTCTCTGCTATGATATGAAGACTGATTCTCTGCTGACATGAAGCCAGATTGTCTGTTACGGGACCTTTCTCCTCTGCCTGGGTTCTGGGCCTAAATTTATGAAAATTGACTCTTACAGTGGTGGGTGACGTGAAGCCTGATTCTCTGCTATGATATGAAGACTGATTCTCTGCTGTCATGAAGCCAGATTGTCTGTTACGGGACCTCTCTGCTCTGCCTGTGTGCTAGGCCTAAATATATGCCAATGGACTGTTGCAGTGGTGGGTGACGTGAAGCCTGATTCTCTGCTATGATATGAAGACTGATTCTCTGCTGACATGAAGCCAGATTGTCTGTTACGGGACCTCCCTCCTCTGCCTGGGTGCTGGGCCTAAATATATGCCAATGGACTGTTGCAGTGGTGGCTGACGTGAAGCCTCATTCTCTGCTATGACATGCAGACTAATTCTCTGCTGACATGAAGACAGATTCTCTGTTACGGGACCTCCCTCCTCTGCCTGGGTGCTGGGCCTAAATATATGCCAATGGACTGTTGCAGTGGTGGCTGACGTGAAGCCTCATTCTCTGCTATGACATGCAGACTAATTCTCTGCTGACATGAAGACAGATTCTCTGTTACGGGACCTCCCTCCTCTGCCTGGGTGCTGGGCCTAAATATATGCCAATGGACTGTTGCAGTGGTGGCTGACGTGAAGCCTCATTCTCTGCTATGACATGCAGACTGATTCTCTGCTGTCATGAAGCCAGATTGTCTGTTACGGGACCTCTCTGCTCTGCCTGTGTGCTAGGCCTAAATATATGCCAATGGACTGTTGCAGTGGTGGGTGACGTGAAGCCTGATTCTCTGCTATGATATGAAGACTGATTCTCTGCTGACATGAAGCCAGATTTTCTGTTACGGGACCTTTCTCCTCTGCCTGGGTTCTGGGCCTAAATTTATGAAAATTGACTCTTACAGTGGTGGGTGACGTGAAGCCTGATTCTCTGCTATGATATGAAGACTGATTCTCTGCTGACATGAAGCCAGATTCTCTGTTACGGGACCTCCCTCCTCTGCCTGGGTGCTGGGCCTAAATATATGCCAATGGACTGTTGCAGTGGTGGCTGACGTGAAGCCTCATTCTCTGCTATGACATGCAGACTAATTCTCTGCTGACATGAAGACAGATTCTCTGTTACGGGACCTCCCTCCTCTGCCTGGGTGCTGGGCCTAAATATATGCCAATGGACTGTTGCAGTGGTGGCTGACGTGAAGCCTCATTCTCTGCTATGACATGCAGACTAATTCTCTGCTGACATGAAGACAGATTCTCTGTTACGGGACCTCTCTCCTCTGCCTGTGTGTGTGCTGGGCCTAAATATATGCCAATGGACTGTTGCAGTGGTGGCTGACGTGAAGCCTCATTCTCTGCTATGACATGCAGACTGATTCTCTGCTGACATGAAGCCAGATTCTCTGTTACGGGACCTCTCTCCTCTGCCTGTGTGTGTGCTGGGCCTAAATATATGCCAATGGACTGTTGCAGTGGTGGGTGACGTGAAGCCTCATTCTCTGCTATGACATGCAGACTAATTCTCTGCTGACATGAAGACAGATTCTCTGTTACGGGACCTCCCTCCTCTGCCTGGGTGCTGGGCCTAAATATATGCCAATGGACTGTTGCAGTGGTGGCTGACGTGAAGCCTCATTCTCTGCTATGACATGCAGACTAATTCTCTGCTGACATGAAGACAGATTCTCTGTTACGGGACCTCTCTCCTCTGCCTGGGTGCCGGGGCCTAAATATCTGAGAATGGACTGTTCCAGTGGTGGGTGACGGGAAGCCAGATTCTCTGCTATGGAACCTCTCTCCAATTGATTTTGGTTAATTTTTATTTATTTAATTTTTATTTTAATTCATTTCCCTATCCACATTTGTTTGCAGGGGATTTACCTACATGTTGCTGCCTTTTGCAGCCCTCTAGCTCTTTCCTGGGCTGTTTTACAGCCTTTTTAGTGCCGAAAAGTTCGGGTCCCCATTGACTTCAATGGGGTTCGGGTTCGGGACGAAGTTCGGATCGGGTTCGGATCCCGAACCCGAACATTTCCGGGATGTTCGGCCGAACTTCTCGAACCCGAACATCCAGGTGTTCGCTCAACTCTAGTGTCTGTCTAAGAGAAATGATAAGAAAATCACTTGTTTCTAGATTATATGCACTTAAATGTATTCACTTTGCACTCAGGAAACCACAGATATGTAAAATACAAATACCTTATGTGTGCAATACGCAATTCCGTTATGGAAATTACTATTTGTGTCTGTAAAACAGACAAAAATAGGAAGAATAGCAATCTTTATTATGTGACAGCAGAGTGCACATAGAAGCTTTCTGTATTTGCAGTTTCCTGAGCACAAAGCGTATACAGTTGTATGCATATAGACTATGAATGGATGATTTTCTTTGAATTTCTTTCAGGCAGACATAGGCGAACACAGATGCCGAAACACGTCAGAAAAGGAAAAGAGAGAAAGCAAACGTATGAAAAAATACATGTAGCTCAGCTTTCCTTCCAAAAAGTAAAGAATACTGAGTGTCTGCCACCAACCAATGTAATATAGGCGTCCACGATGAATTACAAATTGATAGAATCGATTGGCTCATCTCTAGTTTGAAGACTTTCCGAATGCATTATAAATCAGTGTCACGCTTACATTACTAATACTGTCTTTGTGATAAAGAGCTTGAAAGCGTTATTTGGACCCCACCAGATTGGCTCAAATTGCCCTGGGAATTGGTATATAACACCCTCTAGTCTTCTAGGACTATGACTGCAATTATAAATCATGCCTTTTTGACACTGACATACAGTACATAGCTATGGGTAAACAAACTGTGTTATGCTTTTTTTATATTCCAAAGTTTCCCAAAATTGTCCCTTATCGGGGGAAATGGTGTTTGAACGCACACGGTATTATGGGATAAAAAAATATATAAATATAAAAATCAGTGGCTTGTTGGGGGGACCAAGCGTCCAAAAATTATGCCTTAACAGTGTCAGAATGCCTGCTCATACGACATGCACAAGTCTGTCAGAAGAAAAAGTGGCTTGTTGTGGACAAGCCTATAAAAATTCTCTGTTTTAATTGGGAGCAGCAGCAGTACAGTGTAGATGTAGAGAGGGTGGGGTATTGTGGCCACCACAATAGTAGCGGCAGCAGAAGCCGCATAGCAGTAGATCGGCTGTCTATGGTTAGTACTAGTAGTAGTAGTGGTGGTAGTGGTGGTAGCAGCAGATGCGTAGTGTTAATAGTAGTGGCAGTAGGGGATTAACATGTTGGTAGGCAAGCGGCAACAGTGGCATGATGGTGGCAGTGCCATGAAGGAGGCAGCAGTATGGAACATGTAGGCAGACAGCAGCAGCAGCTGTACGGAACACGTTGATAGGCAGGAAGCAGCAATGGGATGATGGTGGCATGAGGGAGGCAGCAGCAGCCTTACGGAACATGATGGTAGGCAGGCCACAACAGTGGCATGATGGTGGCCAGTATGGCACATAACAGGTAGCATTTAGTGTTAGGTTCCCGTCTTGTAGAGATCGTCTTGACGCCAGCAGACAGGCCCAAAATTTTTTGTACAAAATGTATTTGTCAAGAATCTCAAATTTACTAAATAAGTGTATCATTAGCACCAGAATATTTTCTATATCTATGGCATTTTTGTACCTTATTTGTGTTTGCAGAGACCTGTTGCATTGTGTTGTTTTTTTCTGTACGTTTCTAGCCATGGTGGCGTGCACCTTCGCATTGGGATATGCTGACTGACCCTCTTTTTTCTTGCAGTTTTACTTAGCTGGCGGTTTGGCTGACTACAGTTAGTCTTGCACCTCTGACCAGCCTGTCTGCCCCATAAACTGATTTTAATTAGTGTAATTATAAAGGTGTAGCCTGCTCTCCCTGCGTTCAATGGAAGCTGCCTGGCACCAGGAGAGGTATAGAGCGGGCTCAGCATGCATGTTGGTAGGCAGGCAGCAGCAGTGGCATGATGCTGGCAGCAGGTGCACGGATGATAGGAAGGACGGCAGGCAGCCAGACAGCAACAGTAACAAGATGGGTCACCATCAGCAAGATGAGATCTCTTCCTTTGCCTCAGCCAGAGGAGTGTCAAAATCCTCCAGATGCAGGCTCGGTTCATTTTAACAAAAGTGATGTTTTACACACTGACAGAGGACAGCTTGGTCGGTGTGTGTGTCAACAAGCCCCCTGCGGTGCTGAAAACCCTCTCCGAGATGGCACTGAAGGCTGGGCAAGAAAGAGAGAGTATTGTGCCAGTGTGAGCCACTGTTCTAGTCTGCCTGCCCAGAAATCCATGGGGTCAGGGATCAGGATAAGCGCTGGAGGCAGGGCAAATTGTAGTTAACCCTGGACCTTGGCGCTGAGGTGGGAAGTCTCTGCTTGCTGATTGGCCTCAGTCTGGCATGGCATGCGAAAAAACTATGCGGAGGAGACTGAACTGGATGCTGCTGCTGTGACTTTTGCTACTTGCGATGGTGGGAGGACACTGCAGAGGGTGGAGACGGGACTCCCTTTTAGACAAGCTGCATACAGGGTTTTTCCTAGTTATAACATAATTTGTCCTCCCTTTCGGTGTGTGGCAAACATTCCCCCATGTTGCTTTGGTAGCGAAGGTCTAAAAGCATGGTTGTCCAGTAATCACCAGAATGCTTGATGGAAATGATACACCTGTCAAGGTAGCAAGCAAGCGAGTATACAGCTCACCATTCTGGCCAGCATGCCCGGGAGGCAGTTTTTTCCAACTCCCCCCCCCCCCCCCCCCACACTGAGACGATTAGGTGTCATGGCTGGCATCACCGTCATCATCATTATGCTCTCCCCAACTCTGACTTCTCCTCCATTAGAGTTTCTCATTGCGGGTCCCCAACAGCTATTTGGTGGACAGCAAGATGCATAAGCTTCTCTTCCTTCGTCGCTCCCTGCTGTTTGAAAATCAGTATTTGTTCTAAAATACATATGAGGGGGTTGAGGGACAACTGCATCATGAACAGTATAAGCTGCCACTGCCCAACGTGGAAACAACACATTCTCCCTGCTGAGGCAGACTGATGCATGACAAAATCATTCACTGCTTTCCCCTGCTCTAATAGATTCTCTAGCTGAGCAATATTGAATTCCAATGAGTTAGAATGTCGCAGACCATTATGTTGCTGAAAGTCCAGAAGTGTGTTGTTCTCCACGTGAAAATGGCTGAAAATAGGGGCAGTCTCCTGGACATTGCCAGCAACTTGCACAAAAACCGTATACGGTATACTTTTTAAAAACATGTTGCACTACTATGTTAATGAAGTGCGCCTTGCATGGAACATGTGTCATTTCACCCAGGTTCAGAGCAGCCACGATCTTGCACCCTTGTCGCTGACCACTTTGCCTAGTTGGAGTCGGCGGGGTGACAGCCAGCAGGATATCCATTCTGACTTACATTGAAAGTCAATGGGGGACGGATCCACTTTCAATTGCACCATATTGTGCCATTGACTTACATCTGTTTGGCTTTGCATCGTCAGCAGCGTTTTGTTGTCCGCCTCCAGAGCGGAATGGAGGTGCAACGGAGCCAAACTGATGTATTCTGAACAGATCCTTATCCATTCAGAATGCATTGGGGCTGAACTAATCCGTTTTGGGCCGCTTGTCAGAAAACGCCAGTGTGAAAGTAGCCTTACTCTTACCAAGGCTGGTCAGCTCCAACACCGCAAGGCAATGCTAGACTTGAAACATTTGAAAGGGAGTGGGAGCGATAGGGTGCCCTGCTGCTGTTGGGGAAGGGAGCATGTCCCTGCAGGAGGAAGTGGAGGAGGCAGATAAGGGCAGCCAGCCAGATGCAGTCATTGGTGGTGGGGGGGTCAAAAGGACCTTGCCATGTTTCTGGAGTGCTGCTGCAATGAGCAGGACCATGGTACGGTTACACGGATGCCAAATTATGCAGTGGGTCAGGATATGGGTGTAAATGATAGTTTATAGTTTTGTTTGTGACGCCAATTGCAGCATGTGCAGGGTTACTAACGCAGGGCCCTTTAAGGTGTTGTAAGTCATGTACCAGGTTAGGAATGCCAGAGTGGTGTAATGTCTCTGTGTGGTAATAGCAATGGTGTCAACGGTGTCTCCTACCTGGGTACGGCTGGACTCCTGGATCCTTGCTCACTTGCAAAATAAAATGAGTATGTTGCTGGTAGAAGTAATTGAGGGATTTGCAGCAATAATTGAGATCCAGACTTGGAATAAAGTTCAAACTTGTCTTTACTAGATGCAGCTTTCATCCAAGTGAGATACAGCAATAGTCTTTGGTCCCAGCAGGTATTGGCAATGTGTGGCAGGAAATTGGCTTCTGCTCTATCATGTGCCTGGAGCTTTTGCAGGATAAGTCGCCTGCTTGTGGCTCTGTAATGTGGCATGAATTTATATCTTCTGCGCTTACTATCTTCTGCTATCTTGAGGACTGACTAGCTGAGGAGGAATTTGGCTTCTCCTGGTCTATGGACGGTACTCACAGTTGGTTACACAGGGTATGCTTCTTCCTGGAATACTGGAGGTGGCTGCTTGCTTCCACCAGCTGAAGCTGCAAGGTTCAGGCTGGGAATGATGATCAATTGTCTCAGCCGAGACAAGATCCTGGCTTTGGATCCCTGAATCTGGGAGCTCCTACAGACACAGCCTTCCCCTAGCCGGGGTGGCTGGCACACTAACTTAACAATATATATGTAAACAAGGATTTGAATGCACATTTGTGAGGAAATAACATGAAATTACACAAGATGACAATGTTAATGCCCTTAACAGATTGTAGCGGGGTAAAAGATTTTCGTAACATAACTCTGGGATGTTACTTTACCCCTACTTTGAGTTAAACCGCCCTTGGCTTATGCTTAGGAGGGAAGAGAAATCAGCTCTGGGGTACCCAAATAAGATACAAAGTGCTGCATGTGTTACACATAATGACATACATAGACAAACATAGAACGGCTATCCCAAGGTTCCTGCCCGCATGATTAGGGTGTCCTAGTTAACAGTTTCCTTCTCTAGGTATAACCAGTGAACCAAATACTGCACTAAGCAAACATTACTGACTGACTTTGAGTGTTCCGAGCTCTAACACCAAAGAAAGCATGGGGGTGTCTTTACTCCGTAATCCCACCATTATGTAATGGAATGCCCGAAAATGAAAGGGTAGCTTTACCCTGTATTCCCTTCACTGCACCAAAGTGTGAAAAATATGGCTTATAGAACGATCACTACGGTGACTATGGGTAGCTAAATTGTGGCTCTAAGGTTTGAAGCGCCATACCTTAGGCAAAGGTTCAGAAGGGGAGGTATTTAGCGTCTCCGTACACTTCTGGCATTGTCACAGGAGGAGGGTAGTATAATCCCATAGAACTCCTGGAAGAAACACCTTAGGATGGGAGCAATCCTGAACATATAACATGCGGGAAGGAGGGGTCAAAAACTCCTCTAACCATTCCCGAAGCAGCGGGGTTACCCGTGTAGTGACTAGACCTGCCAGGACTTACCACTTGGTCCTACTTGTGCACTATGAGTAGGTTATTAGTATTAAGCATCCCCATAAAAGGCAGTCCGTATAAAGAGGGTGTGAGAATAAGAGCTATAAAGTAAGGCACACTAAAGTAAGTTGCTACATTTCTGGTTAAGTGCAATGTTAAGTGCAATTGTCACAATAAGTGCACTAAGGTCACATTGCGGCACCTAAAAGAGAATACACATAATGGGCATATGATACTTGAACGTTACATAAAATGTAAACTGGTAATATTAGTGCAATTGAGATCACAATGGAATTCACAAAGAGCATAGGTATTGTTTGAGTCTTTTCTTTGGGTGCAAGCTGTTTACATTACAGTAAATATTTTGGGAAAATAGTGCAATTTTATTAATAAAATAGAGCACTCAAATAAAGCTGGAGTCATTGTGCTTGAAGTGCTTAATGTTGAATCCTCTGGAAACAGACTAAAAGTCAATTGTAACCCACAGGAATAAAAGTTAATTATAATCCAAGGGAAATATAAAAATGTTAAGTAAAAGCACATAAAATAGCAGCATAGTTAGAACCATAGTTCCATGAGGTTATTAAGTAACCTGAGAAAGGGGGTAAAATAATGAGAACTTGGATGTACTGTAAGTGGTTAAATGATGATGGAGGGAGTCCTTACAATACATGACCATCAGAGTGAGGACAAAATAGGGCAACCTGAAAGAGAAAACGTTAAAACACAATGCCAACGGGTCCTCACCCGTCAGGAACAGTCCACTATGTGGCTCCCATAAGTCCTTATTTTTGAGAAGGATGCATTTTTAGAGACAGAAATCCATGTCCTTCTCGCTGCTTGAGCTACTAAAGCGCACCAGGGGGTGCTCTTGCCTCTGGTAGCTCAGGGTTGCAGCTGTTGTAGTACGGCACTGCCCTCTAGTAGTTGATTTTGGTGGTGGCTGTGCAGACAGCCTGGAGAAAGCAGCTGTAACATGCTGCAAGCCGGGATCCCTAACCGGTGCAGAGGCGGGTAAAACCTTCGTCTGAAGGGGTTCTGGAAGGCAACTTGCAGGTGCCTGAGGCAGCTTCCACAGCAAAACATACAGTTGCACCCTGGGATTGAAGGTGAGAACTGAATTGTTAATCTGGCCCGCCCGCAGTGTTGGTGGTGCAGCCAGGTCAGGGATTAGTGGCTCAGGTTCTGGCTGGGGCTGCTCTCTGAACTTCAACCTGCCGTCTTGGGTCTCTTGTAGACAATGGACTGTCCCTGCAGATCCTGGGTCCTCCTGCCAGGTCTCTGGGGCTTCTGCAGGAGTTAACTGTTTGGCCAGCAGGGTCACACTGGCAGTAAAGGGGCCTTGGACGGAGCGCATAGGGGTGTACTCCACTTGGTCACCCACATACAGACTGTGGGCCTGCAGCAAATAGGGGCGCTTAACAGAGCAGTGGCCAACATCTCTGTTCCAGAGTAGTTGTCCTGAAGGAAGCCCACTCCTCGCTGTACGGAAAACCAGAGGACTGTCCCTGTCAGTCTGGTGAGCTTAAGGTCGCCAGGCTGGGGGTCGTCTAGGACTTGTTTGACCCACTCCTCTATGTTAGTCTTATATTCCCATGGGGTCTGGGCATAGGCAGTGATCTCCCATGGAACTTCGGGGTTGAGATATCCCGTTTTGGCAGTAGCCTCAGCACTGGGCAGCGGAGTAGAAGTTACGGCCGCCTCCGCCGCACCAGTAGGTGTACTTGGCGGCGCAGGCCTAAGCCTGTTTGGGGTATCAGGACCCACAGGAAGCGGTGCAGGGGCAACTACGGACCTGGCCTGGGCCTGGCCTCAGGGAGCGCGTCTGCTCCTACCTGATGTCGCGGGCGGTGATGCGCGGGGGCCTCCCCGGTGAATGACGTCATCAGGGCCACTCCAAAGTTGTAGTCCGCTCAGCAGGTATCGCGGCTTGCTTCCGGTCTGGGACGTCGGTCGCTGGAACAGCCGGTAAGATGGTTGGCGCAGTAATTCCCTCAGGTGTCTTATTTGCTTCCGGGGGAACAGGCTGGAGTGCGGTGGCCATCTTTTCTTCGGCGCTGGCAGCAATTGGGGTTGCATGGTACGTAGCCACGGAGGGATCCACTGTCTCCGGGCTTGCGGCAAAGATGGAGGGACCACTTCTCTTCACCAGTTGAGAAACTTGAATCTCCGGCGGGTGGTCTTCGTACACAGGCTCTCCTCCAATAACCATTTGGTTCCATCTTGGTGAAGGGAGCGCCATCTTCCTTGGCTCCTCTGTCAGGGTGCGTTCAGGAAGTGAGGGTGGAACCCAAAGGGAGGAATCTTCACTCCCTTGGCTCACAATGCAAAGTTCTTGGTGGGCAGGCTTTAGGGTTCCCGCTTCTAGGGGGGCATATACGGCATTTTCCAGCTTCCGACAAGCATGGAGAGGCGGCATTATTTTGCGAATACGGCAAATTAACCCTTTGAGTACTCGTGGGCACCGCATAGTGCTTTCTGGCACAGCAACAAAGCAATAAAGTCCATTTTCAGGGTTTTGGCACAATCTGTAGGTCTTGCAGTACTGTGAAACATGCAATTTAATCCGGTTAAGCACACAATTGGATACGGTTCTGTTGGCACACAATTTGATTTGTATCCTGTTATGGCACACAGCTCGATCCTGTTGGCACACAGCTTGATCCTGTTCCAGTGACGCCACTTTAATGCAATGAGCAGGACCATGGTACGATTACATGGACGCCAAATTATGCAGTGCGTCAGGATATGGGTTTAAACGATAGTTTACAGTTTTGTTTGTGACGCCAATTGCAGCGTGCGCAGGGTACTAACGCAGGGCCCTTTAAGGTTTTGTAACTCATGTACCAGGTTAGGAATGCCAAAGTGGTGTAATGTCTCTGTGTGGTAATAGCAATGGTGTCAACGGTGTCTCCTACCTGGGTACGGCTGGACTCCTGGATCCTGGCTCACTTGCAATAAAATGAGTATGTTGCTAGTAGAAGTAATTGAGGGATTTGCAGCAATAATTGAGATCCAGACTTGGAATAAAGTTCTTGTCTTGACTAGATGCAGCTTTCATCCAAGTGAATAGTCTGGCAGGTATTGGCAATGTGTGGCAGGAATCTGGCTTCTGCTCTATCATGTGCCTGGAGCTTTTGCAGGATAAGTCGCCTGCTTGTGGCTCTGTAATGTGGCATGAATTTATATCTTCTGCGCTTACTATCTTCTGCTATCTTGAGGACTGACTAGCTGAGGAGGAATTTTGGCTTCTCCTGGTCTCTGCACGGTACTCACAGTTGGTTTTACAGGGTATTCTTCTTCCTGAAATACTGGAGGTGGCTGCTTGCTTCTACCAGCTGAAGCTGCAAGGTTCAGGCTGGGAATGATGATCAATTGTCTCAGCCGAGACAAGATCCTGGCTTTGGATCCCTGAATCTGGGAGCTCCTACAGACACAGCCTTCCCCTAGCCGGGGTGGCTGGCACACTAACTTAACTTCCTTTCCTCTCCATGAGGCAGGACATGGGCCAGCCCACTTCTGCTCATAGAGGGGGAGCTAAACTGGAATGTACTATTCCAGCTCAGAAACACTAAACTGTAGCTAAGTCCCTGTTGAACACATTGCTGCCACCTGCTGGTGAACATATAAATTGCAAAAATAAATATATGTAAACAAGGATTTGAATGCACATTTGTGAGGAAATAACATGAAATTACACAAGATGACAATGTTAATGCCCGTAACAGATTTTAGCGGGGTAAAAGAGTTTCGTAACATAAGTCTGGGATGTTACACTGCCTCCTTTCTGCTGCCACAAAAAAACATTTCCCCAATGGGCCGTGAAAGACATGTATTGTCCCTGCTGGTAACAGTTGCATCAAATGTGCACTGTGGCATTGTCATGCCCCACTCTGACGATGTGCGGAGGTCGGCCAGGATAGCAGCACGAGTTTAGTGTTTGTTTTGGAGCCGTGCTGGATCCGCCTCTCATCAGGTGCACTGGGTGGGGTCATTAGTTTAAATAGCACGCCAGCCCAGTGCTCTGAGCAGATTGTACTAATCATTGTGGTCTTGGAAGCTAGGAGGGAAGGTTGGCTGTCTGTTCCAGCTCAGGAAGATAAGTGTTATTTCAAGTTTGGTTGTTTTGTGTCATCTCTCCCCTCCAGGTTCTGTGCGAGCAGGCTGCTCCTATTTCCCCTTTTCACCATCTCAGGGAATTCAGGGTTTTGTCAGCCCAGGCACGAGGACACATCATACCTACCTATAAGGTCTGCATGTGGGCTGAGCAGTGCAGGGAAAGAGGTCAGGGATTAGCTAGGAGGTGAACCTTCCCCTGTCTCTCGTCCAGAGCCTGGTTGGTGCGTTATCTGTGAGACTGAGTTCCTATCCGCCGTGACAGGCGTGCAGCTTGCCACACATTTAAAATCGCAAGGAGCACACGTTCTGCTAGATGTAAGAGTCCAAGGAACTACTAAATGATACGGCATTGACTGCACTGCCAGCAGCTTGGCAAGTTAGGAGTTTAGCTTGTAGACAAGATAATTGCTGGTAACGAAAAGTATTTTCATGGGCAAACATTCCATTATAGCAGGAGAACGAGAAGGTAATGATAGTGATTAGTGATGGACGAACATCTGCCTGGACGGTTTGCGAACGCTATCGCGCAAATGCGATCAAATGTTTGCAAACCGCAAGTTCGCGGCGGGTCCCATTCATTTTAATGGCAGGCACTTCTAGTAACTATTTCTTGGCTGCAAATATGAGCTGAAGGTTTTTCACCTGAAAAACCTTCAGCTCATATTTGCAGCCAAGAAATAATTACTAGAAGTACACAAATAGTCCCACCACATGGACAGTGACATACCAGATGTATAATTCGAATTTGCGATCTCCATAAAGAAAAATTTCAATGCGAAATCTCGGCAATATAATTTTCGCGTACACGCATGCACAAATGCACTATACAGTACCCAAATGCACTATAAAGAAAGTATATTGGTATATAACACCCAGCTTCAATCAGTTTTTTTTTTTTGGGGGGGGGGGGGGACTGGTATATCACACCAGTAGAAATTATTTGTTCCAATAACGCTTGTCCCTCTATATAGCTGTGGTATCGCAGCAGAACCGCACACAACTGCCGCACAATACAAATGCACTATAATATACTTTCTAACATAGAAAGTATATTATAACATTGTACAAGGAAGGCAATCCATTAGAATATACATAAAGATAAAACGTAACCTTTAATAATTTTACTATGAGGGTCCATTCACACGTCCGTAAATGTTTTGCGGATCCGCAATGTGCATTCCGCAATTTGTGGACCGCACATCGCAGACACTATAATAGAAAATGCCTAATCTTGTCTGCGATTGCGGACAAGAATAGGACATGTTCTATTTTTTTTTGCGGAAGCACAGATGCAGAAGTGCGAATCTGCAAATGCGTATGCGGACAGCACATTCTTGCCCCATTGAAAATTAACAGGTCGGTACCCGTTCCGTAAAATTGCAGAACGGATGCGGACCCATTTTGCGGATGTGTGAATGAAAAAGATATCCTTCAAAATGAAAATATATTAAATTATTAAAGTTAAGCAAAAAGCATAGATGTGGTCGGCAATAACAAATGCTTGGCGGCACTAAATCAGGTGCTCGGCGGCACCAAATCATAAACCATATTTCCTACCACAATCCGGGGGGTTTCAGTGCACATCCATGAATCCTGGAGGGAAAGCAAAAAACATCCATCCCTGGGCTAGATGATGATGTGGTATTGAAGGACGGGGTGGACAAAGAACTGTCCCTGATATTGCCCTGAAGGGGGGTGCTATTCTGGCCCTGATAGCCTAACCACAGACCACCTGTCATGATAAGAGCGACCCGTCCAGAACCTTACCCTATATAAAAATGGCCCTAGTAAGCCCCTAGCCCCTAGGCCCCTGACTTCCAGGTGATCACTATATAGATCTATGTGTTTTTGACTCATTATAAAAGTATAAGTATATTGCAACCCTCTGTGTAGCACACATATCGATAGCACATCTATACTAGTGCTTAAAATGACTTTTGTGGCCCTATTAGCTAGCGTTTGGTGTCCCTAACAGCCTGTCCCTGCTCCACACAGCAACCTCTCCCTACACTGGCAAAACACTGAATGTAAAATGGCTGCCAGATCAGGTTTATTTATAAGGTAGGGGGTATGTCCATGTGCTGAAATATCTCAATTGGCTGTCCTGTACCACCTGATGGATGTGTCATGGGTCAAAGTTCTTCACAATGTAAAATAATATGGCGGGCGCAAATTTCTCCATGTAAAAACATAGAAACATAGAATGTGTCAGCAGATAAGAACTATTTGGCCCATCTAGTCTTCCCAATATACTAAAAACTATGGATAGCCCCTGGCCCTATCTTATATGAAGGATGGCCTTATGCCTATCCCATGCATGCTTAAACTCCTTCACTGTATTTGCAGCTACCACTTCTGCAGGAAGGCTATTCCATGCATCCACTACTCTCTCAGTAAAGTAACACTTCCTGATATTACTTTTAAACCTTTGCCCCTCTAATTTAAAACTATGTCCTCTTGTAGCAGATTTTATACTTTTAAATATTCTCTCCTCTTTTACCTTGATTCCCTTTATGTATTTAAAAGTTTCATATCCCCTCTGTCTCGTCTTTCTTCCAAGCTCTACATGTTAAGGTCCTTTAATCTTTCCTGGTAAGTTTTATCCTGCAATCCATGTACCAGTTTAGTAGCTCTTCTCTGAACTCTCTCCAAAGTATCAATATCCTTCTGGAGATATGGTCTCCAGTACTGAGCACAATACTCCAAATGAGGTCTCACTAATGCTCTGTAGAGCGGTATGAGCACCTCCTTTTTTCTACTGGCAATTCCTCTCCCTATACACCCAAGCATTCTGCTAGCATTTCCTGCTGCTCTGTGACATTGTCTGCCTACCTTTAAGTCTTCTGAAATAATGATCCCTAAATCAGTTTCCTCAGATACTGAGGTTAGGACTGTATCACTGATTTTATATTCTGCTCTTGGGTTTTTACGTCCCAGGTGGATTATCTTGCACTTATCAACATTAAATTTTAGTTGCCATATTTTTGACCAGTCCTTTTCCATTTGGTGTATCCCTCCAGGAACATCAACCCTGTTACAAATCTTTGTGTTATCAGCAAAAAGACCTTACCATTGAGGCCTTCTGCAATTTCGCTGATAAAGATATTAAACAAAATGGGTCCCAGAACAGATCCATGAGGTACCCACTGGTAACAAGTCCATGGTCTGAATATACTCCATTGACTACAACCCTCTGTTGCCTGTCCCTCAGCCACTGCCTGATCCATTCAACAATATGAGAGTCCAAGCCATTTATTGATAAGCCTCCTATGTGGGACAGTATCAAAAGCCTTACTAAAGTCTATATAAGCAATGTCTACTGCACCTCCTCCATCTATTATTTTAGTCACCCAATCAATAAGATTAGTTTGACATGATCTCCCTGACGTAAACCCATGTTGTTTTTCATCTTTCAATCCAGGGGATTTTAGATGTTCTACAATCCTCTCCTTAAGTATGGTTTCCATTAATTTCCCCACTATTGATGTCAGGCTTACTGGCCTATAGTTGCCCGATTCCTCCCTACTACCTTTCTTGTGAATGGGCACAACATTTGTTAATTTCCAATCTTCTGGGACGACTCCTGTTGCCAGTGATTGGTTAAATAAATCTGTTAATCGTTTTGCTAGTTCACCGCTGAGCTCTTTTAATAGCTTTGGGTGTATCCCATCAAGCCCCTGTGACTTATTTGTATTAATTTTAGACAGTTGACTTAGAACCTCTTCCTCTGCAAAGACACATGCATCAAAAGATTAATTAGTCTTCTTTCCTAACTGAGGTCCTTCTCCTTCATTTTCCTTTGTAAAAACTGAATAGAAGTATTCATTGAGGCAGTAAGCTAGTTCTTTATCTTCTTCCATATACCTTCCTTCTTTTGTTTTTAATTTGGTAATTCCTTGTTTTAGTTTCCTTTTTTCATTTATGTATCTGAAGAATTCCTTATCGCCTTTTTTCCCCTGACTGAGCTAATTTCTCTTCTGCCTGTGCTTTAGAAGCTCCTATAACTTGTTTGGCCTCTCTCTGCCTAATCTTATAAATTTGTCTGTCATCCTCTTTTTTTTTTTTTTTTTATAATTTCTAAATGCTATCTTTTTGTTTTTAATGATTTTGGCCACTTCTGCTGAGTACCTCAGTGGTCTCTTCCATGTTTTGCTTTTACTGACAAGCCTAATACAATTTTCTGTTGCCTTCAATAGTGCCACTTTCAAGTAGTCCCATTTCTCCTGGACTCCAATGAAACTGTTCCAGTCTGATAGGGACTCGTATACCACTAATCTAATTTTAGAAAAATCTGTTAAAATCTTTTGTGTGGTGTGACTCAGTCACTGTACTTATAGTAAACAACACTGACTGGCTATCACTAGATCCCAAGCTTTCCCCTACAGTAATATCAGATACCAAATTCCCATTTGTGAATACTAAATCTAAAATGGCCTCCTTCTGGGTTGGCTCCTCCACTACTTGCTTTAGAGATAATCCCAGTAGGGAATTTATAATATCTGTACTCCTGGCAGAACTAGCTATTTTGGTTTTCCAGTTTACATCTGGAAGATTGAAGTCTCCCATAATGATAACTTCCCCCTTCAATGTCATTTTAGCTATTTCCTCAACTAGTAGATCATCTAATTCTTTGACTTGGCTAGGTGGTCTATATATCACACCTACACGAGTTACCTTATGATTATCAAGCTGCAAGGTAACCCAAACTGACTCTAAATTGTTCTCGCTAACTTGTATCAAATTAGATTTTATGCTATCTTTCACATACAGGGCCACCCCTCCCCCCTTCTTGCCTTCTCTGTCTTTCCTCTATAGAGAGAACCCTGGTATTGACATATCCCAGTCATTACTCCCCTTGAACCACGTCTCAGTAACAGCCACTACATGTCACGGAATGTGTACAGGTAACAAGGCAAAACAACATGCATAAATGTCTCGCTGGATCCAAAAGCTAAGGAACGAAAGGGAGACCCCTGTAGAAGACCTGGCACTTTCCCTGGCTGCTCAGCCTATGCATATCCACGAACCTTGACTATAAAGCCCTGAGCACCCTACAATAGTGAGGGGACATGACCACCGGCTCCCTACACCAGACACGGAGGGAGTCAGGGTCACCTGGGATCCAGCAAACAGAAAATAACAGATAACAGTGTAACACTTAACTTTGTGGAGGAGAGGAGAACCAGATGGGCAAGCACACATACTCCAGGAAGAAATATAAGCCGCCCAGAAAAGCATTCTGGGGAAGAATTTAAAAGGGAAACAATTAGTCCAACACATAACAGCTGAGAGACGCTAATGAGAGGAGGAGCTGAATACCACAACACAGAACTCAAGGAGGAGGTTCTGAAAGGCCTCTGTCAGAGCTTCTCAGCTGTCTGGTTGTGACAGTACCCCTCCCTCTACGAGTGGACTCCGGACACTCAGAACCCACCTTCTCAGGATGGGACCTATGGAAAGCCTTGATGAGACGAGAGGCTTTAATGTCCGTCACTGAGACCCACATCCTCTCCTCAGGACCATACCCCTCCCAGTGAACAAGGTACTGAAGAGAACCGCGGACAAGACGAGAATCCACAATCCTAGAGACCTGAAATTCAAGATTCCCATCAACCATAATCGGAGGAGGAGGCAAAGGCGAGGGTACAATGGGTTGAACATAAGGTTTCAATAAGGACTTATGAAAAACATTATGGATCTTCCAAGTCTGAGGAAGATCAAGACGGTATGCAACAGGATTGATGACAGACAGGATTTTGTAAGGCCCAATAAACCTAGGACCCAACTTCCAGGAGGGAACCTTCAATTTGATATTCTTGGTAGACAACCACACCAGATCACCAACATTCAGGTCCGGACCAAGCACACGTCTCTTATCAGCCACACGCTTATATCTCTCACTCATGCTCTTTAGATTATCTTGAATCTTTTGCCAAATAGATGACAAAGACGAGGAGAATCTGTCCTCATCAGGTAAACCAGAAGACCCCTCTCCCGAGAAAGTCCCAAACTGTGGATGAAACCCATATGCACCAAAAAATGGTGACTTATCAGAGGACTCCTGACGACGGTTATTTAAAGCAAACTCAGCAAGGGACAAAAAAGAACACCAATCCTCTTGATTCTCCGCCACAAAACAGCGCAGATATGTCTCCAGATTCTGATTGACGCGCTCTGTCTGGCCATTCGACTGCGGGTGGAAAGCAGAAGAGAATGACAACCGAACCCCCAAGCGAGAACAGAAAGCCTTCCAGAATCTGGAAACAAACTGCGTGCCCCTATCAGAGACTATGTCTGAAGGAATACCGTGCAATTTGACAATGTGATCAACAAATGCCTGCGCCAGCGTCTTAGCATTGGGCAAACCAGGAAAAGGGATGAAATGCACCATTTTGCTAAAACGGTCCACCACCACCAGAATCACAGTCTTCCCCGAGGAACGAGGCAGGTCCGTGATAAAGTCCATGGACAGATGTGTCCAAGGACGGGAAGGAATGGGTAAGGGAAGGAGAGGACCTGATGGCCGTGAATGAGGGACTTTGGCACGAGCGCAAGTCTCGCAGGCTGCCACAAAACCCTCAACCGACTTACGAAGCGCAGGCCACCAGAATCTCCGAGCGATGAGATCCAGTGTGGCTCTTACCCCCGGGTGCCCAGCAAGGACCGTATCGTGGTGTTCTTTAAAAATCTTGTGTCTTAAAGCGAGAGGCACAAACAACCTCCCAGGAGGACAAAGATCAGGAGCCTCTGACTGGGCTGCCTGCACCTCTGCCTCCAATTCAGGAAAAAGAGCAGAGACCACCACACCTTCAGCCAAAATGGGACCCGGGTCTTCAAAATTCCCGCCTCCCGGAAAACAACGTGACAGGGCATCTGCCTTCACATTCTTAACTCCAGGGCGGAACGTGACAACAAAATTAAACCTAGAAAAGAACAACGACCATCTGGCCTGTCTCGGGTTCAGACGCTTGGCTGACTCCAAGTAGGCCAGATTTTTATGGTCAGTAAATACGGTAATAGGGTGTCTGGCTCCCTCTAGCCAATGGCGCCATTCCTCAAAAGCCAACTTGATGGCCAACAATTCCCTATCTCCCACATCGTAATTTCTCTCTGCGGAGGAGAGTTTTCTTGAGAAAAAGGCACACGGTCGCCAATTGGCAGGAGAGGAACCCTGAGACAAGACCGCCCCCACACCCACCTCAGAAGCATCAACCTCAACTATGAAGGGTAACGAAACATCAGGTTGCACCAAGATGGGAGCGGAAGCAAAACTCTCCTTGATATCAGAAAAAGCCTTACGCGCCTCTACTGACCAAGAAGAAAAATCTACCCCCTTTCTGGTCATATCAGTGAGTGGTTTAACAATAGAAGAATAATTCAAGATGAACTTCCTGTAATAATTGGCAAAGCCCAAAAAACGCATCAGCGCCTTTTGATTCTCAGGAAGCTCCCACTCAAGCACAGCGCGGACCTTCTCTGGGTCCATGCGAAAACCAGAAGCGGAGAGAAGAAACCCCAGAAATTGAATTTCTGGAACCGCAAACACACATTTTTCCAGTTTCGCATATAATTTATTCTCCCGCAGGATGAGCAAGACCTGACGTAAATGTTCCTTATGAGTTTTGAAATCGGGAGAAAAAATCAAAATGTCATCCAAATACACCAATACAAATTTTCCCATCAAATGATAAAAAATGCTGTTCACGAAATGCTGGAAAACGGCTGGGGCATTCATCAAACCAAAAGGCATAACCAAGTTTTCAAAATGGCCCTCAGGGGTATTGAAGGCCGTCTTCCATTCGTCCCCTTCTCTGACCCTGACCAGGTTGTATGCCCCTCTTAAATCTAATTTGGAAAAGACTTTAGCCCCAACAACCTGGTTAAATAGGTCCGGGATCAGAGGAAGCGGATAAGGGTCACGAATTGTGATATTGTTCAGCTCCCTGAAATCCAGACAAGGTCTTAAAGAACCATCTTTTTTCTTAACAAAGAAAAAACCAGCGGCAACAGGTGACTTCGAGGGTCGTATGTGTCCCTTTCTCAGACTCTCAGAGATATAAGCACGCATAGCGATCCTCTCAGGTTGGGAAAGATTGTATAAACGAGATTTAGGCAGCTTGGCGTCTGGGATGAGATTAATAGGGCAATCGTACTCCCTGTGCGGGGGCAAATCCTGAACTCCACTCTCAGAGAAGACATCCGAAAATTCAGAGAGAAAAGATGGTATAGTCTTAGTAGCAACCTCAGAAACAGATGTCATGAGGCAATTCTCTCTGCAAAAGTCACTCCAACCATTTATTTGCTTCGCTTGCCAATCAATGGTGGGGTTATGCTTAGTGAGCCAGGGGAGCCCCAACACCAGCGGGGTGGGCAAACCGCTAAGGACGAAACATGACACATCCTCAACATGAGCATCACTCACAATTAAACTGATATTGTGAACTATGCCCTTTAATGATTTCTGAGAAAGTGGAGCGGAATCGATAGCAAATACAGGAATATCCTTTCTCAAAGCGCACACCTGGAAACCATGAGTTATCGCAAAGTGATTATCAATGAGATTGACCGCTGCTCCACTATCCACAAAAATCTCACAAAAAATGTTCTTGCTCTCTAGCGCCACCCTAGCCGGCAGGACAAAACGGGAACTACAAGCAAACGGAAAATCTTCAATCTCCGCCTCAATCCTGCCAATAGTAACAGACGGAACATTTTTCAAAGATTTTTTTCCTCTTTGTTTCTTTATTATACCCAGAGAACTGCCTGAATCTCCTAGAGGGACAAATATTTGCCAAATGATTAATACCTCCACAACAAAAACAAACCCTCCCATGCGGGCTGAATCTTCTATTGTCAGAAGCAATCAACCCCAGCTGCATGGGCTCCTGCTCAGAAGGGGCTGACAGCGACTGAGACCCCTGCGCAGAGAATGGGACCGCTGCACAGTCCTGGGACCGAGTATGACAGGAAGGAGAGATCTCTCCTCTCTCTCTAAGACGCCTGTCAATACGAACGGCCTGAGACATAGCAGAGTCCAAAGAAATAGGCCTTTCATGAAAGGCAAATGCATCTTTCAATCCCTCTGAAAGACCATGGCAAAATTGACTTCGGAGTGCAGCATCATTCCAACCAGTATCAGCTGCCCAACTCCGAAATTCTGAGCAGTATATTTCTGCGGATTGTTTACCCTGGCATAGGAGACGTAGTCTAGACTCCGCAAGAGCAATACGATCCGGATCATCATATATCTGACCCAGGGCTAAAAAGAATTCATCCACTGAACGGAGGGGCCGTGCCCCCTCCGGCAGCGAAAAGGCCCAGGACTGAGCGTTACCCCTGAGCAGCGATATAATGATCCCCACCCTCCGTTCCTCATCACCAGAAGAATGGGGAAGAAGGCGAAAATGGAGTTTGCAAGCCTCTCTAAAACGCACAAAATTCTCACTACCCCCGGAGAACGTATCCGGGAGCGAGATCTTAGGCTCAGAACAAGCTCCATGAACGCAAGCTGAACCGGTCACTTGAAGCTGAGAAAAAGTCTTACGGAGGTCAGCTACCTCCAATGAAAGACCCTGGAAGCGTTCAGCCAAAAGTGAAACCGGATCCATGCTTAAGACGGTTTTGGCGGCTTATAATGTCATGGAATGTGTACAGGTAACAAGGCAAAACAACATGCATAAATGTCTCGCTGGATCCAAAAGCTAAGGAACGAAAGGGAGACCCCTGTAGAAGACCTGGCACTTTCCCTGGCTGCTCAGCCTATGCATATCCACGAACCTTGACTATAAAGCCCTGAGCACCCTACAATAGTGAGGGGACACGACCACCGGCTCCCTACACCAGACACGGAGGGAGTCAGGGTCACCTGGGATCCAGCAAACAGAAAATAACAGATAACAGTGTAACACTTAACTTTGTGGAGGAGAGGAGAACCAGATGGGCAAGCACACATACTCCAGGAAGAAATATAAGCCGCCCAGAAAAGCATTCTGGGGAAGAATTTAAAAGGGAAACAATTAGTCCAACACATAACAGCTGAGAGACGCTAATGAGAGGAGGAGCTGAATACCACAACACAGAACTCAAGGAGGAGGTTCTGAAAGGCCTCTGTCAGAGCTTCTCAGCTGTCTGGTTGTGACACTACATCTATATTCTCAGATGCCATTATAGCCTCAAGTTCATTGATCTTATTCCCTAGACTGCGAGCATTTGTAGACAAGACTCTGAGCTTGTCATTTCTTAACCTTTGTGCTACGGGCCTCTTCTGGCATTGTTCCGGGGGGCAGTTGGACTGCTGGATTATCACTCGTTTGCCCCCCTTTCCTAGTTTAAATGCTTCTTAGCAAAAACTTGGAACTGTTCACCGAGGACATTCGTTCCCTTGAGAGAAAGATGCAAACCATCTTTCTTGTACAGTTCTTTTCCATTCCAACAAGAGCTAACATGAGACACAAAGCCAAACCCTTGGTTCAGACACCATTCACCAAGTCATACATTGAATTCCTTAATGCGCATCCTCCTGTCATGCTGAAGGTTATGCACAGGCAAAACTGCAGAGAATGAAACAGTTGATGCAACCTCCCGTTTATCCTTTCCAAGTGTGTTAAAAGCTTCTTTCACCTTTGAAACCTCATTGCAAGCCAGATCGTTTGTCCCAAGATGGAGAATAACATCCACTTCCCTTTCCTGCTTTGCTTGCCTAACAATATTAAGGATCCGTCGTCTATCCCTGCGAGCGGTAGCACCAGGGAGACATCTCACAACACCATTCTCCTCAAACTTCACACCTCTTATGATGGAAACTCCCACCAACAGCTGCTTACTATCAATCCTCACCTTCTCCTTTTTGTCTTTGGCTGCAGTAACATAGTAGTAGTAGTACATAAGGCTGAAAAAAGACATTTGTCCATCCAGTTCGGCCTGTCATCCTGCAAGTTGATCCAGAGGAAGGCAAAAAAACCCTGTGAGGTAGAAGCCAATTTTCCTCACTTTAGGGGAATAAAAATTCCTTCCCGACTCCAATCAGGCAATCAGAATAAATCCCTGGATCAACGACCCCTCTCTAGTAGCTATAGCCTGTAATATTATTACGCTCCAGAAATACATCCAGGCCCCTCTTGAATTCCTCTATTGTACTCACCATCACCACCTCCTCAGCAGAGAGTTCCATAGTCTCACTGCTCTTACCGTAAAGAATCCTCTTCTATGTTTGTGTACAAACCTTCTTTCCTCCAGACGCAGAGGATGTCCCCTCGTCACAGTCACCGTCCTGGGAATGAATAGATAATGGGATAGATCTCTGTACTGACCCCTGTCTTACATACTTTAGGCACGGGAGATGATTGTTTCTCACCCACTGTGCTTGAGCCATCCTCCATGTTGCTCTTGCACTCTGAAAGTGCTGCAAATGAATTATGGAGAGCCACAGACTGTGGGACATGCCTTCTATCCACAACTCTCAGTCTACCAGAACCTACAGTAACCCATCTTCCATTTCTAGGGGCCTCTGTGGCAGTGGCATTGAAATGTTCTCAGCCTGAGTTTGTTTAGTGGTTAATTTAAAAATCTCATATTTCAAAAAGGTAATTTCCTGCTGCATTATGGAGAGCTGTGTACAGATCAGACAGTATCCAAACCTCTGAAGAGTGGAACCTGGCATTGTAAAGAGTCTGCCATTGTAAAGAGGGATTTTAAACAAACAAATCTTACTTGTTTAGATTGTATCCACCTCCAGATTACCTCCTGAGTATCTCCTGAATATCTCCAATGCTCTTGTAGATCAGCTCTTGGTAAAGCAGTCTTGGAAAAGCAGCAAGCTTTATGTTCGCATGTTCGGCAAATCGCAAACACGCAACGTTCGCCGCGAAACGACCACCGGGCGAACCGCAAGGCCATCTCTAATAGTAATGACAGGGACACTATATTGCTTGGGGAATGGGGATGAGGGTTGGTTTACACAAAGAGGAACAGGAGAAGGAGGACAGACTTGTTTGATTGGGAATGCTGGCCCGTTGTATTTTCCCAAAGGATCCGGTATTTCTGATTCTCATGTGCTGCAATAGACCTCTGGTACCTATGTTTGTGTTTGAACACTCACATCTTATTTTAATCCTGCAGATCTTGCACACTGCTTTGGTTTTGTGTGTCGGCCTTGTGGAGAAAAAAACTCCATACGGAAGTTGCTTGCACAGAGCTAGAGGCATCCGAACTTGGCTTAGCTCTGGCACATTTTGGATCTAACCCACCCACACTATCAGTGGCATCACCAGATCCCAAAGCAGACACGGTCCTGACTGTTCTTTGGGAGTACATCATCTCTGCTCTTTATTGCTACTGCTGAAACCACCACCCTTCTCTGGTAATGTTAGCTCCTCCTCAGCACTCTGATCCAGCTCCCTGACGCTTTTTTCAGACTGTGAGATATCTTGCTGGGCTTCTTGGCTCCCTTCCCCTGCTTTGCATTTGTCCCAACTGCCATTGTTGCTGCCCCCACCGTTAAAACTGTGTTTATGAGTGCTACTATGACCACCAACTATGCATGGGGTCCCCAGCATCTTCCTGAATGTCCTCTTCAGGGCAGCCCTACCGGTGACTGCTCTCACACAAGTCGTCAACAAGGAGACTCTCTTGACTATTTACCATTCGACATAGTGGGGTTTTATTGCCACTTCTTAGGAAAAAAAGAAGGTGCTACACTAGGAAGGGGCAGTGAAGACAGTGGGGAATCTACTGAAAGCCTTCTTTAGGGCAGCAAGGTGGAGCAGGAGGAATGCTGTGACCCCTGGCTCAAAGACACGGTGTCAGACTTAGAAGTCACCTCCATGTCATCATGCTGCGACTAAGAGGAGGAATGAGCCATTAAATCCACAGTCCTATTCTCTTTCCCCTCAATGATAATGTTGTGTATTTCCAAAGTTAGGGACAACTACTACTACTACTACTACTACTACTACTACTACTACGGCTTGCAAATCTGTTTTCTGCAAGACAGAAATGAACAATATAATGCTCTTCCCTTTCCACAAACACATTTAAGACACTGCTACTGACAACTGACTTTGGAAGTAATGCAGTATTAGCGCCACTAATACCTAATATCTTTTGTGTATTAAAATATACAGATTCAGAAAAAAGCTTTCTGTAGTGTAAAATACAAGTTACCAACCTACAATGCAATTATTTCCTTCCCCCACTACCACACCGACCCTTTCCAGAGCACCAACACGGATTTTGGCCTAGGATATAATGTTATCACTCAGAAATTTCAACCGTCTGCTACCCTTTGTATTGCAAGACATGGGTTTCCAAACCCCCTCCTCCCAAAAAAATAATTAAGTTGAATGCCTGAAGATTCACCGACATGTATTTTGTCTTATTTTGTCTTTTTTCATGTTATTACTTAGAGATATAAACTGTCAACTACCTGTTGTATTGTGAGAAACACAAGTATGCTATTTTCCCAACAATCCCCCCCCCCCCCCAAATATAAAATAAATACATATTAATTGTCTGGAGATGCACCAACAAAGATTTCGGCCTAGTATTTCACATTATCACTCAGATTGGTATAAACCACTTTCCCTTGTATTGTAAGACACACATATACTATACGCTATTCGCCCACCCCCCACAAACAAACAAAAAAGAGATGGAGATGCCCTGAAACAGATTTTGGACCAGTAGTTGACATTTTCACTGAGATGGTAAAGCACATGTTGAACAGTTTTGAGCTTATCCTGCACCCCCTTCCTTCCCAATAAAAAAGGATTTCTGTTACAAAAAAATTAAAGAAATGTCCTTGTAGGTACCTGCTTTTGATGTTCTGCAGCAGCCGCAGCTGTGTTTTAAGGCAATAACTGCAGCTAGAACATACTGCCAGGCACACCTATCCCCATCTCCTAATTTCTTACTCACTGTTATCCCTGCCTTTCTCTATTCTACACAATTTTTCTTGCTAGCCTTTCCCTTCAATGTCCCTAGCAGTAGAATAGAAGCTTGATTGTGACTGTACACTGTCCCTAAGATCGTTTTCTGTCAGACACTGTAAGACCCAACCACACTCATTCACCCTTTTCTTCCTCCCTAGTTCTTTTTCCTGCTGACATGTGCAGTAAAATGAAACTGCATCCTGTTTTACTGGGTTTGTCCAAAACAAACCTAAAAGGCTTTGGGTTTGGATGCCGGACAAAATTTTTGAAATTTGTTACAAAATGGTTTGCTTATCTCTACTCTAAATATGTTAATTGTCTAGATAGATAGATAATATTATAGATAGATATATATTTTTTTATCTGTAGTTTTAAACTTCTTAGCAACTTTTTTCTTCAACTGAACAAATGCTTTTCTGTGGACAGCGGTGGAGAATTTACTGACAGTATCTAAGCTATGATGTTGTTCTTATTATTTTGTCTTTGCCCCTTAGTGCACAGTGTTCCATGAATAAATGATGATGATAGCCACCTGTTCTCCCAAACCTCAGCGCCTGCATCTCTGAGAGTGTCTGCTTTGTGTCATATCGCCTTATAAATCATGCACTTTGCAAACACACATAACAGTCAGCTCATTGAATTACTCCGGCCTTCTATTTGTGATTCCATCTGTTCTTATTACTGATTGATTAAATTATTAATTGTCATATTTATGATCTTGCAAATTAGCTGCCAATTGAGCTAAATATATGGAGTGTATTTCCAGATATGTATAGAACCATTTCTTAGAAAGATTTGCCAAAATTGTCCTCCTCAAGTGTAAAAAACATCACATTTGTTAGAATTAATGAGCCATAAAATGAATAAGCCATGGTGATTTTCACAAACCTCCGGTTATTGCCAGCCCAATTGTGCCACTGCCGGTGTCTGCCTGTCCATTATGTTTAATAGGGTATTGCTGCTGCCACCACTGCAGCTACTACTCCTACTACTTCCCCTACTGCCAGTACTAATAATCATACACAGCTGCATCCACTACTTTGTCAGTTTCCATACTGTTCTGCTACTGCTTCGACCACTATTACGCCTGTACAGCTGCACATCTCCTGCCTTGTCTGTGAGGTTCCACATCCACCCTGTACATCTGCTGCTCCCAAAAAGGGAGAATTTTAGGACACTTGTCCAGAACAAGCCACTGTTCCTTCCTACACTACTGTGTGTCTGTAAACATAAGCAGACATCTACCTCCATTAAGGCAGAATTTTTGGACCATTGGAAAAGAACAAGCAACTGTTTCTTTTGATACCATAGTGCATGAATTAAATAGGCAGCCATCTGCCTAGTTAAGGCATAAAGTTTTGCCAATAAGGGAAATTTTTTAGGACTTTTTTTATAAAGAAAAAATATAACTGTGACAGTGCAGTGTGGTTTTAAACAGTCTATTTGTTAACACCGTCAACCTTGTGTTTACCCATAGCTATGTTTGTCAATGTAACTCTAACATAGTTTACTATTTCTGTCTATCTATCTTCTATCTATCTATCTATCTATCTATCTATCTATCTTTATACAAGAAGGCAAAGGACTGCTGTCATTGTGCGGATCTATCTATCTATCTATCTATCTCCTATCTATCTAATTATCTATCTATTATCTATCTATCTACAGTCCTGATCAAAAGTTTAAGACCACTTGAAAAATGGCAAAAAATCATATTTTACATTGTTGGATCTTAACAAGGTTCCAAGTAGAGCTTCAACGTGCAACAAGAAGAAATGAGAGGGAGACAAAACATTTTTTGAGCATTCAATTAATTGAAAATAACAATTAAACTGAAACAGGCTGTTTTTCAGCTGATCAAAAGTTTAGGACTAGGGATGAGCGAACTCGAACTGTATAGTTCGGGTTCGTACCGAATTTTGGGGTGTCCGTGACACGGACCCGAACCCGGACATTTTCGTAAAAGTCCGGGTTCGGGTTCGGTGTTTGTCGCTTTCTTGGCGCTTTTGTGACGCTTTCTTGGCGCTTTTTGAAAGGCTGCAAAGCAGCCAATCAACAAGCGTCATACTACTTGCCCCAAGAGGCCGTCACAGCCATGCCTACTATTGGCATGGCTGTGATTGGCCAGAGCACCATGTGACCCAGCCTCTATTTAAGCTGGAGTCACATAGCGCCGCCCGTCACTCTGCTCTGATTAGCGTAGGGAGAGGTTGCGGCTGCGACAGTAGGGCGAGATTAGGCAGATTAACTCCTCCAAAGGACTTCACTTGATTAATCGATCGATCTGCAGCTGTGCATCATTGAGCTGCTGAAATTCAAATGCTCACTCACTGTTTTTAGGCTGCCCAGACCGTTTGTCAGTCACTTTTTTCTGGGGTGATCGGCGGCCATTTTGTGTCTTGTGCGGTGCTGCGACCAAGTGCATCCAAGCTGCGACCAAGTGCATTTAACCCTCAATGGTGTGGTTGTTTTTTGGCTAAAGCCTACATCAGGGTGAAGCTGTCACACCAAGTGCATTTAACCAGCAATAGTCTGTTCATTTTTTGGCCATATACTAAATCAGGGGCAAGCTGCGCCTGTCACCAAGTGCATTTAACCCTCAATGGTGTGGTTGTTTTTTGGCTAAAGCCTACATCAGGGTGAAGCTGTCACACCAAGTGCATTTAACCAGCAATAGTCTGTTTATTTTTTGGCCATATACTACATCAGGGGCAAGCTGCGCCCGTCACCAAGTGCATTTAACCCTCAGTAGTGTGGTTGGTCAAGCTGTGACACCAAGTGCATTTAACCAGCAATAGTCTGTTCATTTTTTGGCCATATACTACATCAGGGGCAAGCTGCGCCCGTCACCAAGTGCATTTAACCCTCAGTAGTGTGGTTGGTCAAGCTATCACACCAAGTGCATTTAACCAGCAATAGTCTGTTCATTTTTTGGCCATATACTACATCAGGGGCAAGCTGCGCCCGTCACCAAGTGCATTTAACCCTCAGTAGTGTGGTTCGTCAAGCTGTGACACCAAGTGCATTTAACCAGCAATAGTCTGTTCATTTTTTGGCCATATACTACATCAGGGGCAAGCTGCGCCTGTCACCAAGTGCATTTAACCAGCAATAGTGTGGTTATTTTTTGGCCATATCCCAGTCTAATTCTGTCACTAAATCCATACCGGTCACCCAGCGCCTAAATACTAGGCCTCAAATTTATATCCCGCTAAATCTCTCGTTACCGCTGTCCTGTTGTGGCTGAGAAAGTTATTTAGTGTCCGTCAAAGCACATTTTTTGTTCTGGGTTGAAGTACAATTCCCAATTTAGCAATTTCATAATTTAGTGGTTCCTGCTATATCAGAGCTATTTGAAATCTATCCCTAAAAGGGTATATAATATTCAAGGTGCACATAGGGTCATTCAGAATAACTTCACACACACCCGCTACTGTGCATTTCCAAGTCTAATTCTGTCACTAAACCCATACCTGTCACCCAGCGCCTAAATACTAGGCCTCAAATTTATATCCCGCTAAATCTCTCGTTACCGCTGTCCTGTTGTGGCTGGGAAAGTTATTTAGTGTCCGTCAAAGCACATTTTTTGTTCTGGGTTGAAATACAATTCCCAATTTAGCAATTTCATAATTTAGTGGTTTCTGCTATATCAGAGCTATTTGAAATCTATCCCTAAAAGGGTATATAATATTCAAGGTGCACATTGGGTCATTCAGAATAACTTCACACACACGCTACTGTGCATTTCCAAGTCTAATTCTGTCACTAAACCCATACCTGTCACCCAGCGCCTAAATACTAGGCCTCAAATTTATATCCTGCTAAATCTCTCGTTACCGCTGTCCTGTTGTGGCTGGGAAAGTTATTTAGTGTCCGTCAAAGCACATTTTTTGTTCTGGGTTGAAATACAATTCCCAATTTAGCAATTTCATAATTTAGTGGTTTCTGCTATATCAGAGCTATTTGAAATCTATCCCTAAAAGGGTATATAATACTCAAGGTGCACATAGGGTCATTCAGAATAACTTCACACACACCCGCTACTGTGCATTTCCAAGTCTAATTCTGTCACTAAACCCATACCTGTCACCCAGCGCCTAAATACTAGGCCTCAAATTGATATCCCGCTAAATCTGTCGTTACCGCTGTCCTGTTGTGGCTGGGAAAGTTATTTAGTGTCCGTCAAAGCACATTTTTTGTTCTGGGTTGAAATACAATTCCCAATTTAGCAATTTAAAAATTTAGTGGTTTCTGCTGTATCAGAGCTATTTGAAATCTATCCCTAAAAGGGTATATAATATTCAAGGTGCACATAGGGTCATTCAGAATAACTTCACACACACGCTACTGTGCATTTCCAAGTCTAATTCTGTTGGTAAATCCATACCGGTCACCCAGCGCCTAAATACTAGGCCTCAAATTTATATCCCGCTGAATTTGAATACAATACATTGGGCCAAATAATATTTTTGTTGTTGTGGTGAACCATAACAATGAGAAAAACATCTAGTAAGGGACGCGGACGTGGACATGGTCGTGGTGGTGTTAGTGGACCCTCTGGTGCTGGGAGAGGACGTGGCCGTTCTGCCACATCCACACGTCCTAGTGTACCAACTACCTCAGGTCCCAGTAGCCGCCAGAATTTACAGCGATATATGGTGGGGCCCAATGCCGTTCTAAGGATGGTAAGGCCTGAGCAGGTACAGGCATTAGTCAATTGGGTGGCCGACAGTGGATCCAGCACGTTCACATTATCTCCCACCCAGTCTTCTGCAGAAAGCGCACAGATGGCGCCTGAAAACCAACCCCATCAGTCTGTCACATCACCCCCATGCATACCAGGGAAACTGTCTCAGCCTCAAGTTATGCAGCAGTCTCTTATGCTGTTTGAAGACTCCGCTGGCAGGGTTTCCCAAGGGCATCCACCTAGCCCTTCCCCAGCGGTGAAAGATATAGAATGCTCTGACGCACAACCACTTATGTTTCCTGCTGATGAGGACATGGGAATACCACCTCAGCATGTCTCTGATGATGACGAAACACAGGTGCCAACTGCTGCGTCTTTCTGCAGTGTGCAGACTGAACAGGAGGTCAGGGATCAAGACTGGGTGGAAGACGATGCAGGGGATGATGAGGTCCTAGACCCCACATGGAATGAAGGTCGTGCCACTGACTTTCACAGTTCGGAGGAAGAGGCAGTGGTGAGACCGAGCCAACAGCGTAGCAAAAGAGGGAGCAGTGGGCAAAAGCAGAACACCCGCCGCCAAGAGACTCCGCCTGCTACTGCCCGCCGCCATCTGGGACCGAGCACCCCAAAGGCAGCTTCAAGGAGTTCCCTGGCATGGCACTTCTTCAAACAATGTGCTGACGACAAGACCCGAGTGGTTTGCACGCTGTGCCATCAGAGCCTGAAGCGAGGCATTAACGTTCTGAACCTGAGCACAACCTGCATGACCAGGCACCTGCATGCAAAGCATGAACTGCAGTGGAGTAAACACCTTAAAACCAAGGAAGTCACTCAGGCTCCCCCTGCTACCTCTTCTGCTGCTGCCGCCTCGGCCTCTTCTGCTGCTGCCGCCTCGGCCTCTTCCTCCGCCTCTGGAGGAACGTTGGCACCTGCCGCCCAGCAAACAGGGGATGTACCATCAACACCACCACCTCCGTCACCAAGCGTCTCAACCATGTCACACGGCAGCGTTCAGCTCTCCATCTCACAAACATTTGAGAGAAAGCGTAAATTCCCACCTAGCCACCCTCGATCCCTGGCCCTGAATGCCAGCATTTCTAAACTACTGGCCTATGAAATGCTGTCATTTAGGCTGGTGGACACAGACAGCTTCAAACAGCTCATGTCGCTTGCTGTCCCACAGTATGTTGTTCCCAGCCACCACTACTTCTCCAAGAGAGCCGTGCCTTCCCTGCACAACCAAGTATCCGATAAAATCAAGTGTGCACTGCGCAACGCCATCTGTGGCAAGGTCCACCTAACCACAGATACGTGGACCAGTAAGCACGGCCAGGGACGCTATATCTCCCTAACTGCACACTGGGTAAATGTAGTGGCAGCTGGGCCCCAGGCGGAGAGCTGTTTGGCGCACGTCCTTCCGCCGCCAAGGATCGCAGGGCAACATTCTTTGCCTCCTGTTGCCACCTCCTCCTTCTCGGCTTCCTCCTCCTCTTCTTCCACCTGCTCATCCAGTCAGCCACACACCTTCACCACCAACTTCAGCACAGCCCTGGGTAAACGTCAGCAGGCCATTCTGAAACTCATATGTTTGGGGGACAGGCCCCACACCGCACAGGAGTTGTGGCGGGGTATAGAACAACAGACCGACGAGTGGTTGCTGCCGGTGAGCCTCAAGCCCGGCCTGGTGGTGTGCGATAATGGGCGAAATCTCGTTGCAGCTCTGGGACTAGCCAATTTGACGCACATCCCTTGCTTGGCGCATGTGCTGAATTTGGTGGTGCAGAAGTTCATTCACAACTACCCCGACATGTCAGAGCTGCTGCATAAAGTGCGGGCCGTCTGTTCGCGCTTCCGGCGTTCACATCCTGCTGCTGCTCGCCTGTCTGCGCTACAGCGTAACTTCGGCCTTCCCGCTCACCGCCTCATATGCGACGTGCCCACCAGGTGGAACTCCACCTTGCACATGCTGGACAGACTGTGCGAGCAGCAGCAGGCCATAGTGGAGTTTCAGCTGCAGCACGCACGGGTCAGTCGCACTACAGAACAGCACCACTTCACCACCAATGACTGGGCCTCCATGCGAGACCTGTGTGCCCTGTTGCGCTGTTTCGAGTACTCCACCAACATGGCCAGTGGCGATGACGCCGTTATCAGCGTTACAATACCACTTCTATGTCTCCTTGAGAAAACACTTAGGGCGATGATGCAAGAGGAGGTGGCCCAGGAGGAGGAGGAGGAGGAGGAGGAGGAAGAGGGGTCATTTTTAGCACTTTCAGGCCAGTCTCTTCGAAGTGACTCAGAGGGAGGTTTTTGGCAACAGCAGAGGCCAGGTACAAATGTGGCCAGACAGGGCCCACTACTGGAGGACGAGGAGGACGAGGATGAGGAGGAGGTGGAGGAGGATGAGGATGAAGCATGGTCACAGCGGGGTGGCACCCAACGCAGCTCGGGTCCATCACTGGTGCGTGGCTGGGGGGAAAGGCAGGACGATGACGATACGCCTCCCACAGAGGACAGCTTGTCCTTACCCCTGGGCAGCCTGGCACACATGAGCGACTACATGCTGCAGTGCCTGCGCAACGACAGCAGAGTTGCCCACATTTTAACCTGTGCGGACTACTGGGTTGCCACCCTGCTGGATCCACTCTACAAAGACAAAGTGCCCACCTTACTTCCTGCACTGGAGCGTGATAGGAAGATGCGCGAGTACAAGCGCACGTTGGTAGACGCGCTACTGAGAGCATTCCCAAATGTTACAGGGGAACAAGTGGAAGCCCAAGGCCAAGGCAGAGGAGGAGCAAGAGGTCGCCAAGGCAGCTGTGTCAATGCCAGCTCCTTTGAGGGCAGGGTTAGCATGGCAGAGATGTGGAAAACTTTTGTCAACACGCCACAGCTAACTGCACCACCACCTGATAAGCAACGTGTTAGCAGGAGGCAACATTTCACTAACATGGTGGAACAGTACGTGTGCACACCCCTCCACGTACTGACTGATGGTTCGGCCCCATTCAACTTCTGGGTCTCTAAATTGTCCACGTGGCCAGAGCTAGCCTTTTATGCCTTGGAGGTGCTGGCCTGCCCGGCGGCCAGCGTTTTGTCTGAACGTGTATTCAGCACGGCAGGGGGCGTCATTACAGACAAACGCAGCCGCCTGTCTACAGCCAATGTGGACAAGCTGACGTTCATAAAAATGAACCAGGCATGGATCCCACAGGATCTGTCCGTCCCTTGTCCAGATTAGACATTAACTAGCTCCCCTTAACCATATATTATTGGACTCCAGGGCACTTCCTCATTCAATCCTATTTTTATTTTCATTTTACCATTATATTGCGAGGCTACCCAAAGTTGAATGAACCTCTCCTGTGTCTGGGTGCCGGGGCCTAAATATATGCCAATGGACTGTTCCAATGTTGGGTGACGTGAAGCCTGATTCTCTGCTATGACATGCAGAATGATTCTCTGCTGACATGAAGCCAGATTGTCTGTTACGGGACCTCTCTCCTCTGCCTGTGTGCTAGGCCTAAATATATGCCAATGGACTGTTGCAGTGGTGGCTGACGTGAAGCCTCATTCTCTGCTATGACATGCAGACTAATTCTCTGCTGACATGAAGCCAGATTCTCTGTTACGGGACCTCTCTCCTCTGCCTGTGTGTGTGCTGGGCCTAAATATATGCCAATGGACTGTTGCAGTGGTGGCTGACGTGAAGCCTCATTCTCTGCTATGACATGCAGACTGATTCTCTGCTGACATGAAGACAGATTCTCTGTTACGGGACCTCCCTCCTCTGCCTGGGTGCTGGGCCTAAATATATGCCAATGGACTGTTGCAGTGGTGGCTGACGTGAAGCCTCATTCTCTGCTATGACATGCAGACTGATTCTCTGCTGACATGAAGACAGATTCTCTGTTACGGGACCTCTCTCCTCTGCCTGTGTGTGTGCTGGGCCTAAATATATGCCAATGGACTGTTGCAGTGGTGGCTGACATGAAGCCTCATTCTCTGCTATGACATGCAGACTGATTCTCTGCTGACATGAAGACAGATTCTCTGTTACGGGACCTCCCTCCTCTGCCTGTGTGTGTGCTGGGCCTAAATATATGCCAATGGACTGTTGCAGTGGTGGCTGACGTGAAGCCTCATTCTCTGCTATGACATGCAGACTGATTCTCTGCTGACATGAAGACAGATTCTCTGTTACGGGACCTCCCTCCTCTGCCTGGGTGCTGGGCCTAAATATATGCCAATGGACTGTTGCAGTGGTGGCTGACGTGAAGCCTCATTCTCTGCTATGACATGCAGACTAATTCTCTGCTGACATGAAGCCAGATTCTCTGTTACGGGACCTCTCTCCTCTGCCTGGGTGCTGGGCCTAAATTTATGAAAATGGACTCTTACAGTGGTGGGTGACGTGAAGCCAGATTCTCTGCTATGGGACCTCTCTCCAATTGATTTTGGTTAATTTTTATTTATTTAATTTTTATTTTAATTCATTTCCCTATCCACATTTGTTTGCAGGGGATTTACCTACATGTTGCTGCCTTTTGCAGCCCTCTAGCTCTTTCCTGGGCTTTTTTACAGCCTTTTTAGTGCCGAAAAGTTCGGGTCCCCATTGACTTCAATGGGGTTCGGGTCCGGGACGAAGTTCGGATCGGGTTCGGATCCCGAACCCGAACATTTCCGGGATGTTCGGCCGAACTTCTCGAACCCGAACATCCAGGTGTTCGCTCAACTCTATTTAGGACCACATGCCTTTAAAAAAGGCCAAATCTGTGCAAAGATGTGGATTCATTGTCATTTTCTGTCAGGTAGTCACACGTTGTGATGGCAAAGGCAAAAAAACTCTCCCTTTTTGAACGTGGTCGGGTTGTTGAACTGCATAAGCAGGGTCTCTCACAGCGCGCCATTGCTGCTGAGGTGGGACGCAGTAAGACAGTCATTTGGAATTTCTTAAATGATCCTGAGGGTTATGGAACAAAAAAGTCAAGTGGAAGACCCAAAAAAATTTCATCAGCACTGATCCGGAGGATCCACTTGGCTGTCCGTCAAGACACTGGACGATCCTCGACCGAAATTAAGGCCCTTACTGGTGCTGACTGCAGCCCCATAACCATCAGACGGCATCTGAGACTGAAGGGCTTTAAAAACTAAAAATGTCTTCAAAGACCTCATCTCCTTGAACGCCACAGAACTGTTCGTTTGAACTTTGCAAGAGAGCACCAAACATGGGACATTCAAAGGTGGAAGAAAGTTTTATTCTTAGATGAGAAAAAAATTAACCTTGATGGTCCTGATGGTTTCCAACGTTACTGGCATGACAAGCAGATCCCACCAGAGATGTTTTCTACGCGCCACAGTGGAGGGGGCGCCATAATGGTCTGGGGTGCTTTTTCCTTCAATGGAACAATGGAGCTTCAGGAAGTGCAGGGGCGTCAAACGGCCGCTGGCTATGTCCAAATGTTGCAGAGAGCATTCCTCATGACTGAGGGCCCTCGCCTGTGTGGTAACGACTGGGTTTTTCAACAGGACAACGCTACAGTACACAATGCCCGCAGGACAAGGGACTTCTTCCAGGAGAATAAAATCACTCTTTTGGCCCATCCTGCATGTTCCCCTGATCTAAATCCAATTAATAATCTTTGGGGATCGATGGCAATGGAAGTTTACAAAAATGGACAACCGTTCCAGACAGTAGATGGCCTTCGTGCGGCCGTCTTCACCACTTGGAGAAATGTTCCCACTCACCTCATGGAAACGCTTGCATCAAGCATGCCAAAACAAATTTTGGAAGTGATAAACAATAACAGCGGAGTCCGAGTTACTCATTACTGAGTTCATGTTTGGAAGTTGGATTTCTGTTTTGGGGGGTTTAGTTTTTTTTTTTTGAAGTGTGGTCCTAAACTTTTGAAAAACAGCCTGTTTCAGTTTATTCGTTGTTTTCAATTAATTGAATGCTCAAAAAATGCTTTGTCTCACTCCTATTTCTTCTTGTTGCATGTTGAAGCTCTACTTGGAACCTTGTTAAGATCCAACAATGTAAAATATGAATTTTTGCCATTTTTCAAGTGGTCTTAAACTTTTGATCAGGACTGTATCTATCTTTATACTAGGAGACAAAGGACCCGCATTCTCCTGACTGGTGACGACCCCATCGATAGACCTCCACAGATCAATCACATCCACTATCTGGTGGATAAGGGATAAATTTCAAATTTGGCACAACCTCTTTAGGTTTTGTATCATATTGCAGAATATTGTAGGCCAGATTATGAGGTTTTAAGGGTTGTCAAATGGCGGATTAAAGGAATTTCACAGAATTCTGTTCAATTGACAAGTTGACACTGGCCTCTGGGACTTGTAGTTCTACACATCATCTGCAAACTGTATTGCCTCAGTCTGTAATAGATATATAGAATTTTTATAGACAAACATAGAGAACCTTTTGTCTATGATATCAACATTGCCGGCAGCCATATAATCTCCTGGTAATCCAACATCTTTACAGAAAGAAAAGGGATCGGCATTTGTGAATGTGCGGTAAAGAGATAGAATCTCTCATAAGACATTTTCCATCTGCTTATCTGTATGATAGAATATTCCTCTGTTTACAGCTCAGTATCAATGCTGTTAGGAGATAAGGCGGCGACGCACGGAATAAGCCGTAAATTATTAATAGTACATATTAAAACAAATTCTAGGCCGGATATCAGGGCACAAAAATGCTATGAATTCAGAGGCTGCCATTATAGGGGTTAGGGTGAAAACTTATTCTGAATTGTTAAATTCACCCGACACCTTTGTTTACTAGCGGGTTATGAAAATACTGAGCAGAACAGGACCCGATCCTTAAAGGGGCTTTTCTGGTTGCATCAACCCCTTTAAAATCATCATTTATAAAGGTCACTGTAATTTTACTATATATTTATTTTACCTTTATTGCTCCTCCCATTCTGGGCTGTGGTCACATGACCATGTCCATGCAGCTCTTTCTTATTTCCTGTGATGGTATGTCCATGGGTGTGTCTATGTAACTAGCTGGGTGGAAGGAGCCATAAACTAGATGGACCTTGTTAGGGGCGGTGCTGGAGCTCTGACAGAGAAAGGAGAAGTGCATCATGGGTTTGGTTGGATCCAGCAACAGGAAGTACTACCTACAGCATGGATGTCAAACTCATGGCCCTCCAGATGTTGCAAAACTACAACTCCCATCATTCCCTGATAGCTGTAGTATGCCCAGGCATGATGGGAGTTGTAGTTTTGCAACAGCTGGAGGGCCACGAGTTTGACATCCCTGACCTACAGGATAGAAACCAACCAGAGTGATTTATATACATGGTGAAAAGGGGTCAGGAGAGTCCAAACTGATAAAAAAAAAAAAAAAAGGTGTAGATGGACATGTTAAAAACCATCATAATCCCGGAAAACCTCTTTAAATGTTCTTGAATTCTGAATTCCCATATCAGTACAGTCCCATACAGTATATCAAAGTGCTAGCAACTCTCTTGACAAGCTGCAATACACATCACATCTACTGGGTGGGCCCACATATAGCATAGACATCTCCTACCAGAGTATCATGAAATCATGTTTTTTAAGGGAGTTTTTCACCAGGAAATTCAATGCCTCATAGACTGTGTCAGTGTAAGATTATGATATATAAATATACATTAAATATATACTATTTGTAATACACCCTCTTACTGGGTCTGATTAGTAAATTGGGTGTAATAAATGAGACACAAGAGTGAGCATAAAAAAAAAGGTATATAAAAAAGGTATATAGTACATTGTGGAGAAGTGATATTACAATTATTATTATTGATAAGTATGTACTGTATATGGAGAGGTAATCAAATAAAAATAATTAATATTACTGTTTCTTCCTTCTCTGCCTCTTCTCTCTTGTCTTCTCTTTTTCCTCCGTCCTCCTGGGGTCCAAAATCCTGACTTTTTATATTTTAACAGCCAGTTCAGCCCTACTGTTAAAGGGAGTCTGTCACCACATTTCAGCATATTAGACCGATCAAATAGGGTTATATGATCCACCCAGAACTTAAAAACGGTACCTTTGTTGTAGAAAACAGACTTTTCTTTTTGCCAAAAATGAACTTATAAGATTCTGTAAATGCGCCCTCTCAAGTGCCCAGGGCGGTCTCTCAATCCTCAGAGCCCCAGACAGCACCTCCTAAACGGCTCATAACCCCGCCCTCCGTGCGCCTCTGCCCGCCCGTTTACTCCCCTCCCCTGTCCTTTTCCACTGTGGCTGTGCGGTCCAAATCGTAGCGGGTGCATGCGCAATGCGATGCCTGCTCCTGGCAGGGCATCGCAATACCTACTGCGCATGCGCCCGCTACGATTTGGACCGCACAGCCGCAGTGGAAAAGGACAGGGGAGGGGAGTAAAGGGGCGGGCAGAGGCGCACGGAGGGCGGGGTTATGAGCCGTTTAGGAGGTGCTGCCTGGGGCTCCGAGGATTCAGAGACCGCCCTGGGCACTTGAAAGGGCTCATAACTAGGGATGAGCGAACTCGAACTGTATAGTTCGGGTTCGTACCGAATTTTGGGGTGTCCGTGACACGGACCCGAACCCGGACATTTTCGTAAAAGTCCGGGTTCGGTGTTCGTCGCTTTCTTCGCGCTTTTGTGACGCTTTCTTGGCGCTTTTTGAAAGGCTGCAAAGCAGCCAATCAACAAGCGTCATACTACTTGCCCCAAGAGGCCATCACAGCCATGCCTACTATTGGCATGGCTGTGATTGGCCAGAGCACCATGTGACCCAGCCTCTATTTAAGCTGGAGTCACATAGCGCCGCCCGTCACTCTGCTCTGATTAGCGTAGGGAGAGGTTGCGGCTGCGACAGTAGGGCGAGATTAGGCAGATTAACTCCTCCAAAGGACTTGATTAACTGATCGATCTGCAGCTGTGGATCATTGAGCTGCTGATCCTCAATTGCTCACTGTTTTTAGGCTGCCCAGACCGTTTGTCAGTCACATTTTTCTGGGGTGATCGGCGGCCATTTTGTGTCTTGTGGTGCGCCAGCACAAGCTGCGACCAAGTGCATTTAACCCTCAATGGTGTGGTTGTTTTTTGGCTAAAGCCTACATCAGGGTGAAGCTGTCACACCAAGTGCATTTAACCAGCAATAGTCTGTTCATTTTTTGGCCATATACAAAATCAGGGGCAAGCTGCGCCTGTCACCAAGTGCATTTAACCCTCAATGGTGTGGTTGTTTTTTGGCTAAAGCCTACATCAGGGTGAAGCTGTCACACCAAGTGCATTTAACCAGCAATAGTCTGTTCATTTTTTGGCCATATACTAAATCAGGGGCAAGCTGCGCCTGTCACCAAGTGCATTTAACCCTCAATGGTGTGGTTGTTTTTTGGCTAAAGCCTACATCAGGGTGAAGCTGTCACACCAAGTGCATTTAACCAGCAATAGTCTGTTTATTTTTTGGCCATATCCCAGTCTAATTCTGTCACTAAATCCATACCGGTCACCCAGCGCCTAAATACTAGGCCTCAAATTTATATCCCGCTAAATCTGTCCTTAGTGCTGTAGCTGGGCGAGTTATTTAGTGTCCGTTCAAGCACATTTCTTGTTCTGGGTTGAAATACAATTCCCAATTTAGCAATTTCATAATTTAGTGGTTTCTGCCATATCAGAGCTATTTGAAATCTATCCCTAAAAGGGTATATAATATTCAAGGTGCACATTGGGTCATTCAGAATAACTTCACACACACCCGCTACTGTGTATTTCCAAGTCTAATTCTGGCACTAAACCCATACCTGTCACCCAGCGCCTAAATACTAGGCCTCAAATTTATATCCCGCTAAATCTGTCCCTAGTGCTGTAGCTGGGCGAGTTATTTAGTGTCCGTTCAAGCACATTTCTTGTTCTGGGTTGAAATACAATTCCCAATTTAGCAATTTCATAATTTAGTGGTTTCTGCTATATCAGAGCTATTTGAAATCTATCCCTAAAAGGGTATATAATATTCAAGGTGCACATTGGGTCATTCAGAATAACTTCACACACACCCGCTACTGTGTATTTCCAAGTCTAATTCTGGCACTAAACCCATACCTGTCACCCAGCGCCTAAATACTAGGCCTCAAATTTATATCCCGCTAAATCTGTCCCTAGTGCTGTAGCTGGGCGAGTTATTTAGTGTCCGTTCAAGCACATTTCTTGTTCTGGGTTGAAATACAATTCCCAATTTAGCAATTTCATAATTTAGTGGTTTCTGCTATATCAGAGCTATTTGAAATCTATCCCTAAAAGGGTATATAATATTCAAGGTGCACATAGGGTCATTCAGAATAACTTCACACACCCGCTACTGTGCATTTCCAAATCTAATTCTGTCACTAAACCCATACCTGTCACCCAGCGCCTAAATACTAGGCCTCAAATTTATATCCCGCTAAATCTGTCCTTAGTGCTGTAGCTGGGCGAGTTATTTAGTGTCCGTTCAAGCACATTTCTTGTTCTGGGTTGAAATACAATTCCCAATTTAGCAATTTCATAATTTAGTGGTTTCTGCTATATCAGAGCTATTTGAAATCTATCCCTAAAAGGGTATATAATATTCAAGGTGCACATTGGGTCATTCAGAATAACTTCACACACACCCGCTACTGTGTATTTCCAAGTCTAATTCTGGCACTAAACCCATACCTGTCACCCAGCGCCTAAATACTAGGCCTCAAATTTATATCCCGCTAAATCTGTCCCTAGTGCTGTAGCTGGGCGAGTTATTTAGTGTCCGTTCAAGCACATTTCTTGTTCTGGGTTGAAATACAATTCCCAATTTAGCAATTTCATAATTTAGTGGTTTCTGCTATATCAGAGCTATTTGAAATCTATCCCTAAAAGGGTATATAATATTCAAGGTGCACATAGGGTCATTCAGAATAACTTCACACACACCGCTACTGTGCATTTCCAAGTCTAATTCTGTCACTAAACCCATACCTGTCACCCAGCGCCTAAATACTAGGCCTCAAATTTATATCCCGCTAAATCTGTCCCTAGTGCTGTAGCTGGGCGAAGTTATTTAGTGTCCGTTCAAGCACATTTCTTGTTCTGGGTTGAAATACAATTCCCAATTTAGCAATTTCATAATTTAGTGGTTTCTGCTATATCAGAGCTATTTGAAATCTATCCCTAAAAGGGTATATAATATTCAAGGTGCACATAGGGTCATTCAGAATAACTTCACACACCCGCTACTGTGCATTTCCAAATCTAATTCTGTCACTAAACCCATACCTGTCACCCAGCGCCTAAATACTAGGCCTCAAATTTATATCCAGCTAAATCTGTCCTTAGTGCTGTAGCTGGGCGAGTTATTTAGTGTCCGTTCAAGCACATTTCTTGTTCTGGGTTGAAATACAATTCCCAATTTAGCAATTTCATAATTTAGTCGTTTCTGCTATATCAGAGCTATTTGAAATCTATCCCTAAAAGGGTAGATCATATTGAAGGTGCACATAGGGTCATTCAGAATAACTTCACACACACGCTTCTGTGCATTTCCAAGTCTAATTCTGTCACTAAATCCATACCGGTCACCCAGCGCCTAAATACTAGGCCTCAAATTTATATCCCGCTGAATTTGAATACAATACATTGGGCCAAATAATATATTTGTTGTTGTGGTGAACCATAACAATGAGAAAAACATCTAGTAAGGGACGCGGACGTGGACATGGTCGTGGTGGTGTTAGTGGACCCTCTGGTGCTGGGAGAGGACGTGGCCGTTCTGCCACATCCACACGTCCTAGTGTACCAACTACCTCAGGTCCCAGTAGCCGCCAGAATTTACAGCGATATATGGTGGGGCCCAATGCCGTTCTAAGGATGGTAAGGCCTGAGCAGGTACAGGCATTAGTCAATTGGGTGGCCGACAGTGGATCCAGCACGTTCACATTATCTCCCACCCAGTCTTCTGCAGAAAGCGCACAGATGGCGCCTGAAAACCAACCCCATCAGTCTGTCACATCACCCCCATGCATACCAGGGAAACTGTCTCAGCCTCAAGTTATGCAGCAGTCTCTTATGCTGTTTGAAGACTCCGCTGGCAGGGTTTCCCAAGGGCATCCACCTAGCCCTTCCCCAGCGGTGAAAGACATAGAATGCACTGACGCACAACCACTTATGTTTCCTGATGATGAGGACATGGGAATACCACCTCAGCATGTCTCTGATGATGACGAAACACAGGTGCCAACTGCTGCGTCTTTCTGCAGTGTGCAGACTGAACAGGAGGTCAGGGATCAAGACTGGGTGGAAGACGATGCAGGGGACGATGAGGTCCTAGACCCCACATGGAATGAAGGTCGTGCCACTGACTTTCACAGTTCGGAGGAAGAGGCAGTGGTGAGACCGAGCCAACAGCGTAGCAAAAGAGGGAGCAGTGGGCAAAAGCAGAACACCCGCCGCCAAGAGACTCCGCCTGCTACTGACCGCCGCCATCTGGGACCGAGCACCCCAAAGGCAGCTTCAAGGAGTTCCCTGGCATGGCACTTCTTCAAACAATGTGCTGACGACAAGACCCGAGTGGTTTGCACGCTGTGCCATCAGAGCCTGAAGCGAGGCATTAACGTTCTGAACCTGAGCACAACCTGCATGACCAGGCACCTGCATGCAAAGCATGAACTGCAGTGGAGTAAACACCTTAAAACCAAGGAAGTCACTCAGGCTCCCCCTGCTACCTCTTCTGCTGCTGCCGCCTCGGCCTATTCTGCTGCTGCCGCCTCGGCCTCTTCCTCCGCCTCTGGAGGAACGTTGGCACCTGCCGCCCAGCAAACAGGGGATGTACCACCAACACCACCACCACCACCTCCGTCACCAAGCGTCTCAACCATGTCACACGCCAGCGTTCAGCTCTCCATCTCACAAACATTTGATAGAAAGCGTAAATTCCCACCTAGCCACCCTCGATCCCTGGCCCTGAATGCCAGCATTTCTAAACTACTGGCCTATGAAATGCTGTCATTTAGGCTGGTGGACACAGACAGCTTCAAACAGCTCATGTCGCTTGCTGTCCCACAGTATGTTGTTCCCAGCCGGCACTACTTCTCCAAGAGAGCCGTGCCTTCCCTGCACAACCAAGTATCCGATAAAATCAAGTGTGCACTGCGCAACGCCATCTGTGGCAAGGTCCACCTAACCACAGATACGTGGACCAGTAAGCACGGCCAGGGACGCTATATCTCCCTAACTGCACACTGGGTAAATGTAGTGGCAGCTGGGCCCCAGGCGGAGAGCTGTTTGGCGCACGTCCTTCCGCCGCCAAGGATCGCAGGGCAACATTCTTTGCCTCCTGTTGCCACCTCCTCCTTCTCGGCTTCCTCCTCCTCTTCTTCCACCTGCTCATCCAGTCAGCCACACACCTTCACCACCAACTTCAGCACAGCCCGGGGTAAACGTCAGCAGGCCATTCTGAAACTCATATGTTTGGGGGACAGGCCCCACACCGCACAGGAGTTGTGGCGGGGTATAGAACAACAGACCGACGAGTGGTTGCTGCCGGTGAGCCTCAAGCCCGGCCTGGTGGTGTGTGATAATGGGCGAAATCTCGTTGCAGCTCTGGGACTAGCCAATTTGACGCACATCCCTTGCTTGGCGCATGTGCTGAATTTGGTGGTGCAGAAGTTCATTCACAACTACCCCGACATGTCAGAGCTGCTGCATAAAGTGCGGGCCGTCTGTTCGCGCTTCCGGCGTTCACATCCTGCTGCTGCTCGCCTGTCTGCGCTACAGCGTAACTTCGGCCTTCCCGCTCACCGCCTCATATGCGACGTGCCCACCAGGTGGAACTCCACCTTGCACATGCTGGACAGACTGTGCGAGCAGCAGCAGGCCATAGTGGAGTTTCAGCTGCAGCACGCACGGGTCAGTCGCACTACAGAACAGCACCACTTCACCACCAATGACTGGGCCTCCATGCGAGACCTGTGTGCCCTGTTGCGCTGTTTCGAGTACTCCACCAACATGGCCAGTGGCGATGACACCGTTATCAGCGTTACAATACCACTTCTATGTCTCCTTGAGAAAACACTTAGGGCGATGATGGAAGAGGAGGTGGCCCAGGAGGAGGAGGAGGAGGAGGAAGAGGGGTCATTTTTAGCACTTTCAGGCCAGTCTCTTCGAAGTGACTCAGAGGGAGGTTTTTGGCAACAGCAGAGGCCAGGTACAAATGTGGCCAGCCAGGGCCCACTACTGGAGGACGAGGAGGACGAGGATGAGGAGGAGGTGGAGGAGGATGAGGATGAAGCATGGTCACAGCGGGGTGGCACCCAACGCAGCTCGGGTCCATCACTGGTGCGTGGCTGGGGGGAAAGGCAGGACGATGACGATACGCCTCCCACAGAGGACAGCTTGTCCTTACCCCTGGGCAGCCTGGCACACATGAGCGACTACATGCTGCAGTGCCTGCGCAACGACAGCAGAGTTGCCCACATTTTAACCTGTGCGGACTACTGGGTTGCCACCCTGCTGGATCCACGCTACAAAGACAATGTGCCCACCTTACTTCCTGCACTGGAGCGTGATAGGAAGATGCGCGAGTACAAGCGCACGTTGGTAGACGCGCTACTGAGAGCATTCCCAAATGTCACAGGGGAACAAGTGGAAGCCCAAGGCCAAGGCAGAGGAGGAGCAAGAGGTCGCCAAGGCAGCTGTGTCACGGCCAGCTCCTCTGAGGGCAGGGTTAGCATGGCAGAGATGTGGAAAACTTTTGTCAACACGCCACAGCTAACTGCACCACCACCTGATACGCAACGTGTTAGCAGGAGGCAACATTTCACTAACATGGTGGAACAGTACGTGTGCACACCCCTCCACGTACTGACTGATGGTTCGGCCCCATTCAACTTCTGGGTCTCTAAATTGTCCACGTGGCCAGAGCTAGCCTTTTATGCCTTGGAGGTGCTGGCCTGCCCGGCAGCCAGCGTTTTGTCTGAACGTGTATTCAGCACGGCAGGGGGCGTCATTACAGACAAACGCAGCCGCCTGTCTACAGCCAATGTGGACAAGCTGACGTTCATAAAAATGAACCAGGCATGGATCCCACAGGACCTGTCCGTCCCTTGTCCAGATTAGACATTAACTACCTCCCCATAACCATATATTATTGGACTCCAGGGCACTTCCTCATTCAATCCTATTTTTATTTTCATTTTACCATTATATTGCGAGGCTACCCAAAGTTGAATGAACCTCTCCTCTGCCTGTGTGCTAGGCCTAAATATATGCCAATGGACTGTTGCAGTGGTGGCTGACATGAAGCCTGATTCTCTGCTATGACATGCAGACTAATTCTCTGCTGACATGAAGCCAGATTGTCTGTTACGGGACCTCTCTCCTCTGCCTGGGTGCTGGGCCTAAATTTATGACAATGGACTGTTGCAGTGGTGGCTGACGTGAAGCCTGATTCTCTGCTATGACATGCAGACTGATTCTCTGCTGACATGAAGCCAGATTGTCTGTTACGGGACCTCTCTGCTCTGCCTGTGTGCTAGGCCTAAATATATGCCAATGGACTGTTGCAGTGGTGGCTGACGTGAAGCCTCATTCTCTGCTATGACATGCAGACTGATTCTCTGCTGACATGAAGCCAGATTGTCTGTTACGGGACCTCTCTGCTCTGCCTGTGTGCTAGGCCTAAATATATGCCAATGGACTGTTGCAGTGGTGGCTGACGTGAAGCCTGATTCTCTGCTATGACATGCAGACTGATTCTCTGCTGACATGAAGCCAGATTGTCTGTTACGGGACCTCTCTGCTCTGCCTGTGTGCTAGGCCTAAATATATGCCAATGGACTGTTGCAGTGGTGGGTGACGTGAAGCCTCATTCTCTGCTATGACATGCAGACTGATTCTCTGCTGACATGAAGACAGATTCTCTGTTACGGGACCTCCCTCCTCTGCCTGGGTGCTGGGCCTAAATATATGCCAATGGACTGTTGCAGTGGTGGCTGACATGAAGCCTGATTCTCTGCTATGACATGCAGACTAATTCTCTGCTGACATGAAGCCAGATTGTCTGTTACGGGACCTCTCTCCTCTGCCTGGGTGCTGGGCCTAAATTTATGACAATGGACTGTTGCAGTGGTGGCTGACGTGAAGCCTGATTCTCTGCTATGACATGCAGACTGATTCTCTGCTGACATGAAGCCAGATTGTCTGTTACGGGACCTCTCTGCTCTGCCTGTGTGCTAGGCCTAAATATATGCCAATGGACTGTTGCAGTGGTGGCTGACGTGAAGCCTCATTCTCTGCTATGACATGCAGACTGATTCTCTGCTGACATGAAGCCAGATTGTCTGTTACGGGACCTCTCTCCTCTGCCTGTGTGTGCTGGGCCTAAATATATGCCAATGGACTGTTGCAGTGGTGGCTGACGTGAAGCCTCATTCTCTGCTATGACATGCAGACTAATTCTCTGCTGACATGAAGACAGATTCTCTGTTACGGGACCTCTCTCCTCTGCCTGGGTGCCGGGGCCTAAATATCTGAGAATGGACTGTTCCAGTGGTGGGTGACGGGAAGCCAGATTCTCTGCTATGGAACCTCTCTCCAATTGATTTTGGTTAATTTTTATTTATTTAATTTTTATTTTATTTCATTTCCCTATCCACATTTGTTTGCAGGGGATTTACCTACATGTTGCTGCCTTTTGCAGCCCTCTAGCTCTTTCCTGGGCTGTTTTACAGCCTTTTTAGTGCCGAAAAGTTCGGGTCCCCATTGACTTCAATGGGGTTCGGGTTCGGGACGAAGTTCGGATCGGGTTCGGATCCCGAACCCGAACATTTCCGGGATGTTCGGCCGAACTTCTCGAACCCGAACATCCAGGTGTTCGCTCAACTCTACTCATAACATAATCTTATAAGTTCATTTTCGGCAAAAAGAAAAGTCAGTTTTCTACAACAAAGGTACCGTTTTTAAGTTCTGGGCTGATCATATAACCCTATTTGATCGGTCTAATATGCTAAAATGTGGTGACAGACTCCCTATAAAGACATACTTGGAAAACATTACATACAGCGCCACATACCTCTTACAACCAGTCTCCTCTGATGTAGATGTTCTCTTTCTTTATCTTCTTCATACAGACCAGACCGCCGTGATGATTTCTTTCAGCCATCTCTTTTCTCTGCAGAGTTCGACAACTACTTTTCCATCCTCCTCTCCGCCTTCTGAACACCCCATCCTGCCACCTCTAATACTGTGCCCACTGTGCTTCCCAATACTATACTACAGAAACAGATAATCCCCCTGAAAATACTAGTATCACACAGATAGTTCCCCTTCAATAATGCCCCTATAATGTGTGCCTGTACAAAAAATACCCCCTTATAATGTGTGCCAGTACAAAAAATGAACCCTTATAATGTTTGCCAGTAAAATAATTCTACCTTGCAATGTGTGCCCCCCTTATCTGCCAGTACAAAAAATGCTCCCTTATAACATGTGTCGGTACAAAAAAACAACAACCCCCTTTTAGTGCCCCCAGTACAACGAATGTCTCCATAGTGGCCACGGTCTAATGTGTGCGAGTACAAAAATGCTCCTTTTTACAGCTGCAATGTCCCCATAGTGCTTTCTCGAGTTACAAAATAATGACCTCCACCACATTGTGGCCAAACACCATGCTGCCAAATAAAAATTATAAACTTAAATACTTACCTCTATTCTGCTGTCAGCGATGCAGTGCAAATTGTTGTTAGATATGGTTTCTAGCAATTTCCAGTTATTCCTTAAAAGATTGATAGAAACAGCTGGAATGTTCTATCTCCAGGATATTCCAGCATCTTCTTGCCCAACTGGCCCCTGTACTGCCTACTAGACAACTTACTACACCTTGCTTTTTTTCAGTAAATAGCTGACAACTATGTGTTGCCCTTGATATGCTAATAGAACTTGTCCAAAGAGACAGTACACTGCTCATACAAATATAGACACAAATTAACAGAAAGTTGTCGAAAACCTTACATACATTCAGGATACTAATGCAATATATGACTTACATTATGTTTTAAAAAAAAAATCTGTATTTCTTACATCAGTTTGGGTTCCTTGGACCTACCACAGAAATTATTCTCGGGGCCAAACTCATGTATCTTAAATAATGTTCAATAAGTTTTGAACCAAAGCAATAGACTCTAGTGGCAAGTGATTATCTTCAAATGGGTCTTTTGTTCTGGACATTTAGATCCCACTATTATATCAGAGCTTGGGCCCAGGACCCTCTCTGGTGGGCCAGTCTGGTGCTGTTTAGTTCCACTGAATGTAATGATACTTTTTACTTAGCTATCTGTTCATTCTGGAGAAAAAGTGAGTTTGAGCAATTATGTGCACTGAGGATGGGCCCAAGCCACTCTGTGCACCCTTGCTCCTCCTACTTCCTCTGCCAGTCCCTGCCTTTTCTTTTTTGATTGACAGGGCCCTGTTTCTGCATAGTTGTTTTGCCTAGCCTTGTCAATCAAGAATAAGGGGGAATGGGGGTGTCAGAGGAAGCAGGAGGAGCAGGGGTGCACGGTGGCTTTGGCCTGCCCTTGGGGAACTTGGATTGAAGGTACTTTTTCTCCAGAATGAAGCAACAGATCGCTAGATGAATGGTTATTACATACATACGATATGAACTAGGTTATATGACCCTAGGATGACAACAACTGATGGATGGGCAGTTGATATGTCCTGCCAATTCTCAACAATCATTCTATGCAATTAGTAAAAGCCATTGGACAATAATAAATGGTGTTTTTGCAGGCAGGAGCAGAAGCCCAGCAGCTAACATGGATAATTACCAGAAGGATGAAACAATTGTCTGCGAGGGATGGAGAAGTTCTAACTTGGCATTTTCAACTGTACTGTGAATCCATCTCAGCATGAAAACAGCGGTTGCCTGCTTAAAAAGTTTATTGTAAATGGAAAGAGACAAAAATGGAGTCATAATAGGAAGTGCATTGAAGTGCAGTATTCCAAGGGGCCAATATCTGCGACTTCAACGAAATTGCTCATACCTGAGCAATTTCAAGATAGCAGCTCGTGATCTTAGACGCAGGTTTGAGAGACATACAGTGGGATGCGAAAGTTTGGGCAACCTTGTTAATCGTCCTGATTTTCCTGTATAAATCATTGGTTGTTACGATAAAAAATGTCAGTTAAATATATCATATAGGAGACACACACAGTGATATTTGAGAAGTGAAATGAAGTTTATTGGATTTGCAGAAAGTGTGCTATAATTGTTTAAACAAAATTAGGCAGGGGCATAAATTTGGGCACTGTTGTCATTTTATTGATTTCAAAACCTTTAGAACTAATTATTGGAACTCAAATTGGCTTGGTAAGCTCAGTGACCCCTGACCTACATACACAGGTGAATCCAATTATGAGAAAGAGTATTTAAGGGGGTCAATTGTAAGTTTCCCTCCTCTTTTAATTTTCTCTGAAGAGTAGCAACATGGGGGTCTCAAAACAACTCTCAAATGACCTGAAGACAAAGATTGTTCACCATCATGGTTTAGGGGAAGGATACAGAAAGCTGTCTCAGAGATTTCAGCCGTCTGTTTCCACAGTTACAGATGTATCATGGTTAGCACTCCCTCTGTTAACCCAAATTTCTAAACTCATTTCATTATCTTGAGACAAAAGCCATTGAAAAGCAATTGAAGGTGTTTGCTTAGATTAGATAACCAAACTCAGAAATCTCAGAAAAAAGGAGTGCTAACCATGTTGTAGCTGTAGGAACATATTGAGGAAATGGAAGACCACAGGCTCACTTCAAGTTAAGGCTCGAAGTGGCAGACCAAGAAAAATCTCAGATAGACAGAAGCGACGAATGGTGAGAACAGTCAGAGTCAACCCACAGACCAGCACCAAAGACCTACAACATCATCTTGCTGCAGATGGAGTCACTGTGCATCGTTCAACCATTCGGCACACTTTACACAAGGAGATGCTGTATGCGAGAGTGATGCAGAGGAAGCCTTTTCTCCGCCCACAGCACAAAAAGTGCCGCTTGAGATGGGCTAAAGCACATTTGGACAAGCCAGCTTCATTTTGGAATAAGGTGCTGTGGACTGATGAAACTAAAATTGAGTTATTTGGCCATAACAAGGGGCGTTATGCATGGAGGAAAAAGAACACAGCATTCCAAGAAAAACACCTGCTACCTACAGTAAAATATGGTGGTGGTTCTATCATGCTGTGGGGCTGTGTGGCCAGTGCAGGGACTGGGAATCTTGTCAAAGTTGAGGGACGCATGGATTCCACTCAGTATCAGCAGATTATGGAGACCAATGTCCAGGAATCAGTGACAAAGCTGAAGCTGCGCCGGGGCTGGATCTTTCAACAAGACAACGACCCTAAACACTGCTCAAAATCTATTAAGGCATTTATGCAGAGGAACAATTACAATGTTCTGGAATGGCCATCTCAGTCCCCAGACCTGAATATAATTGAAAATCTGTGGTGTGACTTAGAGAGCTGTCCATGCTCGGAAGCCATCAAACCTGAATGAACTAAAGATGTTTTGTAAAGAGGAATGGTCCAAAATACCTTCAACCAGAATCCAGAATCTCATTGGAACCTACAGTAAGCATTTAGAGGCTGTAATTTCTGCAAAAAGGAGGATCTACTAAATATTGATTTCATTTCTTTTTTGTGGTGCCCAAATTTATGCACCTGCCTAATTTTGTTTAAACATTTATAGCACACTCTCTGTAAATCCAATAAACTTCATTTCACTTCTCAGATATCACTGTGTGTGTCTCCCATATGATATATTTAACTGACATTTTTTATCGTAACAACCAACGATTTATACAGGAAAATCATGATGATTAACAAGGTTGTCCAAACTTTCACATCTCACTGTAGATACTCTGCCACGGTTTTAAAACGAGCATACCAACATGCTTTGAGCAATGATAGGAATGAGCTATTACATCCACGAGTGCGTCAGGGAGGAGGGCGCCAGATGCGCATCATAGCAAACTATGATGATGCACATGGCCCGGTCAGGCAAATTCTGTTATAGCACTGGGGTATTCGGCAGGGCGATCCTGACGCAAGACACTTGTTGGGGAATACTCCCACAATTACCTATCAGAGAGGAAAGAACATCAGGGATCGACTGGTACACAGTCTTTTTTCTCCCTCAGTTCAGTCTGCTTTTTCTTTTAGGGTCCAGATGCGAGGCACATTCAAATGTGAGGGATGTGTAGCATGTGGGTCTATTAAGAGAGGCAGCTCCTTCTCCAGATCCAATGATTTATTAATTGTACGTAGATCCACGGGTCTGGTTTACTTGATTACGTGTGTCTGTGGCCTCCAGTATGTCGGTAAAACAGTGAGGGAGTTTAGGTGACGTATTGGCGAGCACTTAAATGATGTCAAGAAAGAGGCAGACACCCCTGTGGCTAGGCACGTGATGGAAAATCATGATTGTGACCCAGCAGTCATACGTTTTCAGGGCATTGAAGTCATTCGGCAATCCCTGAGGGAGGCTTAATGGATTTTTAGGTTGGAGATTTTAAGACCACATGGCCTGAATGATCATATATCCTTCACAAGCTTTTTGTGAATTTATGGAATATTGCTCACAGGTGACCTAACATCGGTACGTCAGCACACTTTATTTATTTACATCCAATTGGGTGACAGGACCTCGGTGAGAGGACTCGCCCTACCTATGTATTGGGTAGGAGCGGCCTCTCTAAGGAGGTCCCCTGTCTGTCCCATAATTGTTTTTTTTTCTCCCAACTTTGTTTAGTGCAGAGGCCTTTGTGCCTCCCTCATTTCGGTTATGCAGAAATGAGGAAAAGAGTCCATTTGTTGTGGACCTTTTTCCCGAGTGTTATATGCCATTTTATACAGATGTCCATCCATTGGTGTGGATGTTATGGCTGGTTGATGTGACATGGGATCATTTATAGTCACAGTCCTGCATCGTGCTGAGTTTGTCAGTTTTGTATTTGCCCTGAGGATATGCTGTAATCTGCTGTCGTATACCTGCGATCTATCCCTTTGCGTTGTTAATTTATCGTTCCGCCTTTTGTCGCTATTGATTCGGATGAGCTGTGTCTTAGAGAGTCCGCCCCCTATACTGAGACAACCCAGGTCCAGCGTGACATTTGTTAATTTCTAACGATAATTTGTTTTCCCTTAGTCCTAACAGCAGCACAGATGGGGTTAACCGCCCCCCGTGGACTGGTAGGACCGGCGGAATTTTAATGAGCCCAAGTAATAATTAAACAATTAAACCTCCCCTATAAAGGAGGGAATCACCTCCAGCCCATTGTGTTATAGCAAGAAAAACCTAGTCTTACTAGGATGGGAAATTTGTGTGCTGCTGTTAGGACTAAGGGAAAACAAATTATCGTTAGAAATTAACGATTCCCTTACGTCCTACTAGAAGCTCAGATGGGGAGATAGCAAGAAAAACCCCTATGGAGGGCCATCATGCCTGGCAGAACTAAGAACAGTCTGTCCAAAGGCCGAGTACTCAGCTAATCTGGCATCTAGTCTATAATGGGAGATGAATGTTGATTCAGAGTTCCCGGAGGCAGATATGCAAATCATGTCGAGCGAAAGAAGACTCTTCTCGGCAAAAGAAGTCGCTACAGCCCTCGTAGAATGGGCTTTTAAAAACCCCGGAGGGTCTAGAGATTGGGAAACAACGGATTCCCTAATAGCCTCCTTAATCCATCGACTGATGGATGGTTTAGATACCTTACGGCCTTTAAACTTACCGGCAAATAGAGATGTCGCGAACATAAAATTTTCCGTTCGCGGACGGCGTACGTAAATTTCTGCAAATGTTTGCGAAGGGGCGAACCGCTATTGACTTCAATAGGCAGGCGAATTTTAAAACCCACAGGGACTTTTTCTAGCCACAGTACTGATGGAAAAGTTGTTTTCAAGGGGACTAACACCTGGACTGTGGCATGCCGGAGGGGGATCCATGGCAAAACTCCCATTAAAAATGACATAGTTGACGCAGAGTTGGATTTTAATCCATAAAGGGCATAAATCAACTAACAATCCTAAAATATATTGAACAACGTGGTTTAAAACATCAAGTGTGTGTATACGATCAGGTATGATGTTGTATCGATCAGGTAGTGTAAGGCTTACGCCCGCTTCACAGACGTTGACAGACCAAACTCCCCTTTTAATGCACCGCAAACAACCGCAAACAGTCCATTTGGCCAACCGCAAACTCCCCATTTGCACAAGGTTGGATATCAAGCTAGCCATGTCCCGTTGATGTCTTTGAAGGTTTCTTCCTCCACCCAGCCACGTACAACACCAAGGGTCCCCGAAAGATGAATTGAATTGATTTTTTGAACAGGAAGTTGGTTAAAAAAAAGCTGGCTCCCTCCCCTTTGTTTAAATCCACGGTCACTGCGTCTGTGCCATGCAATTTACTGTCACACCCGATATGAGTGGTATTTTCTGTAGTTCTCTTCTCATCAGTTTAATCCCTGTTACGTCCCCAATCTGGGGTCCATTTATTGAATAGATTTTTCGAACGGGGAGATGGTTAAAAAAACACTGGCTCCCTCCCCTTTGTTTGAATCCATGGTCACTGCGTCTGCGCCGTGCAATTTACTGTCACACCCGATATGAGTGGTATTTTCTGTAGTACTCTTCTCATCAGTTTAATCCCTGTTACATCCCATATAAGGGATTGCCTTTTGTGAAAAAGAATTTAGGCCGGGTACCTTCGACTGCCTGCACATTGACAGACCAAACTCTGATACACCAAACTGAATTGATTTTAGGAACCGGGAGATGGAAAAAGCAGCTTGGTCGGTCCTCTTACTCCCAAGTTGGGGCACTGCGCGTGCACGGAGCAATGTGCTGTGACACCCTATATGAGTGGTGTCTTAACTAGTACTATTTCTATCAGTTTAATCCCTGTTACGTCCCCTATCCGGGGACGTGTGTCGAATTGATTAACCATTGTCGAATTAACGAACCATTACGACATCCTGCAATAATTTATGGGGATTTTTTAAATTGCCTGCATTATTTCTAATAAACTATTAAGAGACTTTATTATGATTTTTTTTATTTTATGTATTAAAAACCCATACAACTTAAAAAAAAAAATTAAATTAATGTTTTTTCTATGAAAAATTATCCAGCCGATCGCTTTTGGTCTGATCATAATGAAGCAACGGCCTTATCATCTGGGGTGTGGCAACATTGCCAACACACTCATAGAGGTTATGATCGCTTCATTGTGATATGCAAGCCCCTTCAGCACAACAAGATAACGATCACGAAGGGGAATTGACACATGTATGTGCCTTTTTTTTTTGTTTTGTTTTTGCAGCCACAGTGCAGCACCAGAAGCCAGAAAATTAGGCATGTACACATGCCTGAAAAACAATGTTATTGTTGCAGCCGCTGTTGTAGCAGCGGCCGGAAACATTTATGTTTTCCAGGCAGAAAGGTGACTAAAACATTGCGGCTTGAACCCTAGTTGGTGGCGGAGAATTCACGAAAGTCATCCGGTATGCAGACATTAAATACAGCAACATGGGGACCATTTTGAGGCCAAGGCATGTTTTCAGGCCTTTTGTTAGTCAAACTCATTCATCTTAATGAAGGTGAGGTAATCAACACTTTTTTGACTGAGGCGACTTCTTTTGTTAGTGACAATGCCTCCTGCTGCACTGAAGGTCCTTTCTGACAGGGCACTTGAAGAGGGGCAGGCCAGAAGTTCTATCGCAAACTGGGATAGCTCAGGTCACAGGTCGAGCCTGCACACCCAGTAGTCAAGGGGTTCATCGCTCCTCAGAGTGTCGATATCTGCAGTTAAGGCGATGTAGTCTGCTAAATGTCGGTCGAGTAGTTCTCTGAGGGTAGACCCCGAAGGGCTGTGGCGATGCGTAGGACTTAAAAAGCTCTGCATGTCCTCCATCAACAACACATCTGTAAAGCGTCCTGTCCTTGCCGCCGTGGTTGTGGTAGGAGGAGGATTACTTTCACCTCTTCCCCAGTTAGATTCCCGTTGTGCTGTGACATCCCCCTTATAAGCTGTGTGAAGCATATTTTTTAGTTTGGTTTTGTACTGCTGCATCCTTTCTGACATTCGGTAATTTGGTAACAGTTCTGCGACTTTCTGCTTATACCGGGGGTCTAGTAGCATGGCCACCCAGTATAGGTCGTTCTCCTTCATCCCTTTTATACAAGGGTCCCTCAACAGACATGACAGCATGAAAGACCCCATTTGCACAAGGTTGGATGCCGAGCTACTCATTTCCCGTTCCTCGTCCTCACTGATGTCATTGACGGTCTGTTCTTCCCTCCAGCCACGTTCAACACCACGGGTCCCAGATAGGTGACAACAACGAGCACCCTGGGATGCCTGCTGTGGTTGGTCTTCATCCTCCTCAAAGCTACATTCCTCCTCTGACTCCTCTTCCTCATATTCCTCTTGCAGCGTTGCCGCAGGTCCAGCAAGCGATGATGACAAGGCTGTTTCTGGTGGTGATGGTGACCACAACTCTTCCTCTTCATGCTCATCTACAGCCTGATCCAGCACTCTTCGCAGGGCACGATCCAGGAAGAAAACAAATGGGATGAGGTCGCTGAAGGTGCCTTCGGTGCGACTGACTCGGTTTGTCACCTCCTCAAAAGGACGCATGAGCCTACAGGCATTGCTCATAAGCGTCCAGTAACGTGGCAAAAAAATTCCCAGCTCCGCAGAGGCTGTCCTAGCACCCCAGTCATACAAATACTCATTGACGGCTTTTCCTTATTGGAGCAGGCGGTCGAACATTAGGATTGTTGAATACCAACGTGTCGGGCTGTCGCAAATCAAGCGCCTCACTGGCATGTTGTTTCGGCGCTGAATTTCTGAAAAGTGCGCGATGGCCGTGTAGGAACGCCTGAAATGGCCACACACCTTCCTGGCCTGCTTGAGGACGTCCTGTAAGCCTGGGTACTTAGACACAAAGCGTTGTACGATTAGATTCAACACATGTGCCATGCACGGCACATGTAACAACTTGCCCAAATTCAATGCCGCCAACAAATTGCTTCCATTGTCACACACCACTTTGCCGATCTCCAGTTGGTGCGGGGTCAGCCACTGATCCACCTGTGCGTTAAGGGCGGACAGGAGTGCTGGTCCGGTGTGGCTCTCTGCTTTCAGGCAAGTCAACCCCAATACAGTGTGACACTGTCGTATCCGGGATGTGGAATAGCCCCTGGGGAGCTGGGGGGATTCAGTTGATGTGCAGCCAGACGCCGCAGCAGGACTCAGCCGAGGAGGTTATGGAAGAGGATGGAGTAGGAGGAGTAGAGGAGGTGGCAGTAGGCCTGCCTGCAAGTCGTGGCGGTGTCACCAACTCCGCTGCAGAGCCACGCATTCCATGCTTGGCAGCCGTCAGCAGGTTGACCCAATGCGCAGTGTGCGTGATATACCTGCCCTGACCGTGCTTTGCAGACCAGGTATCAGTGGTCAGATGGACCCTTGCCCCAACACTGTATGCCAGAGATGCCATGACTTCCTTTTCAATCACTGAGTAGAGGTTTAGGATTGCCTTTTTTTGAAAAAACAAAATCGTCCGGGTACCTTTCACTGTGGTGTCCCAATAGCGACAAATTTTTTTAAGGCCTCAGACTCCACCAGCTGGTATGGTAAAAGCTGGCGGGCTAAGAGTTCCGTCAAGCCAGCTGTCAGACGCCGGGCAAGGCGGTGACTCTGTGACATTGGCTTCTTACGCTCAAACATTTCCTTTACAGACACCTGACTGTGGGCAGATAAGATGGAACTGCTGAAGGTGATAGGCGGAGTGGCGGGTGGTTGAGAGGGGGCAAGGAGGACAGCAGTGGTTGACGTGGCTGAAGATGCTGGACCAGGAGGAGGATGGTGGCTTTGAGTTTGTGTGCTGCTTGTACTCATGTGTTGATCCCATTGGCGTTTGTGATGTGAGATCATGTGCCTTTGCAAAGCAGTTGTACCAAGTTGGGTGTTGGACTTCCCACGACTCAGTTTCTTTTGGCACAGGTTGCAAATGGCATTGCTGTTATCAGAGGCAGACACACAAAAATAATTGTCACACTGCTGAGCTTTGCAATGACGGCATTTTGGTGGTGGCAACAGCATGCGTTGATTGGCGTGCTGTCTGGCTGACCCCGGGTGCCGATACATGCTGTCTGACTGTGCCACTAGCTCCTTGCGACGACCTCCCCCTGCTTCCAACTCGTCTCCTCCTTCTCTCTGTCTCCCCTTCTGAACTTTCCCCCTCTTCTTCTTCTCTTCGAGCAGGCACCCACGTGGCATCCACGGACACATCGTCATCATCAACCACTTCACTTGTATCTGACACCTCAGCAAAGGAAGCAGCAGCGGGTACAACATCATCATCATCATCACACTGTACGTCCATGTGTGTAATGCTGCCTGACTGAGACATATCCCTGTTATCTACATCCTCTGGCAATAATGGTTGCGCATCACTAATTTCATCCAACTGATGTGTAAATAACTCCTCTGAGGGATCAAGTGACGCGGCTGTGGTGGCTGTGCTGGTAGTGGTGGTGGCGGCGGGCGGGAAAGTGGTAACTTGAGAGCAGGTGACCAAAGGTGAGCTGGAGGAGGATGGTGCGTCAAGGTTCTTAGCGGAAGCTGTTGAAGATTGGGTGCCCTGTGTAAGCCAGTCAACTATTTTCTCAAAATTTTTTTGGGTTCAGGGTACGTGGCCTCTGAACACTGGGCATTATTCCAGGGCCAGTGAAAATCACAGCACCACGACCACGACGGCTCCTGCGGGGTGGCCTGCCTCTGCCTGTCATTTATTTTTAGATAATTGGTACTATGCTTGCAAGGTACTGTGCCACCCTATATAAGTGGTGGACAGTGGGCACAGTACAGTCTGTGGGCCAGACACACATTGGCTTGCAACTGGGATTATATCACAGAAAAATAATACATTTTATTGTTTTTTTATCTGCAAGGTATTTGTGAGTGACACCCTGTAACGATATCAGTGGTGGCCTAGCAGCAAGTGGCCACAGTACAGTCTATGGGCCAGACACACACTGGCTTGCAACTGGGATTATATCACACAGAGACCCTCTTGGCCGAAGTCACAGCAAGGAGAAAGACAAGTTTCCATGTGACAAACTTGAAATCTACCTCCTCCAAAGGCTTTAAGGGAGGAGATGCTAACCCCTTGAGAACTACAGATAATTCCCACTGAGGAAGAGGTTTCAGTACTGTAGGCTTTAATCTTTCAGCTCCTTTGAGGAACCATTTGATGAGCGAGTCCTGAGAAAAAGACTTGTTGAGACAAGCTGAAAAGGCCTTTGTCAAGGATATCTTGCAGAAGCTGAAGGATGATGGGGAGGGGCGGATCTGCAGACGCCAACTCCTTTGAGGAACACCAAGAAGAGAATATCCTCATAATCCATGAGTAGGCTCTCTTAGTAGAGTCTGCTCTTGAATGAGACAGCGTTCTCAGGACCGACTCTAAAAGCCCTTCTATTCTGGGATGGACTGATCAACCTCCAGACTGTCAGGTTGAACCTGTGCAGATCTGAGCAGAGGTGAGTGTCCCACGACACCATTGTCTGCTGAGGGGGGAGCCTCCTAAATTGCCCTCGACTCATTTGGGTGAGCTGGGTAAACCAGGATCTCTCTGGCCAAAACGGTATGATGGCTATCATGGAGGCCTGATCTTGACGGATTTTCATCAATACCCTCAGAATCATGGAAAATGGAGGGAAGATGTAAGCCAGCCTGAACCTCCAGGATATTGACAGAGCATTTATCGCCAGGGGGTTGTCCTCCCTGTAAAGGGAGCAAAACCTCTCCACCTTGGCGTTTAACCTTGTTGCCATAAGATCCACCTCTGGCATTCCCCACTTGAGGACTATCTGCTTGACAATTTCCGGATGTAAAGACCTCTCCACTGTTGGAAGACCGCGGCTCAACCGATCTGCTATCATATTGAGGGAGCCTCAAATGTGGATCTCAGATAAGTAGGAAAGGTTCAACTCTGCCCAATCCAGAATCACCCTGATCTCTGATAAGAGGGGAAGTGATCTTGTGCCTCCCTGCTTGTTGATGTAAAGTACCGCAGTCAAATGGACTTTCACCGCTTTGCCCCAGATCTGAGGGGCGAAGTGAAGAAGGGCTAGCCGGATAGCTCGAATCTTGCAGAGATTGTATGAGAGGAGCCGGTCCTGAGGAGACCAGGATTCGTGAACAGGAAAATCGTCTAGATGAGTGCCCCAGCCTACTTGGGATGCATCTGTTGTCAATATGACACAGGTTGGCTGGGTCATAAACTTCCCATCTAAAGGATGGCTCCACCATCTGAGGGAATGCCGAGTTTGCCAAGACAGGGAGAACAGGGAGTTTAGCCCAGCGGGTTATGCCCTACCATTATGAGAGAACCTACGACTGCAGCGGCCGGAGGTGCCATAAAGCCCAAGGGACTGCTTCCGCAGACGCTGACATGAGCCCCAACATCCTCATGAGAGTCCGAATTGGAACTCGCCGCGGCACGGATAGGAATTCTGCCGTGTTCTGTACTCGGGATCTTCTTTCTGGAGTCAACCGGAGAGACATCCCAACGGAGTCGATTATGAAGCCTAAATATCCTATGGAAGTCGACGGGCTCACGTTCGACTTCTGCCAGTTCATGATGCACCCTAGGCGGAACAGAAAGGAAATCGCTACATGAAGATGGTGGGTCAGGACCACAAAGGAAGAGGCTTTTAAAAGCCAATTGTCCAGATAAGGTATGATGGTCATCCTTGGAGTCTTAGAGTCGCCACCACAAAGTTACCACCTTGGTGAAAGTGTGCGGGGCAAAAGAAATGCCGAAGGGAAGGGCAACAAACTGAAGGTGTCTGGTGACACCCGACACCTAAACCGCGATCCTGAGATATTTCCTGGAAGCAGGATTAATCGGGATGTGCAAATATGCATCCTTGAGGTCCAGGGTTGCCATCACATCTCTAGGATTGAGAACGTGAACCACTGATCTGATGGTTTCCATATGGAACCTTACGTATCTTACGTATCGATTGAAGAATCTCAAATCGATAATCATCCGGAGGTCCCCTGATGCCTTGGGAACTAGAAACACTGGTGAGTAAATCCCTAAACACCGTTCCCCTGCTGGAACCTCCTCCAGAGCCCCCTTGTGGATGTAATCCTGAATGTAAGCCTCCAGAACCTACTGCCTTGCAGCCTGTAGAAGTTTGGTTCTGAAGAACCTGTCCGGAGGCAGAGAAAGAAGATTGATTGAGTACCCCTCTGAGATGACATTCAGGACCCAGGGATCCGAAATCTCTCGGATCCAGATGTCCTTGAAGTGGGAGAGTCGACCTCCGGGAGTCATCTAAGATCCTCGAGGAGGCCCGTAGTCAGGAGTAGAGAAGTTGCGAACGTAAATTTTTGCAAATGTTCGCGAACGAGCGAACCGGGCGAACCGCCATTGACTTCAATAGGCAGGCGAATTTTAAAACCCACAGGGACTCTTTCTAGCCACAGTAGTGATGGAAAAGTTGTTTCAAGGGGACTAACACCTGGACTGTAACATGCCGGAGGGGGATCCATGGCAAAACTCCCATTGAAAATTACATAGTTGACGCGGAGTTGGATTTTAATCCATAAAGGGCATAAATCACCTAACAATCCAATTTTTTTTTTAACAACGTGGTTTAAAACATCCAGTGTGTGTATACGATCAGGTATGATGTTGTATCGATCAGGTAGTGTAAGGGTTACGCCCGCTTCACAGACATTGACCAAACTCCCCTTTTAATGCACTGCAAACAGTCCATTTGCCCAACCGCAAACTCCCCATTTGTACAAGGTTGGATACCAAGCTAGCCATGTCCCGTTGATTTCATTGAAGGTTTCTTCCTCCACCTAGACACGTACAACACCAAGGGTCACCGAAAGGTGAATTGAATAGATTTTTCGAACGGGGAGATGGTTAAAAAAACGCTGGCTCCCTCCCATTTGTTTTAATCTACGGTCACTGCGTCTGCGCCGTGCAATTTACTGTCACACCCGATATGAGTGGTATTTTCTGAAGTACTATTCTCATCAGTTTAATCCCTGTTACGTCCCATATCAGAGATTGCCTTTTGTGAAAAAAAAATGAGGACGGGGTACCTTCGACTGCCTTCACAGTAACAGACCAAACTCTGATACACCAAACTGAATTGATTTTAGGAACCGGGAGATGGAAAAAGCAGCTTGGTCGGTCCTCTTACTCCCAAGTTGGGGCACTGCGCGTGCATGGAGCAATGTGCTGTGACACCCTATGAGTGGTGTCTTAACTAGTACTATTTCTATCAGTTTAATCCCTGTTACGTCACCTATTCGGGGACGTGTGTCAAATTGATTAACCATTGTCGAATTAACAATTAAGACATCCTGAAATAATTTTGTTCTGAGCCTTGTACTTGCTTTGTATTGGAATTGATAGGGATTTTATAAATTGTCTGCAATATTTCTAATAAACTATTAAGAGACTTTATTATGATTTTTTTATTTTATGTATTAAAAACCCATACAACTTAAAAAAATAAAAATATGAAAATTAATGTTTTTTCTATGAAAAATTATCCAGCCGATCGCTTTTGGTCTGATCATAATGAAGCAACGGCCTTATCATCTGGGGTGTGGCAACATTGCCAACACACTCATAGAGGTGATGATCGCTTCATTGTGATATGCAAGCCCCTTCACCACAACAAGGTAACTGTCACGAGGGTATCGAGAACCACGCCTGACTCCGTTATACCCGGGGTCAGGAAGTCGCAGCGGTTGGCTGCACGCTCTATTTAAGATAGGGCTGTTTTCCTTATGGTAGCTTTCTGGGTTTGCTTTGCAAACCCTTTTGGCTCACTCAGGGATCCGTAGCTCCTTCTCCTCAGCTGTTCCTTGTCCAGCACTCCCAAACCTCCTTATATTCCTCTCTCACACTTCTCTGGTTGCCAGAGATAGAGCTTCCTGCCTGGACATCTATTCTGACCCACTGGAGCTGTGTTGCTGCGTTCTCGGATGGTTGTTTCAGAACGCTACCCTCCGGATCCCTGTTGGACCTTTGTGGACTGCTGTGGTCGCCCACCTGGGTGTATGTGTTTGTTTGTATTTGTCTGTCCTCTCCCTGGTGTTTCCCTCTTAGTGCAGTGGTGCGGACTAGCGATCCCACCGGCCCGTTCACTATCTAGGGCTCATTTCAGGGAAAGCCAGGGTTTAGGCACGTGATCGCCGCACGGGTGAGGAACCCGTCTAGGGACGTCAGGGCAGTCAGGTGCCAGCCGCAAGGTGAGTTAGGGGTCACCACCTTTCCCTCTCCCTTGGGCAGGGCTTTCCCTGTTTTCCTCCCTGTGTGTGACGCCGGTCATTACAGTAACGATCACGAAGGGGAATTGACACTTGTATGTGCCTTTTTTTTGTTTTGTTTTTGCAGTCACAGTGCAGCACCAGAGGCCAGAAAATTAGGCATATACACATGCCTGAAAAATAATGTTATTATTGCAGCTGCTGTTGTAGCAGCGGCCGGAAAAATTGATGTTTTCAAGGCAGAAAGGTGACTAAAACATTGCGGCTTGAACCCTAGTTGGTGGCGGAGAATTCACGAAAGTCATCTGGTATGCAGACATTAAATACAGCAGCGTGGGGACCATTTTAAAGCCAAGGCATCTCATCAGACCTTTTGTTAGTCAAACATATCCCCCACTGTCAGTCCCTTCGGGATCCATGCCTCATTCATCCTAATGAAGGTGAAGTAATCAACACTTTTTTGACCGAGGCGACTTCTTTTGTCAGTGACAATGCCTCCTGCTGCACTAAAGGTCCTTTCTGACAGGACACTTAAAGCGGAGCAGGCCAGAAGTTCTATCGCAAACTGGGATAGCTCAGGCCACAGGTCAAGCCTGCACACCCAGTAGTCAAAGGGTTCATCGCTCCTCAGAGTGTCGATATCTGCAGTTAAGGCGAGGTAGTCTGCTACCTGTCGGTCGAGTCGTTCTCTAAGGCTGGATCCCGAAGGGCTGTGGCGATGTGTAGGACTGAAAAAGCTCCGCATGTCCTCCATCAACAACACATCTGTAAAGCGTCCTGTCCTTGCCGCTGTGGTTGTGGTAGGAGGAGGATTACTTTCACCTCTTCCCCAGTTAGATTCCCGTTGTGCTGTGCCATCCCCCTTATAGGCTGTGTAAAGCATATTTTTTAGTTTGGTTTTGAACTGCTGCATCCTTTCTGACTTTCGGTAATTTGGTAACATTTCCGCCATTTTCTGCTTATACCGGGGGTCTAGTAGCGTGGCCACCCAGTACAGGTCGTTCTCCTTTATCCTTTTTATATGAGGGTCCCTCAACAGACATGACAGCATGAAAGACCCCATTTGCACAAGGTTGGATGCCGAGCTACTCATTTCCCATTCCTCGTCCTCACTGATGTCATTGACGGTCTGTTCTTCCCCCCAGCCACGTTCAACACCACGGGTCCCAGATAGGTGACAACAACGAGCACCCTGGGATGCTTGCTGTGGTTGGTCTTCGTCCTCCTCAAAGCCACATTCCTCCTCTGACTCCTCTTCCTCATACTCCTCTTGCAGCGTTGCCGCAGGTCCGGCAAGCGATGATAACAAGGCTGTTTCTGGTGGTGATGGTGACCACAACTCTTCCTCTTCACGCTCATCTACAGCCTGATCCAGCACTCTTCGCAGGGCATGCTCCAGGAAGAAAACAAATGGGATGAGGTCGCTGATAGTGCCTTCGGTGCGACTGACTAGGTTTGTCACCTCCTTAAAAGGACGCATGAGCCTACAGGCATTGCGCATGAGCGTCCAGTAACGTGGCAAAAAAATTCCCAGCTCCGCAGAGGCTGTCCTAGCACCCCGGTCATACAAATATTCATTGACGGCTTTTTCCTGTTGGAGCAGGCGGTCGAACATTAGGAGTGTTGAATTCCAACGTGTCGAGCTGTCGCAAATCAATCGCCTCACTGGCATGTTGTTTCGGCGCTGAATTTCTGAAATGTGCGCGATGGCCGTGTAGGAACGCCTGAAATGGCCACACACCTTCCTGGCCTGCTTGAGGACGTCCTGTAAGCCTGGGTACTTAGACACAAAGCGTTGTACGATTAGATTCAACACATATGCCATGCACGGCACATGTGACAACTTGCCCAAATTCAATGCCGCCAACAAATTGCTTCCATTGTCACACACCACTTTGCCGATCTCCAGTTGGTGCGGGGTCAGCCACTGATCCACCTGTGCGTTCGGGGCGGACAGGAGTGCTGGTCTGGTGTGGCTCTCTGCTTTCAGGCAAGTCAACCCCAAGACAGCGTGACACTGTCGTATCCGGGATGTGGAATAGCCCCTGGGGAGCTAGGGGGATTCAGTTGATGTGCAGCCAGACGCCGCAGCAGAAGAGGACTCAGCTGAGGAGGTTATCGAAGAGGATGGAGTAGGAGGAGTAGAGGAGGTGGCATAAGGCCTGCCTGCAAGTCGTGGCGGTGTCACCAACTCCGCTGCAGAGCCACGCATTCCATGCTTGGCAGACGTCAGCAGGTTGACCCAATGCGCAGTGTACGTGATATACCTGCCTTCACCGTGCTTTGCAGATCAGGTATCAGTGGTCAGATGGACCCTTGCCCCAACACTGTATGCCAGAGATGCCATGACTTCCTTTTCTATTACTGAGTAGAGGTTTGGGATTGCCTTTTTTGAAAAAAAAAAATCGTCCGGGTACCTTCCACTGTGGTGTCCCAATAGCTAAAAATTTTTGAAGGCCTCAGACTCCACCAGCTGGTATGGTAAAATCTGGTGGGCTAAGAGTTCCGTCAAGCCAGCTGTCAGACGTCGGGCAAGGGGGTGACTCTGTGACATTGGCTTCTTACGCTCAAACATTTCCTTTACAGACACCTGACTGTGGGCAGATGAGATAGAACTGCTGAAGGTGAGAGGCGGAGTGGCGGGTGGTTGAGAGGGGGCAAGAAGGACAGCAGTGGTTGACGTGGCTGAAGATGCTGGACCAGGAGGAGTATGGCTTTGAGTTTGTGTGCTGCTTGTACTCATGTGTTGATCCCATTGGCGTTTGTGATGTATGATCATGTGCCTTCGCAAAGCAGTTGTACCGAGGTGGGTGTTGGACTTCCCACAACTCAGTTTCTTTTGGCACAGGTTGCAAATGGCATTGCTGTTATCAGAGGCAGACACACAAAAAAAATGCCACACTGCTGACCTTTACAATGACGGCATTCTGGTGGTGGCAACAGCATGCGTTGATTGGCGTGCTGTCTGGCTGACCCCAGGTGCCGATACATGCTGTCTCACTGTGCCACTAGCTCCTTGCGAAGACCTCCCCCTGCTTCCAACTCGTCTCCTCCTTCTCTCTGTCTCCCCTTCTGAAATTTCCCCCTCTTCTTCTTCTCTTCGAGCAGGCACCCACGTGGCATCCACGGACACATCGTCATCATCAACCACTTCACTTGTATCTTACACTACAGCAAAGGAAGCAGCAGCGGGTACAACATCATCATCATCATCATCATCATCATCACACTGTACGTCCATGTGTGTAATGCTGCCTGACTGAGACATATCCCTGTTATCTACATCCTACATCCAATAATGGTTGTGCATCACTAATTTCATCCAACTGATGTGTAAATAACTCCTCTGAGGGATCAAGTGAAGCGGCTGTGGTGGCTGTGGTGGTTGTGTTGGTGGTGGTGGCGGGCGGGAGAGTGGTAACTTAAGAGCAGGTGACCAAAGCTGAGCTTGAGGAGAATGGTGTGTCAAGGTTCTTAGCAGAAGCTGTTGAAGATTGGGCGTCCTGTGTAAGCCAGTCAACTATTTTCTCCAAATTTTTTGGGTTCAGGGTACGTGACCTCTGAACACTGGTCATTATTCCAGGGCCAGTGGAAATCACAGCACCACGACCACGACGGCCCATGCGGGGTGGCCTGCCTCTGCCTGTCATTTTTTTTTGATAAGTGGTACTATGCGTGCAAGGTACTGTGCCACCCTATATAAGTGGTGTGGAGTGGGCACAGTACAGTCTGTGTGGGCCTGACACACACTGGCTTGCAACTGCGATTATATCACAAAGAAATAATATAAATTGATTTTTTTTATCTGCAAGGTATTGTCTGTGACACCCTGTATGAATGGTGAGCACACAGTGCTGTCTGTGGGCCACACAGTCACTCACTGGCTTGGAACTGCGATTATATCACTGAGAAATAATATAAATTGCATTTTTTTTATCTGCAAGGTATTGTCTGTGACACCCTGTATGGATGGTGTGCACACAGTACTGTCTGTGGGCCACATAGTCACTCACTGGCTTGGAACTGTGATTATATCACAGAGAAATAATATAAATTGATTTTTTTTTTATCTGCAAGGTATTGTCTGTGACACCCTGTATGGATGGTGTGCACACAGTACTGTCTGTGGGCCACACTGTCACTCACTGGCTTGGAACTGCGATTATATCACAGAGAAATAATATAAATTGCATTTTTTTTATCTGCAAGGTATTGTCTGTGACACCCTGTATGGATGGTGTGCACACAGTACTGTCTATGAGCCACACAGTCACTCACTGGCTTGTAACTGCGATTATATCACAGAGAAATAATATAAATTGAATTTTTTTTATCTGCAAGGTATTGTCTGTGACACCCTGTACCAATGGTGTGCACACAGTACTGTCTGTGGGTCACACAGTCACTCACTGTCTTGCAACTGCGATAATTCCACAGAGAAATAATATAAATATATTTTTTTTTATCTGCAAGGTATTGTCTGTGACACCCTGTATGGATGGTGTGCACACAGTACTGTCTGTGACTGAGCCTGCAGCCTCTCAAACACGGGCAGGCAACTGCAATGTATGTATATATATATATATATATATATAAAAAAAATAATAAAAAAAAAGCAGACTGATGTACCAGCCCTAGAAAAGGGCTTTTTGGGGTGCTGTCAGGACGCTGTTCTTATAGCAGATGAGTCTGTGGATACAGAACACTGCCCTAGCTAACGCTTTCCTATTGAATCAGCAGCAGCACTGTCCCTCCTCTCACTAAGAATGTAGTTTCCGAATGAATCTAAAATGGATGCTGTCCAGGAGGTGGGAGGGTCTGGGAGGGAGGGTCTGCTGCTGATTGGCTGGAATGTGTCTGCTGACTGTGAGGTACAGGGTCAAAGTTTGCTCAATGATGATGTATAGGGGGCAGACCAAACATCGCATATGTTCGCCCTTCCCGGCGAACGCGAACAAGCTATGTTCGCCGGGAACTGTTCGCTGGCGAATAGTTCGGGACATCACTAGTCAGGAGGTGGATTTTTTATCCTTGACTCCTTCACGAGAGCGCCTCGAACCTTTTCGCTGCACTCCTAAGTTCCTCCGGGCTCTTGACTGCTGGTCAGACCTACCACCACAGTTTTGTCTTCCCCATCCTCGAAAGGACTGTTGGGGAAGACTCTTCCCCTTTTTATCTGACAGGCCTTCCATAATCTTATCCAACTCTGAGCCAAACAAATGGTTGGGCTCAAAGGGAAGGATACATAAATTATATTTAGAGGAATTGTCAGCGACCCAAGGCTTTAGCCACAATGGCCTGCACAATGGTTTTGGCAACCAACTTCAGCTGTTGTTGCGCTGTATCAGACAGGAAATCCATTGCCAGGTTGACAGTCTTGAAAGCTGCCAGAATGTCGTCCCAAGATACCTTCTGATCCACATCCATCTGGATCTGGTTTAATCGAGACTGGAGGAAGATATAAACTTCTGCAGCAGCGATGGCCGTAGACGCGGAAGCTGCCATATAACCTTTCCTGAGTGTGCACTCTGCTCTCCTGTCAAGGGGATCCTGCAGACTCGACCCATCGTCCGCAGGAACCAGAGTGCGCTTGGACAGTTTGGTAATAGCCATGTCCACCTTGGGAATGGAATCCCACGATTCCACCAAGGGTTTATCCATCGGAAACATGGTTCTGATTCTTTTAGTTAGATTCTGACCTTTTTCGGGTTTCTTCCACTCTGTGCACATGACAGAGAGGAGGGTCTCATCCGCTTTAAAGACACGAAGTGCCCGACTAGCAGGATCAGAGGGCTCCCCCAGGTCAACATCATGGTCCCCCGACCTGATGGACTTAAGTAACTTTTGCGTTTTATCAGGAGGAAAGAAGCATGAAGTAAGCTCCTCCTCATCCGAGGAGGAGGAACCCAAGGAGATTACGGAAGGTCTCTCTACTGGAGCCAAATACTTCATAGGAGTCTGAGTAGGAAGCCTCTCATCCAGCAGGCTTATAATCCCTTTGATGGATCCATCAACATAGGTCTTCACCCACTGATACATATCCTGCATCGTAGGTTTGGTGGAAGATTGGACCCTCGGACGGCAGCCGTCACACCTGGAGTAGGGACAGCTATCCTCCGAAAGAACGCTACAATCATAGCACGATAAATGTTTCCGCTTGGAACCCGCCTTTCTGCCATTCGAATCCCATGGAGACGACATCACTGCGGGAAAAAAAGGACAAGTAAAACATTTGTAAACAACCAATAAATGTTTCAGGAGAAAGGTAAAAGAAAGGCAGACCGGCGGAAGCTGAAAATGGGTACCAGAAATAAGGCACCAATAAGTGTAGGAACACCAGCTTACAGGACTCTGGGAGCTAGCTTAAAAAGCATGTGCAGCCAGAGAACGACCTGGTGCACAATGCTTCCTTAAACAGGGGAGGGGGTGGGCTCAGAACCGAGTCCCAGCCCCCAGAGGAGAAAACACATAACAGTAAATAAAAAGTTTTCCCCCCAGGCAGGAATACAATAAAACCTGCAAACGGAGGAAAAATCGCGAATTATATATAAAAAAAAATCGCAAAAGGACGCAAAATCGCGTCGCAAGGAAAGATTCCGGAAGTGACGTCAGAGATTCCAACATTACTTCCAGAAGATGGCGGCGCTCAGCGGCCGCAAGGATGAGGACCGAGGACGCCGAAAAACTCACCGCAGCGAAGCACCGCTGCGCAGCAATGGCAGCAGGTAAGCCATCGAGTAAAAGCGGAGGCAAAGCCCGCAGATAAAATAAAAAAAAGATTTCCCCCTAATAGAGGGGGAACCACCGCCTAGGCCACCTGTCCGGAGGACAGAAAAAAACACAATGGGCTGGAGGCTTAAGTGTTTAATTATTACTTGGGCTCATTAAAATTCCGCCGGTCCTACCAGTCCACGGGGGGTGGTTAACCCCATCTGTGCTGCTGGTAGGACGTAAGGGAAGCTGCTGTTCGCAACGCTTGTTAACATGCCGGCTCCTTGGTTGTGTGGTGGGCATTCCCTACCCTCCTGTAGGTAGACAGGGCTTAGACTTGAAATAGAGTGACCATCGGCGGCCGCTTCACAGCCATCCCAGTGCCGGAGCGCTGCCCCTAGTCAGAGAGGGGTAGCGCGTGTTTGTAACACAACATTTTAGGGTAGCTCTGGAAAAGATCAAACATTACAGGGTGGGCTCCAGATGTTACAAGTAACGTAGAAACGAGTCGATCCAGGCACCATGTTTCTGTAACTACAACTAGAGCAGGGCTTGTGTTTATTTTTTGTTTACTTTGAGCCAGCAGAATATTTTTATGTGATCTGCAACAAGCTGCCATTCAGCTGGTCAAGTCAGCGTGAGTGTCTGTGCGGCTTCTATCCGCGCTCACACTTGGACTATAGAACAATATCAAGTCCATGCTGTGATTTTATAGTGGATATTAATTCATACATTGTTGCAGACCACATCTGTTAGTGATTGTAGGTGGCTTGATCAAATGTCACGATGGTGTACATGATCTTAGCCACCCTTTTAGTACAGTGAGGGCTAGTGGTGAAGTTCAGGGGCTCTTTTCCACCATTGTGATACATGCATGGTGGGTCTCTGATAGATTTTTCTCCCCCTGCCCTGTGTATTTCACCAAATTCTCTCCCCACCCCCCTCCTTGATGTATATTCAATAAAACTTTTTGTTTTGTTTTTAAGCATCCCATCAGGGGCGTACATAGAAATCACTGGGCCCCATAGCAAAAATCTGAATTGGGCCCCCTAACCCCGCCCACTACCCACCATGGCCCCTCCCACTGCCTGACCTGGCTCCTCCCATGCCACTCCCCCATTAAATAAATTTATACATGACCTACTGAAACTGTTAGGGATAAACATTTTTATTTTATTATTAACCAACTTTGTTGCAGTAACATATAAAATGTACATGTATTTTCCAATAAGGATTTGTTCTGTTTGTTTGCGTTTTGACAGTGAAAAAAAATTCTAAATTAGGGGGGAAAAAAAGGTTTTACTTTTTTGTCGCCATATTTGGACCCCTATAACTTTTTTGTAATTATGTATACGGAACTATATGGGGGAACTATATATATTTTGCGGGGCGATCTGAACTTTCCATTGATACCATTCTGGGGTGTTTATGACTTTTTGATCACTTTTTAGTTAAATTTATTGTGGAAAAGGAAGCGACTAAAAACAGCTAATCCGCCTTTTGGACTCTTTTCTGTTTTGCCATATGGGGAATATTTTTTTATAATTTCATACAATGGGCGTGTCACTTCCCAGGCTTGCCAGAGTGGGCACAGGACAGTGGACACAGATGGACCATGTCACTTGCCAGGCTTTAGCAGAGTGGGCACAGGACAGTGGACACAGGGCGCAATATGCATGCCACACAACTGAGCGAGTGCAGGGCAGGAGCGCATACACATCACTCCTCCTGCCTCTGTCCACTGTGCTAAAGCCGGACATAAGTCATCCCCCACATCTTAACCCCTTTGCTACCTGCGCCATTTTGTCATCACTTCTCTTTCTTACCCCAAACCCCTTTAACTCCTTGCTGCTGATGCTGAGTGTGCACATATGTTTGTGTGTGTGTGGGGGGGGGGGGGGTTTGGCTGGTTGGTGAAATATCATTTGGTGGCTATGTGCACACTCAGCATTAGCAGCAAGGACTTAGAGGGGTTAATATCCAGCCAACCCCGCCTAATGCCCTCCAAAATGCCCAGTGGGGGGTTGTTAGGAAGGAGTGGGTGTAGGAGGAAAGCACACTGTCCTCTATGAGCCCCCCCCCAACCTCTAATGCCCCCCATAAATCTCAGGACAGTGTGCCTTCTTCCTTCTCCCCATGGGCATTTTGGGGCTCATAGGACAACAGGACTCACTGGAGTGGGATTGAAGCATGTCCCACCCTGTCCTGGCTGTCCCCCTCCCCACCCCTCCTCTCTCTTGCTGCCTGGCCTGCCGCTGTCAGTGTCTGACAATCTGAGTATCCACATCTGACATAACATTATCATACGGTACCTAGTCTTTGCTGAGTGCTGACTGAGTCTGCTCTCTCTCAGTCTCACTCGTCTCAGGCAGCCAGGGCCAGGCACTGCAGGCAGCACGGCAGGACGAACGGTTCTGACTTACTTCAGGCCAGGGACACAGGTGCTTCTGTTCTTCCTTCTTCGTCTCCTCAGCTCAGGCACACTGGCGACGGCCGAGTTCAAAACGATTCTCCCGCCTCCCTTGCGCCACTGGCCAATCAGCAGCTGCCTTAACAGAGTTGCTTTGTGCTGATTGGCCAGCGACTCGAGCGCTACTTGCAGGCTGTCAGGATCAGGTCAGGAGGTCAGGATCAGGTCAGATGGGGCCCGGGGGGGGGGGGGGGGGCGGCGATTGCAGAAGAAGAGTTGGCTGAAGAAAAGCAGCCGGCCAGCCGCATAGCCGGCACGCATGTCATGAGTGGGCGGGGCCAAATAGTGTGGGCGGGGCCTTCGCTGCACTTCGGGCCCCTCAGTGCCGCGGGCCCCATAGCAATGGCGTGGTCTGCCTCTACGGGCGGTACGCCACTGCATCCCATTTCCCTGGACTATTTTCTCCATTCAGTGATCTCTCAAACCACTGCTGTGATGTGCATTTGCCGCTGCACAAAGATGAGATGAGGATTAATGACGTCAAATTATTATAATAGGCTTACAATCAGTTGCCAGGGCCGGCGCTACCATAAGGCAGACCAAGCGGCTGCCTTAGGGCGCACCCTGGGGGAGGGCGGAAAAATTAACCTTATTTTTTTTTTTAGATCACTTACTTATCAGTTGTGCAGCAGCGCCGCTGGCCGCCCGCCCCAGCCTGCGGACGCCGTGCGGCCCCGGCCCTCACTCACAGAGCGGCACAGGCCCAGCAACAAAGCAACACAGTTACGGGGTGAGGCCGGGGGGGGGGTTGACTGGCGAGTGGCGCAGCGGCGGCGGGCGGCAGCAGGGACTGGAGCTGACTGTCTGTGAGTCTGACTCACACACAGCCAGATTGCCGTAGCAGCAGGACAGGTGGGTAGGTGATTACTGATGAGCGCACTAGCGCCAGATTGCACGGCATAAAGGTGTTTCAAAAAAATTATTACACAAACAACAATCATAAATGGAGGGGGGGGTGACCGTGACATGATGGGAGGGGGAACAATGTCTGTAGTCTGTGACATGGGGATGGGGCCAGGGCCGGTCGGGTGGGGGGGGGGTTGATGTGCCATGGGGGGAGGAGAAATGTGACACAATATGGTGTAATAATGTGACCATGATGTGACACGAAGGGGGTGTTGTGACATGGTTTGGAGGGGGAGAAATGTGACATGGAAGGAGGGGGGAAAATGTGACATTGAGGGGGTGAAATGTGACATGGAGGGGGAGAAATCTGACATGGGGTGAGAAATCTGACATGGGGGTGATGTGACAGAGGGGATTATGTAAAAAGGTGGTGGAGAGATGTGACATAGAGGGGGGGAATGTGATATGGAGGGGGAAAAATGTGACATGGAGGGCTGATGTGACATAGGGGGGTGATTTGACATGGAGGGGGAGAAATGTGACAAGGGGGGCTGATGGCTGACATATGGGCATGATGGCTTACATGGGGGGCTGATGGCTGACATGGGGGCTAATAGCTGACATGGGGGGCTAATGGCTGAGATGGGGTATGATGGCTGACATGGGGGCATGATGGCTGACATGGGGGTTTGATGGCTGACATGGGGGTCTGATCTGAGGTCTGATTAACATTGGGGGTCTGATTGCTGGTTTTATTACCCTCCTCTAAAACCAAGGTGCGTCTCAGGGCTGTTTCACACGAGCGAGTCGATTGCGGGAATCATGCTCTGTGTGTGAGTGTGATCCTCCGCTCTGGACTTGCAGGAGTGCACAGCATTATCATGATTTATAATGCTATGTGTCTGCATGGCCTTTTTTCCACAGAATCATACTGACATAAAGCTGTCAGTATGATTCTGTAGAAACAAGGTCAAGCAGAGCATTATAAATCATGATAATACCGTGCGCTCCTGCAAGTCCAGAGCGGAGGATCACACTCACACACACGGAGCGTGATTCCCACAAGGGCGAAAAATAAGGTCCTTTAACCAGCGATTGTCTGAAGCAGAGAGAAGATACTAGGACCACACAGAGGAGAAGTCAGCTGCTGCAGACTGGACCAGGGCCAGGTGAGCTGCGAAGGGGAAGGGTGGGGGGCTCATCCAAAATGTAGCTACGCTTGTGTTGGCAAAAATCCTTGCACCGGCCCTGAGATTATCCCCATGGGCTTGGCTTCTGCCACCCCTGGTGACCAGCTAGTTTTGCACAGAGATGTTGCATTTGGCCACGTATCTTCACTACAGCAGCCGATACAGGAGAAATGTAGTATTACATGATGTCCTTCAGATGAAGGAACAGATTATTACATTAAAAAAATATGCCCAACTGTCTGCCAGAAGTCAAAAGTGAAAGAGGAAGGATGGGAAGAAGGTCTTAAAGACCATTACCATTTTCCACATGGGGCCCAGATACTACTGATGACAATCCTAACATTATGTAATATATTGTCAGGCTGAAGGTGTGAAATGCCTCTTCTTAATTTCCAAATGGTAGACCCCACTTTATGACATGAATAAGACCTGGGCATTTGGACATGGGTAGTCGACCAATAGGTTTTAAGTGATAACCAATCAGACAGCTGAGCTAAATTATCACAGCCAGGTGAGCTATAGTAGATATAATGATGTTCCTCACATTGCCCAGTTTTAGGCAGCAGGAAGAAGGGCAATTGAATGTTTGCTGCTCTATACAGCAAATGTGCACCAGCTTCTTCACCAAAGTAACAGCAGCCAAAGCACAACTGGAACCAATGAAATGGAAAATCAGATGAAGAATACAACACTGACTGAGAATCAATGTGACCTGCAGTCTTGTTACAGTGTGACATTATTGCCTGTGATGATTGGAGGGGATCACATCTTGCTACAATTATCCAATTCTATACAGATCTACTGTAAATGGGACATAGTGTGGTGGCCCATAGTAACTGATCAGATTGTTTCTTTAATTTTTAAAAGGGTTTCTGACAAATAAAAGGTGGAATCAAGATGGACAACTGTACTAGTTTGGATAAATCTCCACAATTGTGCTTTGAGGTCGCTTTCTAGTCTAGTACAGAGGTTGGCAACCGCCAGCATCCACACTGTTGAAAAAGTAGAGTTTCCAGCATGCTTTATTCACCTGTATGGGAGTTCTGAGCTCAGTTGAGCAATTGTGGATGCTGGAGGATGTAGTTTCACAACAGCTGGAGTGCTGGAGGTTGGTAACTCTTGATTAAAATGTCAAACCTTGACTCATGGGCAGGACAAGCTCTGCTGTTTAGTTAATCAGAATTTCCCCACCACCTTAGGTCCCTTAAGTTCCTCCTAATAGTTGCCTTATAAACAGTAATTTAATTGTCCAATGTGGTCCGTTCTGTATAATGACACTGCTAATACACACAGGATCTTCCCCCTACCTTCTTGTGCAATGCTCTCTCTAGTCTGTCAGCTCCAGTGCCCAGCATTGTCTCATCACTGCCTGCAGCTACACAGTCTGTGCAGCTGAAGGGGTTAAGAATCCTAGGAGAGAGCAGACAGCCCAGCAGTAAAGGGGGCGTGGCCAGCACAGTGACGTCTCGTTTACAGGCTTGTAAACAAACTCTATCAGAGCAGGGAGAGAAGCTGACATCACAGGTCATGTGACCCTCAGTTAAGTCTGATAAACCAGGCACTGCAGATAAAGGTTATTGTAAAGTTGTTATATTTTCCTAGTTAGGAACATAGAAAGAACAAAAAAAAACTTGGACAACCCCTTTAACAGGGTTTATTACAAATAAATGTTTATACGATTTATTTGCCCTTGTGTGGTGCAGTTATATGTAATAAAGCATTTTTTGGCTTGTATTAGTGAAGGAAAAAAGGCTTATTAGCTGTTGTTCGGTGAAGTGAGAAAATTACAGCCCTTTTTGGCGTGTATTAGTGGTAAAAAAATATATAATATTTGCCGTTCAGCAGTGCAGTTATATGTTCTAAAGCCTTTTGAGGCATGTATAAGTGGAATAAAGTAAGGGCCTATTTGCCATTCAGCGGTGCAGTTATATGTTCTAAAGCCCTTTTTACGGTTTATTAGTGGCAAAAAATATATATTATTTGCCGTTCAGCGGTGCAGTTATATGTTCTAAAGCCCTTTTTGCCATGTATTATTGGCAAAAAAATACATATTATTTGCCATTCAGCGGTGCAGTTATATGTTCTAAAGCAATTTGTGGAGTGTATAAGTGGAAAAAAGTAGGGCCTATTTGAAGTTCAGCAGAGCAGTTATATGTTCTAAACCCATTTTTGGCATGTATTAGTGGAACAAAAAAAAGTATTTGCCCTTGTGTGGTGAAGTGAGAAAATGACAGCCCTTTCTGGCGTGTATTAGTGACAAAAAAAAAAGTATTTTCCGTTGTTTGGTGAAGTGAGAAAATGACAGCTCTTTTTGGTGTGTGTTAGGGGCAAAAAAATATATATATTTGCAGTTTAGCGGTGCAGTTATATGTTCTAAAGCCCTTTTTGGCGTGCATTAGTGGGAAAAAAGGGCTTATTAGCCGTTTTATGGTGAAGTGAGAAAATTAGAGACTTTTTTGGGGTGTTTTAATTACCTTTTTACTTATTTATTTAATCTAACAGTATGTCAGACAGAAAAGTGCCAGGCCCTGCACAGGGGAGTGGCAGAGACATAAATGTTTCTGGTGCAGGCACAGGTTGCAGCAGAGTAAGGGGTATGGCAGCAGGAGTCGCAGCGAGAGGCCTGAGCTCCCGGTGTCATCTCACGGTCGTGTCTTGACCAGCAACCCAGCGGTTCTTGAATGGTTGACTAGGTCATCCACTTCGTCCCATGTGACATCAGACACCCCCAGCCAAGAGTCCGTGGATTTGTCACATACAACCCTTAGTTGGCCTGGCCCGGGAGCAGGCCCTGTGCCCTCACTCTGTCCTTTTCTGTTCCCTCAACCAGAGAAGTATTATATGCTGTGGGCTCAGCTCCACTACAAAGCGAGGACAAGCTTCTAGAAGACAGTTAGCAGCTACTGGTCAGCCAATATGTGGAGGAGATATTTGCCGCTTCCTTCAGTAGGCGGGCAAGTAGTGATGAGGAGAGTGGCATGGGAGCGGGTGTTGTGAGCGGTCAGGCTCCTCACCCAGAGACCGTTGAGGAGGGATCAGTGACGTGCAGACAGTACTGGATGATGATCATGTAGCTGATCGCACTTGGGAGCCGGGTGAATTAGGGGCTTCATCATCATCGAGAGAAGAGTGTGGCAGCTTGCCCCTGATTCAGCGGCGGAGCCAGCAAGTCGCTAGCATGGCCGGGAGTCAGCAGAGTGGCATCAGTGGGAGGTCGGAGCCAAAAGTGCCCAGGGTAGACCACCCACTTCACAGGAGCCTACCTGCCTGGAAAGTAGTGGTGCAGGGGTTCACAGAAGCAGCTGTGGTAGCAGTCAGTCAGTGCGGAGTGTTTGGGTAAAATCGCCTACTCGGTGGTGTGGCAGTTTTTTGTTAAGCCGCCGGAGGAGGTGAACTTGGCCATTTGTAGAATCTGTGGGCAGAAGGTAAAGCATGGCCTGGATACCAATGTTGGCACCACGGCCCTTCATCAACATATGAAGGGTCACCAAAAATTGGCCTGGGAGAACTGTGGCTCTGATGTGGTGGTCCAGCCTGCCGCAGCAACCCAGCAACTTGCATGCACCCTATTTCAGGCAGTCCAGGCTCCATCACCTCAGCCGAAGGGAACTGTCTGTCCTTCCCATGATCTGCTAGTCCTGTTGCTCCTGCCCCTCATTCTACTACTCGTCAGTCATTCCGTCAGGAATCAATCATCAAAGCGATTACAAAGAGACAACAGTAGGCGTCCACTCATCCAAAGGCGCAGAAGCGGAATATGCTCCTAGCCAAGTTGCTGGTGCTACAGTCCCTCCCTTTCAGAGAACAGGTGGCTTGTGTAGAGCCGAGGTGGAGAGTCCCAAGCTGTCATTTCTTCGCCAAAAAGGAAGTACCAGCACTGCACACGTATGTAGAACAGAAGGTGGGCCAGTCCTTGAGCCTGTTGGGGTCTGCCAAAGTGCACGGCAGCACCGACGTGTGGAGCTGTAACTATGGTCAGGGACAAAACATGTCCTTTACGGCCCACTGGGTGAAGGTGGTTCCTGCACAGCCAGACCAGCAACTTGGCCATGTGACTCCGCTTTCGCCTCCACGTTCTAACGCTGATGGTCCTGCGTCAATGTCCGCCTCTGCCTCCTCATCCTCCACCATGTCCTCAGCCTCCAGTGCAGGGACGATTCACAGTGCTGCTCCAGCATACCAGATGTGCAAGGCATGGCGGTGTAACGCTGTTCTGCACATCTTTTGCCTCGAAAAAACTTAGTCACACAAGGGAGGAACTGCTCCGTGTCATCCATCAAGAAATCGAGTCCTGGCTATCTCTGTGACAACTCAAAGTCCGAACCATGGTGACCGCCAACGGGAAGAACATGGGGTCGGTGCTGCATCAAGGAGGGCTGAGCCATGCGCCCTGCATGGCACACATGTTCAATCTGGTTGTCAAGCGGTTCCTAAAGTCTTCCACCCATCTGCAAGACATCCTAAAAATGGCCAGAAAACATTGCATGCACTTCAGCCACTCGTACATGGCAAAGCACACCCTCCTTGAGCTGCAGAGACAAAACGGCATCCCCCAACATAGGCTGATATACAATGTTTCGACCCGTTGGAATTCCACCCTCCATATGTTGGACTGACTATACGAACAGAGAAAGACCATAAACGATTTCTTGATGATCCAAGCGGACTGGAGTACTCCCCTGTGTAACTTCGATGTCAGCCAGAGACAGCTCATGCATCACACCTGACATTTGCTTAGGCACTTTGAGGAGGCCATGTTATTTGTCAGTCACCAGGACTACAGATGAACAACATCATTCCATTGCTTCATATCCTGGAACAGATGCTGGTAAATCTGGCTGGTCAGGGGACTAGAGACATGATGCTTAGATCTCATGGCCACATAAGCCCTGTGGGGGCTGAATTGGAGGAGGAGGAGGACATTGGAGCACAAGCAATGTGTAGCAAAATGGGTGTTATGTCTTATACACAGGTGACAGGAAAGGAGGAGCAGGAATAGCCAGAGGAGCTACAGGGTGATGAGGAAGACGAGGAAGACGAGGCAGAGGACCCAGACACACCATGGCAGTATGCAGTGGAGATGGAGGCAGGGAGTCCCTCTGAGTCACTTGCACAAATGGCCCGATGCATGCTCACTTGCTTGCATAGCAACAGCCGAATTGTCACCATTCGGCAGAGGGATGATTTCTGGATCTCCACCTTGTTGGACCCTCGCTACCGGTCCAAAATGGGGGCCTTTTTTACACCCGATAAAAGGGAGGACAAACTGAACTACTATAGAGACATCCTACAGTATGTAGTGTTGAGTGCAAATATTCAAAAAGCTAAATTTTATTGCGAATATTGACACTTCAAGAATTCACAATATTTTGAATATAGTGCTATATATTCTTAATGACGAATATATATATTTTTTTTTAACACAGTACACATCAGGTGATCATCCCCCCCTTCTTCTAGCCTGGGGGGCAATGAAAAGGCTTTGTCATTACTTGCCGAAAATTTGCAAGCGCAAATATATTGGAGCACTCTATCTGCATATAAAGCTATTGTAATATTCTGCCATGTCAACCATTTTCTCCAGTCTCGGGAAACTTATACCACCTTGAAAAATGTAGCATAAGTGACCCACCTCAGTATTTTGCCCTGCATTACACGAAAAAATACATTGCCGATTTTCGCAATCAAGAATTAATCTCGAATTCACGAATATGTGATGAATATTCTACAAAATATTTGCACAATATTGCGAATTCGAATATTGCCCCTGCCGCTCATCACTAATCCTATGTAGTCAAGTGGCCGCTGTCTATCTGCGCCATCGTCCATCCTCTCGCAGGTCTGACCGGGGGCCCCTCTGTGCTCACGCTCCTCTGCCATAGCTGTTGTGGCAGAGTGTGGGGGGGGGGGGGGGGGTAGGAGCTGTTCCAGCTCCATCAACAGCAACTTTAGTCTAGAGTCGCTGATGAGCAGCTTTCTTCACCCTCTTAGTGAAGAAACTACTCACCAGCAACAGCAGCAGCTAGACCTGGAGCAGGACCTGAGCCAGCAGGTGGTGGTATAATCAGACAGCCCCCTGCCACCCCACATTGAAGATCCACTGGACTACTGGGCAGCCAAACTAGATTTGTGGCCACAACTGGCAGAGTTTGCCCTAGGAAAAGCTGTTCTGCCTGGCCAGTAGTGTGGCATCATAACTAGTGTTTAGTGCGTCGGGGGCAATAGTTAACCCAAGATAAACTTGCCTGCCCACCCAAAATGTGGAGAGACTGACCTTTGTCAAAATTTATCAGTCGTGGATCAGCCAAGATTTCCACCCACCAATGCCTGATGCATCAGTCTATATCATCCATGGTGCCACACAAACACTTTGAAAAAAGAGATTGGTTTCTTCTGGCTACCTGCCTCAGCTACTATTCTGATGCTGCCACCCGCCTAATGCCACACATCTGATTCCAAGTGTTTCTTATTTCACCTACCATTTTCAGCTGGTACTGGTATTGCCACCCACCTCCTCTCTCTGTCACCAGGTCACTCTGTGGTCTCCTGATGCTGATGCCACCTTTACACTATGTCACCTTGCCACTCTGTGGTCTCGTGATGCTGCTGTCACCTTCACTCTATGTCATCTTGCCACTCTGTGGTCTCCTGATGCTGCTGCCACCTCCACACTATGTCACCTTGCCACTCTGTGGTCTCTTGATGCTGATGCTACCTTAACACTATGTCACCTTGCCCCTTTGTGGTCTCTTGATGATGTTGTCACCTTAACACTATGTCATCTTGCTACTCTGTGGTCTCCTGATGCTGCTGCCACCTCCACACAATGTCACCTTGCCACTCTGTGGTTTCCTGATGCTGCTGCCACCTCCATACTATGTCACCTTGCCAATCTATGGCCTCCTGATGCTGCTGCTGCCACCTCCACACTCTGTCATTGTGCCACTCTGTGGCCTCCTGATGCTGCTTCTGCCACCTCCACACTGTCATTGTGCCACCCTGTGGCCTCCTCCTGATGCTGCTGCTGCCGCCACCTCCACACTCTGTCATTGGGACACTCTCTGGTCTCCTCATGCTGCTGCTGGCACCTCCACACTGTCATTGTGCCACCCTGTGGACTCCCCCTGATGCTGCTGCTGCCGCCACCTCCACACTGTGGCTGTCACGGTCCCTCCCATGACAGAGGTTAGAAGATCTGAAAGACTGGTGGCACTTCAGGTTATTTGACAGTCCCTCTGTTTTCACTTGTTGCATTGTTGTTGTTGTTAATTACCACACCTCTTATCCAGGTGCAGCTTGTGGTGATTACTGTTCTCTATTTAGTCTGGACTCACACTTCTTACCATGCGGTTGATATTATCTGCCTGAAGTTGGAAGAGCTGGTGTGTGGTTCTCATCTGAGTTCCTGCTCATCCATTTTCTATTGAAGATAAGTGTACTTCACTTATATTTTGTTGTTCTGTATTGCTCGTTGTTTACTAGGCCTCAGGGAGACGCTGGTTCGTTCATCTGGGAAGGAATTAGTAGTCTCAGACACTGTCACTACTCCTAGGGAATTTCAGGGTTACTAAAGCCTAGGTTTCCGGTGTATGAATATTCCCACCTTGAGGGTCTAGTAATACTGACAGGTGGTGCTGTTCCCTTTCCTCAAACTTGAGGCCTAGTTCCTGGTCATTTTCCTTCTGTTGTCATTCTGGTGTTTATCCCCTCCCCCTACATTATGACATTATTAACGTCACTTTGTTTTTGTTAGTGCAGCGATGTATACTATTTTTGCACTAGTCGGACAACTGCAGGGATTGTTTATGGAGCTGACCTTAGCACGACCATCTCACAGATCCAGAGACCACAGGCGGCGTGTTCCGGCAGCGGAAACCAGGCCTGCCCTGAACCTAAGGTCGCTCTCCCGGATAGATTTTCCGGGGGAAGTGACAACTATTTTCGGTTCAGGGAGTTGTGCAAATTATATTTTAAACTACATCCTAACTCTTCTTGGGACGCTCAGTCTTGGGCTTTTTCGTTGCTGACCGGATCACAGTCCCTCTGGTCGGTAGATCAATTTTTCAGAGCTCTAGATCTTATCTACGATGACCAAATCAGATCTCCCTGGCCAAGACTAAATTGCATGGCTTACGGCACGGAGAGCGTTCTTCAGAGACCTATTGCTCTGAATTTAGGAGATGGGTTACAGATGCAAAGTGGAATGACCCAGCTCTCTGTAGTCAATTCTGTCAAGGGTTATCCGAGAGCCTGAAGGATGCGTTGGTGTTTCACGAATATCCTGTGTCATTGGAGGCGGCCATGTCTCTTGCTGTACGTATTGATAGATGCCTGAGGGAGAGATCTAAGGTTCCTCACACTCAGGATGTACTATCATATGGGGTCGCAGCCTCCTCCGACACTTTGGGTAGAGAGACACTTGAGCACATGTCTGGTGATGAGCAAATGTAGCTGGGGGGAGCAACCCCTGGACCTGGTGATAACTTTAGGCTTAAGAAGAGACTCTGCTTTTTCTGTGGAAAAGGGGGATATTTTGTTACCGTATGTCCATATGTTAAGCGTCAAGGTGGGAAAGAAAAAATAATGTGTTTAGTCCTCATCTCACTCTTGGTGGTGTGGGTGGGGAATCTGAGAATTTACTTTTGTCATTTGCCGGTAGTACCCAATTTCTCGTGCCTGCCAAGGTGGTGCTAGACTCCAAAACTGTGGGAATTGAAGTATTTATTGACAGTGGGGCAGGGGTTAACCTAGTTGATGGTCAGTTTGTTTGTGTGCATGGGTTGACAACAAGTGCATTAGACAAAAATATTTCGGTGTTTGCAATTGATTCTGCTCCACTCACACAGAAATGTTTGTCACAAATGGTACAGGACATTTATTTGTTTAAAGGTGGGTGATTTTCATCAAGAATCCATTTTGTGTTTTGTGCTGGAGGGTCTGTCTGCTCCCTTGGTGCTAAGTTTACCATGGTTAAGCAACCATAATCCTACCATCGATTGGCAAGCGAGACAGATTCTTGATTGGAGTGATTACACCACGCAACAACAAAAAATCTTTTCATCTTCTACTGGGCAAAAACCATTTGTCCTATACTAAATCGAGTGTGTGGATTATAAATCCGAAGTCAGAATTGTTGTAACACATCACAAAATTTTGCTATGCATAAGTATTCCTAAATGAATTAACTACTTGGAAAGCATTGAATAATTTTGAACAAAACGAGTTTTACTCCAACAATTACCTGATCTACATCAAAGTTTGCATAGTAAACAGTGTATGAAAATGTAATGGAATAACAAAATTTCAGTTTAAAAGTCAAACCTGAGCAAGGCCCAGTACTGTTAAAAGTGCTTCAGTCATCTGCTTTTGCGTTTCTGAACGGTCATAATGGGATTCCAGCGGCCTTGATACCTCTTCTTCACTTTAGAAATATCTTTATGGAACCGCTCTCCATGTTTGTCACTTACGTGTCCAAAATTGGGTGGGACAAAGTCCAGATGGGAATGTAAGAAATGCAGTTTCAATAACATTTGGCAGCCAAGTTGTTCATATGCTGTAAGCATGTTGTCTACTAATTCAGCATAGTTTGCAGCTCGTCCGTTCCCAAGGAAGTTCTGCACTATTAGCACAAATGCATCCTATGCTGCAAGTTCCAGAGGGTTGAGTTTTGTTCTGAATATGTCATCATGCATAAGTTTGTTGGTTTTGGGGCCAATAAAATTTCTGGCCTTTATTTTAGCATCAGTTTTCAGTGTGCTAAAGGTCTCCTTCAAATACTGGAAACTATTTCCATCATGATTAAGTGCAATTACAAAATTTTTCATTAAACCAAGTTTGATGTGAAGTGGTGGAAGATAAACTTGAAGTGGATCGACCAGTGATTTGTGTTGTACATTGTGCTGACTAACTGTGTGCTCGACTCTGAGAGGCCCCTGTCTCATTTTGTAATGATTGTTGTCATCACGACTGTTCCATAGGCACAAGAAACACATATGCTTTGTGTACCCTAACGGCAGGCCAAGCAGCAGTGCTACCACTTTCAGGTCAGCAGCAATTTTCCATTTATGTTCCAAGTATTTGATCATTTTCAAAATGAACTCCATAGAAGCATGGGTCTCTTTCATTCCAACCACATGAGCCAATGGAACAGATGGTTTTTCGTTACCATTGTGCAACAAGACAGCTTTCAAACTTGTTTTGCTAGAGTCTATGAATAGCCTCCATTCATCGGGAACATGTGTACCATCTAACTCCATTATAAGACCATTTACATCAGTACATAAACAGACATCACTTTCCATTGCATAGTATGCAGCTAAGTTGGTGTGTCCATGACGAAAGTGTGAAGTTGTGGTGCCTCGTTGTAGCAAATTCCATTCCTGAAGTCTAGAAGCTTGCAGTTCTGACTTTTCTTTAGATAATGGCATATCTCTTACCAGATCATCTAAATCTGATTCACTCAGCAAGTGCGTCTGATCCTCCAGTTGTTCTGGATCAGGAAATACATTGTGACAATCAACATCTTCTTCATCAGGATCATAACCATCTGTTTCAGTTGCCGTTCCTGCTGTGGGAGTGGCAGGCACTGGATTCTCGACATTGTGTGGTACTGGTTTAAGAGCAGACTCACAGTCATGATACACAATTTGTGACTTGTTTCTATTTGAATATCTGGCGATTATCCATAAGCACTGCAAAAGCTATTCCTTTCCTTTTACAATTCAACCACTGCGTTAGCCCAGACTAAGGCTACTTTCACACTAGCGTTCGTCGGTCCGCTCGTGAGCTCCGTTTGAAGGGGCTCACGAGCGGACCCGAACGCAGCCGTCCAGCCCTGATGCAGTCTGAATGGAGCGGATCCGCTCAGACTGCATCAGTCTGGCGGCGTTCAGCCTCAGCTCCGCTCGCCTCCGCACGGCCAGGCGGACAGCTGAACGCTGCTTGCAGCGTTCGGGTGTCCGCCTGGCCGTGCGGAGGCGTGCGGATCCGTCCAGACTTACAATGTAAGCCAATGGGGACGGATCCGTTTGATGATGCCACAATATGGCTCAATCTTCAGGCGGATCCGTCCCCCATTGACTTTACATTGAAAGTCTGGACGGATCCGTACGAGGCTATTTTCACACTTAGCTGTTATATGCTAAAATAATGCAGACGGATCCGTTCTGAACGGAGCCTCCGTCTGCATTATTATGATCGGATCCGTTCAGAACGGATCCGATCGAACGCTAGTGTGAAAGTAGCCTAACACACAGTGCAACAAGCATGAGGAGCCCAGCTTTTATCTTGATCTCCAATTTTACAGTCAAAGTAATACTTGTAAGCAAGAAGCACTTGCTTTGTCAGATTCTTGCGCTGAAATGGCCGAGAAATGGCAGTGTTTCAAAAAAATGTGGAGGAAGACATAAGAAAACTTAAAATTAAACCCACCTATCGAGACAATCTAACAAAACAAGAAGTTTCAGCGTTAAAATCTCTCCAGAGGAAAGAATCAATTACTATACGCCCAGCGGATAAGGGGGGAGCTGTGGTCATATTGGACACCACGAAATATAACAGCGAATGTCTTAGGCAACTTGGGGATGAGAAAACATATAAGAAACTAAAAAATGACCCCCTGAAGGAATTCGATAGAGAGTTGAAAGACTATTGTATACAAGGCCTGGAGCAGAAATTGATATCTCAACAGGAACTCGAATTTATCTTGGGCACACAGGGAAGACTTCCGGTCTTCTACTGTCTGCCCAAGATTCATAAAGATCTCGAAAACCCTCCGGGCAGACCGATAGTTTCGGGTATTGAGTCAATTACATCGAATTTGTCCAGATATATTGACACACAGTTGCAACCTATAGTAAAAAGTACAAGGTCATATATAAGAGATACTACTCATATTATCCAGACCTTAGAATCTCTGGATGCCCAACCAGAGTGGATCATGGGGACCCTGGATATACAATCCCTCTATACATCTATTGATCACCAACAGGGATTGACCGCAGTGCAACAACAGATGGAAAGAGAGGGAGAGTTGGAGGAAACTCATATCCAGTTTATCATTGATGGTATAAGATACATCCTCAACCACAATTATTTTTGTTTTGAGGGTGTATATTACCTGCAGAAGTGTGGGACTGCCATGGGGACCAGGTTTGCCCCCAGCTATGCCAACCTATTCCTGGCAGAATGGGAATATCAAGTCATCAGACCCAGGCTGGGGGCAGACCTGGCCCTATGGCGTCGCTACATTGATGATGTGGTGTTCATTTGGAAGGGTGGAAAAGAAGCTCTTGATCTCTTTTTGAAGGAGATCAATGATAATCAATTGAATCTGGTCTTCAACGCCATGGTCAAGGAGGAGACCGAATTCCTTGACCTGGTGATTAGAAGACAAAACAATCGGTTTGTCTGCCATACCTTTTTCAAGCCAACGAATAGAAATAGCTTTATTAAATATTCCAGCTGCCACCTCCCAAGATGGCTTGACAATATCCCTACTGGCCAGTTGCGGAGGGTCAGGGGGAATTGTACGGAAGATCTGCGTTTTGAGGAGGAGGCGGCTGGAATGTGTCAGCTATTCCGGGATAAAGACTATCCGGATGAAATAGTAAAAAAAGCATTGGAAAAGGTCAGGAAACTGGACAGACAAACCTTTTTTGTTAATCAAATGGATATCAAGAGTAAAATGTCCCAAACATCCCAAACATCCCAGATAGGTGATGAGATTAGCAACAGAATTATTCTCCCTTTTAATGATAACCACAGGAAAATACAGCAAGTAGTAAAGGCACATTGGCACCACATACTGAGTGATAGGGTGATAGGTCATCTTTTACCCACATCTCCAAAGGTCATATTCACTAGGGCACCTAATTTGGGTATTACAATAGCCCCCTCCGTGAAATCTAGAGATAAAAAAAGAACATTGATGGGAACCTGGATGGATCTAAAAGGTTTTTTTAAATGCGGCAAGTGTACCGCATGTAAAATTAATAATAAACCCCGCAAGACCATCACAGTCCCCTCTACACAGAATACGTTTGTTTGGGACATTAAAGATTGCCTCACATGCAACTCTACCGGTGTGGTCTACCTGGTCCAGTGCCCGTGCAATAGACAATATATAGGCAGAACAAAACGGTTATTAAAGACGAGACTGGCCGAGCATATATCTAACATCAAGAAGGGCTACGACAAACATTCTTTGTCTAAACATTATAAGGAGGTCCATAACAGCGATCCGGCCAGTCTCGTCTTTACGGCGCTGGAAAAGGTAGACCAACACTGGAGAGGAGGCAATTATATTAAGCAAATGTCTAGGAGGGAGTCCCGAAAAATATATGAGTTTGGTAGTCTGTTACCATCAGGCCTAAACTCAGAGTTGGAACTTTTTGGTTTTTTGTAAGGGTATTCTCATTTACTGGATGACAATGGGTTAAACCATTTTGTGACCAGTGGCTTCCCTAGAACTGGAGATCTTTTATTAGTGTTGCCATTATCGGTGAAATTGTGGCTATTATGTACCCGCCATCGATATCCAAAATCATATCGTATTAAATATCCACCATCTATATCTGTATTATTGTTATATCGATATTATTGATATATTTTATTTCATGGATACATTTTATAGATATAACCTATTTTTATATATTTTTATATATTTTATACATTGTATCTAATGTAGGAAACGAAGTAGGCAGTACAAGTTTCCATTACTATCTATGGCTTCAAATGGGATGATGTGGCATTAGTCTCATATTTATTATAGTGAGAAAATGTATATTATGTTTAAATAATTGAAAGGACATTATACCTTTACCGACCTTTAAAATCGGATGATGTCAACAAAAGACACAGCAAATAAATACCAGACTGTGAAAATCAGAAGCCCCAATATCAAAGTGTACAGAAACGTAATAACGATATCCAGAAGTCCGTTCCAGGTTTTGAAGGTGACCTGGGGAAGTATAAAAGTTGGTCCGAGACAGGTATGGCGCAACCACTGAGGAAGGGAGTGTGATAACTCCCGAAACGCGTCTGGGATTGCGCCATATACCTGTCGGCATTTCTTCAATTGCATGGCCATGCAAATCGAACTTTGGTACTGTACCTTTTGATATCCGAAAATTACAACTTGGAGGTATCGGATGTACTAGATAGAACACGTCACAGGAAGTGACGTAAATCGTACCCCGCAAGTATCAAACGCGGACACCAAACAGAACCACGTGAGACGTCAGCCCTTTACCATCCGGGGGCTCCTCACGCCCACTCCGTACCATAAGATTTTGGAGGTAAGCGATCGACAGTCGGTAAGCCCGGCCACCAAACACAACAACGGGACAAGCCGTATCCGACGAGCCCCATTTACCCAGTCTGAAGCAAACCGCAGGACTGAAGGGGTATACGAAGGGGAGGTAAGCGGCTGTAAAGCCGACAATTGTAAAGCTGATAAGTTTACTCTCATCTGTCAACAATACCAACATATGTGACGGGACTATCATCTGCTATCATCTGCTATATTGGTACATCACCAAAATCTGTGGAGCTACACCTTTTTTTTTTTTTTTTGAATTATATTTATTTATCATTTTCTTCTTATTAAAGCATAACATAGTTAACCATTACAAAATACATATATATGCCATCATAGATTGCAAGCGGGTATCTTAACAATAAAGTTATACACCATTATAAACTACGAAGACATACTCCAGTAATTTATCCCCATTCAATTTAGCTTTTAAAAAACCTCATATAACATCCCCCCCCCTCCCTTCCCCAAGAAAAACCTCCCTCCCTCCCCTCCACCCCTTTTTGGTTGTCTTGGGAGTATCCAAAAGGCCTTTCCTTTCAGTAACCTCTCTTCAGAAACCTTGTAGTTCCCTCACTTGTACTTTTCCTTATTTATTCATGGCTTCATCTGCCTGGCTTTCTCGTAACTTGTCACCCGTTCACATAAATTTTTCCAGTCCGCCACATTTGGCGGGCTGTCAGCTCCCCATCCTCTGGCCAAGGCTACTCGTGCCAACATCAGACCTTTTTCCCATTTTCTTTCACTTTCTCTGTCCCCCCCAATTCTTCTAGTGTCTCCCAGGACTGCAATACTAATCTCCAAAGGGGCCGGTTTCCCTGTCTCTCTCTCAAGGTACTGAAAAACTTGCGACCAATACCCCTGAACAATCGGGCAGAGCCAGATCAAATGAACAAAATTGGCCCCCTCCTCTCCACACTTCCAACATTTTGCACCTCCAGTTTTATACATCTTACTCTTAACCCTTGGGGTAACATAGGTCCGGTGAAGAATAAAGAACTGCGTCAATCGAAAACTGCTGGATATTGTGCTCCTTTTAACATTTTTGTATATATTTCTCCAATCCAAAATTAAGGGTGCCACATCTTGTGCCCATTTCTTTTCACTGTTGAATCTAATCACCCCACCCAAACCCTTCTTTATCCTTTTATAAATCTGTGAAATTGAAACTTTACTCCCTATTCCCTGATAGCAAAAATCAACAAAATCTGAGTGCTTTATGATAAAGTATTCTTTATTCTTCGTTTTGTCAAAAGCGTGTTTCAATCTACTATATCTAAACCATGTGAGATAGCCTTTATCTGTACTTAAACCCATTTCCTCTAGTGTCTTCAACTTTCCTTCCACTACTATTTGAGACACGAATCTAATATCCTTTTTTACCCAAAACAAATAATCTTCAAAGTTCAAAAATTCTTTTAAATTAGTATTTCCCCAAATAGGTGAGACCCTTAATGTGTGCTTTATTCCTAATAATTTTTTTATATTCACCCAAACTAAGTGTACCATCTTATTAATTGGGCATTGCCTCCCCTTAATTTTTATAATTCCTGCTTCCAATGTACCAATGATGTTGTATCGGGGCGTTCCCAGCTCCCTTTCCAGGAAGCGTCGCAGTCTATCATCTTCCATCATTAGCCACTGGAGCTGTGATGCAAAGTAATAGCCCCTGAAGCATGGGATAGACAGACCTCCATCTTCCTCGCCCAACCATAGGTATTTCTGCTTCAACCTAACCCTTTTCCTTCCCCAGATAAGGTCGTTCATCGCACCTTCTAATGCATTAAAAAAGTGGTCACCTATCCAAATTGGGCACGAGGAGATAACATACAAAATCTGTGGTAATAAAACCATCTTTATTATTGCTATTCGGTCCACTTGTCGAATCAGCAGCTTTTGCCAGACACTTGTTTTTTCCCTAACCCTTTTTAATAGAGGTTCAATATTGAGTTCCAAATACTCCTGTATCCTTGAGCTAACTTTTATTCCCAGGTATTCAAACGATTCCGTAGGTTTCAAGACTTTAATATTAATTTCCTCCTGCCCAATTTCCTGTCCAATTGGAAGCAGCACCGACTTCGTCCAGTTCACCTTAAAGCCGGAGACATGGCCAAACTGGTTAACTACCTCCATCAGATGCTGTACCATTGATATTCCTCCATCCACAAAAAACAGGATATCGTCGGCATATAGGCATATCTTATCCAGTGCACCATCTCCCCCAAATCCCCTAATTTTTCCATCTGCTCGGATCTTACAAGCTAATGGCTCAACAAATATAGCGAACAATAGTGGGGAGAGTGGGCAACCCTGACGGGTTCCCCTCTGCAGGGGTATTACCTCTGATATTACTCCATTAATCCTGACCCTGACTTTCGAGTTATTATATAAAAGCTGTACCCATTTAATAAATTTCTCCCCCAAATTGAACTCATGCATAGCCCTCCAGAGGTATGCCCACTCCACCCTGTCAAACGCTTTTTCAGCGTCCAAAGACAGGATGGAGTGGGCACCCTCCCCAGCCATCTGCATATTCAACAATGTCCGTCTAATATTCGTCCTCGCCTGACGCTTGGGTACGAAGCCAGTCTGATCTGGGTGTATTAATGTCTCAATAACTTTTTTTAAGCGGTTTGCCAGCAACTTAGCACATATCTTAAAGTCGGTGTTGAGGAGAGAGATGGGGCGATATGACTCCACCTTTTTCTCGTCCTTCCCCTTTTTAGCTATCAAACTTATTACAGCCTCGGAGAGAGAGGGCGGGAGCTCGCCACTATCCATTGATTCATTTAAGACCTGTACCAATACTGGGAGAATGACCTCTCCATACCTTCTATATATCTCAAAGGGTAGGCCATCCAACCCAGGACTGGTATTCCCCTGGATAGTTTTCAATGTGTCCCGTAATTCCTCAACTTCAATAGGGCCGTTCAACCAATCCCTCTCCTCATCCGAGAGTCTGGGAATCGGAGCTCCCTCCATGAAGATTCTAATTTCTTCAGGTCCCCCCCCCCCCTCCGAGGAGTAGAGGCCCGCGTAGTATTCCACAAATTCTCGCTCCATCTCTCCCTGGCTGGATACCATCCCCCCAGCTCTCCCCTCAACACCATGGATCCTATTACCCCCCCCTTTGATTCCGTATAAGTGTGGACAACAGTTTTCCTGACTTCCCGGATTCTCTAAAGTATCGTTCCCCCTCAAAAAAAAACTTTTGTTGTGCCTTATCACTCAGATAATTCCTCAGTGTATTTTTAGCCTGATCCAGCTGGCTTATCAATTCAGGGGTTTTCTTAGTCACAAATTCTGCTTCTATTTCTTTTATCCTATCTGTCAGCTTTCTCTCCTGTTCTGCAAATCCCCTTTTCAGACCCTTAATTTTACTTATCAAAATACCACGTAGAAATGCCTTAAAGGCATCCCAAACATGCCCTGAGCCTGCTGAGCCTATATTATATTTCCAGAATTCCTCTATATTCCCTCTAATGTCATCTTCCTCCTTAATTAAGTTCAACCAATGAGGGTTCAGACGAAACTCACAGGTTGTCCGTCTTAGATTTGTTTTAAACCGCAGACACACAGGGGAGTGATCCGAGATACTATTCACTTCATACTTCATGCTGGAGATTTTATGTACCAATTCTGAGCTCACCAGTGCCAAATCTATCCTGGACATTATTTTATTTCCCCGGCTGAAACAGGAGAACCCTGCCTTATCGTCATAAAGATATCTCCAAACGTCTATTAAGGATAGTTCCTGCGATATTTTCCACAGCACTGATTGCCGCCCTGTCATCTGTTTAACCTTTGGGATCACAGAGCATCTGTCTAACTCTTCATTCATAACGTTATTTAAGTCTCCCATGATTACTATGGGGCATTTACCTCTTGATTCTGCATACTCCACTAACCTATGGATGACCGTTAGAGAAAATGGGGGAGGTATATATACAAAAGCCAGAATACATACAATACCATTCCATTGACAATGAAGAAATACATATCTACCCCTATCATCTATTTTCTCGTCAATCGGACGGTAATCTACTTTATGGTGAACATATACGCTAACTCCAGATGAGTATGTAGAAAAACATGAGTGGTATTGATACCGGGCCCATTTCTTCTTTAACAGACTTATTTTATCCTTTATACTATGTGTCTCCATTAATCCTACAATCGCCGGGAGATGTTTAGAGACCATATCAAAAACCATTACCCTCTTGACCCTATCTCCTAGGCCCCTTACATTCCATGTCATAATACAATTCGTACTACTCATTTAGATTAGTCACTAACTTTTTCTTCACCTTAGGTCCCATTAGATCTCCCAAGACAACCATTCCCACCCTACTCCCACCCCCCCCCCCTCCCCCACTATCTGGTCGGCAGAAATCGAGAATTTCCCCCACCTCTTACACACGACCCCTTCCCACCCCCTATCCCCCCGTCCCATGAATCAGTCTGGCGCCTTTCATGTTCCTATTCCTTTTGCATCCAACCACTCCACCACCTCCTCTGGAGAACCAAAAAACCTGACCTGTTCACAATATATTATACGTAGCTTAGTGGGATACAGCAGGGAATATTGTATCTGGGCGTCAGCTAGTCTCTTCTTCACTTCTTTAAACTCCCGCCTCTTAATCTGGGTGGCTCTTGAGTAATCAGGGTAAATCGCTATATTATTTCCGTTAAACTCTAATATCTGCAGCGTTCTTTTCGTTCTCATTATTATGTCCCTGTCTTTATCATTTTGTATTTTTGCTAGAATTGCCCTCGGGGGAGCCCCTTTTATAGGGGTTCTCCCTGGTATTCTATGGGCTCTTTCCACTGAGAACAGGTTAGTTAGCCCCTTATCTTTAAAGCTGTCCTGCAGCCACTGTTGTATAAACCCTGCTGTATCCTCACCTTCCACTCCCTCAGGAAATCCAACTATTCTAATATTTGATCTCCTGGACATATCTTCCATTATTGTAACTCTCTCTAAAAGAGTTTTCTTTTCCTCTTCCATTCCTTCCACTCTTTTCTTTAAACCCTCTATATCAGTTTTCATACTTTCAGATGTTATCTGCAACTCCTTCACCTTCTCCCTAACTTTATTCATATCCTCCTTTATGAAGGAAAGATCCACCTGTACTGATGCAATTTTAGTTGTCAAATCCTCCAGGCTATGGTTAGTTTTTTGCACTGCGCCCAGGATTTCCAGCAACTTATTGTCTACCAGGTTGATTCTTTCCTCCATCCCTTCTCCGTGACCCATCCCCACCCTCCCGTGTTCCTCCAAAGCAGCCGCCTCACTGCTATCCTTTTGCATTTCCTTGTTCCCACGCAGAGAGCTCTTGATTTTGGGGGGGGATCTAAGATATTTCTCCAGGCTAGTTGTGGCGGAGCTGTCCCTCCCACCCCCTGGCGAGGAGGAGCCAGCCGTGCCAGCGGACCGTCGGTTTATCCCCTTTGGAGGCATGGGTATAGGCCCCACTGCTCCCTCCCCCTGTCTCATGGGTTGCGGCGGCGCCCGAAAGCATGTGTGGACGCGAACGCTGAGCGCCTGAAACCCCCGCTGCCTGCCACCGGAGGACCTGTGGTGAGTCGGCTGAGCGCTTCAAAGTGGCTGATGCAGCAGGGAAATGAGACCGCCTTCTTCTCCACGGACCTTGTGAGATTGATCGGGTGCCTAGGCATCGTTTTCAGCAGGGATCCCCTTGTATAGCAGTGGACTGCCACAGAGGAAGAAAACGGAGCCGGACGCAAGAAGGCAAGCCCCCTTTACCTTGCTTAGGGTCAGGATGGTGTGGTCCCCTTCATCCCAGATCCGAATTCTCTGGTGACAGAAAGAAGGAAGGTATTGGGCTTCTTGTCTCCTTTCTTTGTCTGGGCCGGTGCGCTGATGCGCTGACTTTTTGTAAATTTGGTAAAACCGGTCAGAGGGAGGAAAAGTGGATTTTTGGGGGACGCACTGCTACTTTAAGGGTAAGGATGTCTGAGGCCTAGCAACCGTGGGGCCCCACCTGTAACACCTGTAACACCTGTAAAACCTGGGAGCTGAATGCCAAGAGGAAAGAGTGAAGGGGTGAAGAAGGAAGGAAGGGGAGAAGGTGACGGAGAGAGGGGAGGAAGGTTATAAAGGGGCAAAAAAAAAAAAAAAAAAAAAAAAAAAACTGGCTGATAATTTTTTTGTGGAGAGGAGTCATTTTCGCCCCAAAAATTGCTTTCTGTGGTATTGACTGGTTGGATGAACTGCTGAACATATGCTCCCGTACGTGTAGAGATACACATGTAACCGGACGAAGGAAGGAATGGGGGGTTGGTTCTTTGCTGGACATAAATTAATTATCTCCTTTTGTGGAGGAATCCTGGACTTGGTATATATATTGGCAGTGGAGCTACACCTTTAATAGTGTCATCTTTTGGGGCTTTTGTTTGAACTCTTGTGGATATCAGGCCATACCAGGCCTTTCGTTATTTTCTCACAGGACTGATAGAGATTGCCAAATTGCTTGAGATCATTGAACATCCCATTGTGGTCATTTGAATATATGTACATTATTTTATTGTATTATTGTTTTATTTATTTTAGCTAACTAATTGTATCAGTTTCTCAATAAATGTATCCCAATTGTGAGAGTGCTCGTCCTCACACTCTTTTTTAAACTTTATCTACTTCCGAGAGGTAGGGTGTCCTCTCTCTGGATTTGCAGCACCACACCATATAGCTACATAGAGAGCAGCCACCACCAATTTGACTTTTGCTGATCATAAGTAGCATATTTGCCACATATGTAGCAGAAATTGTCTGGATCGTTAACACATTTGCATTTATCCATCAAAGGGTTTCTGTCATGAGAAGTAATGATATGTAGCTGACTGACATTAGTGATGTGCTAATGTCAGCAGTACATAACAGTATGCTTTATAACTCTCTGCCTGCCGCCGTTCTCTTAAAATAAAGACTTTTAAAATATGCCAATGAGCCTCTAGGTGCTATTAGGGCATTGCTTCAGCACCAAGAGGCTCGGTCTACGCACCCTTTGGCACGCCCAGGTCTAGTTGATTGACTTTCGAGTTCTTCTCATCAACCCGTAAATCCCGCGCCTGCGCCGTCCCCTTTAGTATTCGGCGCAGTGAGTAAAGGACGTGCTCCTGCTGCCGGCTTCCTCACTGCGCCTGCACCAAATACTAAATGGGACTGCGCAGATGTGGGATTTACGGGACGATGAGGAGAACTCGAAAGTCAATCAACTGGACCTGGGTGTGCCAAAAGGTGCGTAGACCGAGCATCTAGGTGCTGAAGCAATGCCCTAATAGCACCTAGAGGCCGGCACATGGTTCCGCAGTGTGGTCTTTTTTTAACGTGTCAGCTGCTGACAATAGTGTTGCCATCTGCAGCCTGTGCTGTCAACACATAAGTCACGCTAATCCCAACACTCACATAGGGATGACCACCTTAAGAAGACACCTGGCCTCCCATCACTGAGCCCAGTGGTAGCAACGCTGTCAGAACCCACAAAGCCACACTCCTGGCGTCCACGTCCTGCCTCTTCTCCTTCTCCTCTCTCCTCCCATTTGTCCTCCACTCCACCTTCCACAGTGCCATCGTCGCGTTCATCTGGAAGAAGGCAGACTTCCATGGCCCAAATGTTTGAGCGTAAAAAGTTGATGACGCCGGATAACCCTATTGCGCAATGGCTGACCGCTGGCTTGTCGGAACTACTAGCCCGCCAACTACTGCCATATAAACTGGTGGACTCGGAGGCCTTTAGAAAATGTGTATCCATTGGCATACTGCAATGAAAAGTCCCCGGAAGCAGTGGTGTAACTGCCGGGGAAGCAGGGGAAGCGGCTGCTTCGGGCCCGGGCTGACAAGGGGCCTGGCGCCCGGCAGCGTGTCAGTCAAGTTTCATCCTTTTTATTTATATGCAAATTACCTTCCTAACGTGCCCAAGTGGCTGTCCCTCCAGCCGTTTGTACCCAGCCGCGCCCAATATAGCCAAGCCCAGCGGCTCCCGCTATTAATTATTTACTGCTGTCCTCGTCTTTTTAATTTTTTTCTAAGTGCGCCGTAGTCTCGCTCGTGCGCTGATGTTACTCACGTCTGGGTCAGCGTGGTGTCCTGACAGCAGCATCAAGTAGTGTAATTGCACATGCACCAGCTTTCTCCACTTTCTGGTGCATGCGCGATTACATTACATACCCATACTAAAATTTGCTATGGGGCCCAGTCACTTCTAGCTACGCCCCTTCCCGGAAGGAAATATTTCTCTCAGAAGTGCATCCCAGAGCTATATTGCCATGTTCAGTTTCAAGTGAATATATCTCTGGCACACAGTGTCGGTGCCAAGATACATCTAGCAAACACGGGTAGGAAAGGTACATAACTTTTACTGCCCACTGGGTGAACCTTCTGATGGCCGTAAAGCATGTAACCCGTGGCACCCGTGTGGATTTGGTGTTACCGTCACGGATTGCATGGAGGCCTGCTCCTTCTTCTCCTCCACCTACTCCATCCTCTGTCTCCTCTTCGGCTGACTCCTCCTTTTCCGCTGCTACTGTCTCTTCCGCTGCACCCCCCAAGCTCTCCAGAACCTATTCGATGTGCCAGGTGAGACGTTGCCATGCTGTGCTGCGGCTGTTGTGCCTGGAAGCCAAGAGCCACATCGGTCCTGCACTGCTTTCAGCTCTGCGGTCACAGGCCGATCAGTGGCTAACCCCGCTCAAATTGGCAGTTGGTAAAGTGGTGTGCAACAATGATTCAGTGCAATTACTCAATGTGGATGTAAAACTCTCCCATTTATCCTCAGTATTATTATGTGACAGTAGCTGCTCCCAGTCTATGCTCTGAAATGCTGCCCTCAACCCAGGGAAATTAGCCTTTTTAAAATTTAGTGTCTTTGCTCTGCCTGACAGAGTTTGCTTCTTATAGTTTAGGGGGAATATAATTATTAGTGATGAGCAGCATAGGCAATATTCTAATTCACAATATTTTGCTTTTTTTTCCGAATAGTCGCCATAAATTAGCAAATTCGAGAATTCATGATCAGCAGTCATTGTTTACTTGATTGCGAAAATCGGCAATGTAATATATTCGCAATAAGTTTGTGAAAAAATTTGTGAAAAATTTGCGATTAGAATATGCAACACTATTCGCAAATGCAAATATATAGCACTATATTCGAGATATTCGTGAATTCTCGAAGTGGCGATATTCGCGATTAAAATTCACGATTCGAATATTCGCGCTCAACACTAATAATTATATTGTGGTCACTATTACCTAGTGTTTCTCCAATAGTAACATTACCAACGAGCTCTGCATTATTAGAAATTACGAGATCCATCAGAGCATTACCCCTTACTGGATGCTTCTACAAATTGGCCCATAAAGTTGTCTCGCAGCAAGTTGAGGAATTTTCTCCCCTTTGCCGTTGAGGCAGAATCATGACCCCAGTCAATGTCTGGGAAGCTAAAATCTCCCATTATGACCACTGTACCAGCCTGTGCCGCCCTCTCTATTTGGATATACAGTTGTGTTTCTATCTCCTCTGTGATGTTAGGGGGTCTATAGATTAAAAACAAACAGAAAAAATGGCGTGGAGTTAAATAGGCAGGAAGTAATCAAACCCATATGCAGTTGTGCATGTATATACAGGGGAGCAAATCCTGCACTTGTTGCTAATTGTGATCCCCAGCAAAAATGCATACAGTGGAGGATGCCCGCAGCAGAACACAAGTACCACAATAAACATCCTACACAAGATAACAATTATGTGGATGTGATAACCAATATAACAATATAATTATATTTGCAAAGACAGGTCCACTCTCCGGTCTTACTAAACTTGAGAGATTAGCCAACATATCCTACTGTGGAGGACATGTCTTAGTCCGAGCGCCACGCCAATGTTTCTCAAGTAGCTCGAGTCCTAACACTCACCTACCTGTGCCGTATGGGCAATACCATGGGCCAGTGGGCGAATTACAGGAGCGTGAGGTCCGACTCATAGACAACTCACCAGTTACCTCGGAGGAGGAGGGAAGAGTCTGTTATTCCCACTCAAGACTGGCTGATATGGCCCATACGGCACAGGTAGGTGAGTGTTAGTACCCGAGCTACTTGAGAAACCTTGTTGCGGTGCTCGGGCTCAGACATGTCCTCCACAGTAGGATATGTTGGCTAATCTCTCAATTTTAACATCAGAATGAGGGTTTAGTAAGACCGCAGAGTGCACCTGTCTCTGCAAATATTATTATATTGTTATATTGGTTATCACATCCACATAATTGCTATCTTGTGTAGAATGTTTATTGTGGTACTTGTGGTCCGCTGCAGGCATCCTCCACTGTATGCACTTTTGCTGGGGATCACCATTAGCAACGAGCTACAAGTGCAGGATCTGCCCCCCCTGTATATACATGCACAACTGCATATGGGTTTGAGCACTTCCTGCCTGTTTAACACCACGTAATTTTTTCTGTTTGTTTGTATATAGAGAGGCCTGGAGGTGTATAAACTCCAATTTAAATGAGCCTGTTTTCCATCAACAGGCTACATTTAGGTGCGCCGGCAAGGCCTGGGCCATATCAGCCAGTTTTGAGAGGAACTCGCAGACTCCTCCCTCCTCCCATTGCTAGCATGGCTTCATGCTGGAGGTAACTGGTGAGTTGTCTGTGAGTCGGGCCTCACGCTCCTGTAATTTGCCCACTGGCCCCTGGTATTGCCCATATGGCACAGGTAGGTGAGTGTTAGGACCCGAGCTATTTGAGAAACCTTGGTGCGGTGCTCGGACTCAGACGTGTTAACCACAGTAGGATATGTTGGCTAATCTCTCAATTTTAACATCAGTATGAGGGTTTAGTAAGACCGCAGAGTGCACCTGTCTTTGCAAATATTATTATATTGTTAAATTGGGTCTATAGATTACACCAAGTATTATTTTTTCACAAGGTTTCCACATCCTCACCATCCTCACCCACAATTGCCTCTTTCACACTTGTCTTCAGATCACTACTTGCATACAGGCACACGCCACCACCTTTTCTATTGACCCAGTCTTTTCTAAATAGTGTAAAACCTGCAATAGTTACAGTCCAGGGAGACGCTGGTTCATTCATCTGGGAAGGAACCAGTAGTCTCAGACACTGTCACTACTCCTAGGGCTTTTCAGGGTTTCTAAAGCCTAGGTTTTCGGTGTATGACTATTCCCACCTTCAAGGTCTATTCATACTGACAGGAGTCAGGGCTAGGTTTAGGGTTTCCTAGGTGGTCTCCCGTCCCCTTTGCTTAGCCTTGAGGCCTAGTTCCTGGTCATTTTCCTTCTTTTGTCATTCTGGTGTTTATCCCATCCCCTTACTTTGGGACAGTGGCCTCCTGATGCTGCTACCACCTCCACACTGTCATTGTGCCACCCTGTGGCCTCCTCCTGATGCTGATGCTGCTGCTGCCGCCACCTCCACACTCTGTCATTGTGCCACTCTGTGGCTTCCTGATGCTGCCTCTGCCAACTCCACACTGTCATTGTGCCACTCTGTGGCCTCCGCCAGATGATGCTGCTGCCACCACCTCCATACTCTGTTATTGTGCGACTCTGTGGCCTCCTCCTGATACTGCTTCCACCTACAGACTCTGTCATTGGGCCACTCTGTGGTTTCCTCATGCTGCTGCCATCTCCAGACTCTGTCATTGGTCCACTCTGGACTTCTCATGCTGTTCCCACCCTCCCCACTTCATGACTGTGCCACTATTTTGCCTTTTGGCCTGGCTGACATCATCATTTATTTGACTCTTGTTCTGATCTGTCAGAAGGAAGGAAAAATGAGACACACAACAGATCCTGTCTATGCAACAGCTGTAAGGCCTGCATGACTTGGTCCCTATTTTGCATTAGAATTGGCATATGATTTGGTAGACAAAAGCAGTAGTGGGTACAAAACACAGAAGATATGCAAATATTCCATTCAAGTATCTTCTCTGTTTTGGATCCACTCCTGTTTTTTTTGGCTTTAGCAATACTGATGAATTACTGACCAAATGCTGACCGAGTGAAGGTGGATACTCCACAGATAGGATGCGTTTTTGGGGGGTTATTGTTCTGACGAATCAGAGGAAGGGAAATAAAAATCTGTGATGTCAACACAAACTTACTGCTGACACCCACTTCAGTTTGTCGGGGGAGAGGGACTCTACTTGTATAAGCCTTTGATAGAACAGGTTCTGTAGACATCTATGTGAAGTCAGCTAACGATGGTGTAAAAGGAGTGCGCTTCTTCTTGATGCTAACATCGACCTGTAAGACTTGAGTTCACACTTGAGTTATTTGGTCAGTTTTGGCCCCGTGACTGCCCTAATAAGTGAAGTGTGCAGTGATTCTAAGAGCGATACCTGTCATCTACATGTCATACTGACTCACAGCATTGCTTCCCTACCACAGCAGACTCACTATGCGTGTTACTGCAAGGCACAGTAATAAAGAAGAAATTAATTTGTATCAAACTGAATGTTTTCGAAGAATTTGGCGAACCGGGTGAATCAAATTTTTTAGAAATTTGCTCATCTCTAGTGGCCACCCTACTGTGTATCTCTTTTTATTTAATCCAGAAATCGTCCACTCCTAGGCAGCTGCCTGCTATGTTTATCCCTCCACTGGACCCTGCTTTGAATCATCAGCTAAAAGCAAAGTTTTGTATTGTGAGGATGAAGTTACCAAAACCTTGAGTCATCAGCCTCAGAGTGGCAAGGATGCTGTAAGCCAGAGAAAATGTACTCTTCTTTTAATGCAAAGACTTGAAGCACACAAGGCCAGAAAGTAATTACCTTCACTTTATTGAAATAACTGAATCAGAAATAATTAACTTCCAACAAACACTTTACTTTTTATTTAACCTCAACCTCAATTAAGCTGCCACTCTGCATTTTCTTCCAAATAGGGGAAAGAGGTTGTAACCCACCGAGTGACCCCCCAGGCTTAGTCCTGCAGTAAACACTGTTAAATCCTAAAGTATGGATCACTATAGCTGCACTAGCTTTACATATCAGATAACAATTCACTAACGAAAATAAAAAACAAACACATAGACTTTTAATGGAGCGCATACAAAATACAAGAAATACAAAATTCTAATCAATACTAGTCATGGAACCCAGGTGTTTATATCTTTTTTGAAGACATAGTCCCTACTTTCTACCCAAATCCCTCTCAAATGTCCCTGTTTTCAAAGTGATTTATATTGGCCAAGCTCGCCAAATACATCGGCTCCACAATAGAGCAAACAAGTAGGGTGAGATAAGACAGTAAAATAATCAATTACCCATATTTGATATGTGGCCCGGTGCAACTGGCACTACTGCTACCTCGATGTGCGTTTCGCCAACCTACTGGCTTCGTCAGGAGACAAAGATAAAGTGGCTAAAATTGGGGTATAAATATTAAAAATAAACCTGAATTCAATATAGGTTGCGTTCCCTACATGATTAGGACGCCAACATCACCCGAACGCGCCATATCGTCGCCACGTGACCGACGTCGAGCGTATCCACGCACAAACAAGTTTATATTGCGTGATGCGGAACGGATGCAGATCCATTTATATGGTCGTGTGAATGTACCCTTAAGTTGAGGGACTGTGGCTTAGACTACTACTAGGCCAGAACAATACTAGTGATAAACTGCAATCAACCAACCTGCTTCCATCATCCTTACTGGTGCCAGAAGATTGCACTTAAATCTTGCTCCTACTGAATGTAGTTGAAGTTACATTGCAATCAGTAAAATAGACTTTTATACATTTAATTCTGGTCTCATTCATCAATACTACATTTCCACTGCACTGATCCCCAGGAAGGAACAGCCTGAAGGGTACACCGTGATACAATACTTCATCAGGGCCACTACCATTTCCATCCTGTGGACCAGCTCCTCCAGGGCACGCTGCATATGGTACAATGCCACAAGTGAAACAACATTGTAACAGTATTTAAACCCAATGTCAATGACCCACCTTTACTTGTTATTAATATGTCATAATTAGGTAAAGCATTCAGTACTGATATGTTTGGAAATATATATGTATTTAGTCATCTTTTTATAGGGGTAATGAGATATACAGGGCTGTGAAAAATTAATTTTCAAATTAATTCTCAAATTTTTTCACGTTATAGCCAGAAACGTAAATGTATTTTATTGGAATTTTATGTGATATGTGATAGACCAACACAAAGTAGTGAGTGTGAGGTGAAAATAAAATGATACATGATTTTCAAAATGTTTCATAAATAGAAATCTGGAAAGTGTTCTATGCATTTTCATGTAGATCCCACCCCCCAGTCAATATTTTGTAGGACCACCAAATTATAGCTGCAAATATTTGGGGGTATGTCTCTATCAGATTTGCACATCTTGAGGCTGAAATTTTTTTCCATTCTTTTTTTGCAAAAGAGCTCAAGCTCAGTGAGATTGGATGGACAGCATCTGTGAACAGCAAATTTCAAGTCTTGCACCGGATGCTCAATGAGGTTTAGGTCTGGACTTTGACTGGGCCACTCTAACACATGAATATGCTTTGATCTAAGCCATTCCATTGTAGCTCTGGCTGTATGTTTAGAGTCATTGTTCTGCTAGAAGGTAAACCTCTGCCATAGTTTCTTTTGCAGAAGTCTTTTGCAGCCTCTACCAGGTTTTCCTCCAGGATTACTCTGGATTTAGCTCCATCCACTTTCCCATCAACTCTGACCAGCTTCCCTGTCCCTGCTGAAGAAAAGTATCCCCGCTGCATGATGTTGCCACCACCATGTTTCACAGTGGGGCTGGAGTGTTCAGGGGGATGTGTAGTGTTAGTTTTCCCCCACACATAGCGCTTTGACTTTACTCCAAAAAGTTCAACTTTGGTCTCACTTCGCTGTGTTCTCTAAATGGCTTGTGGCAAACTGCAAATGGGACTTTTTATGACTTGCCATTCTTCCATAAAGGCCAGATTTATGGGTTACTTGACTAAGGGTACTTTCACACTAGCAGCAGGGGAGTCCGGCAGGTTGTTCCGGCGGGTGAACAGCCTGTCAGATCCGTCCTGCCGCTAGTTCAAGTGTGCCACCGGACTGCCGCTCCATCCCCATTGACTATAATGGGGGCAGGGGTGGAGTTCCGGAGGCAGCATGGCAGTGCATGGCTAGAGGCAGCTGGACTAAAAGTACTGCATGCAGTACTTTTAGTCCGGCTGCCTCTTGCCGTGCTGCTGCCGGAGCTCTGCCCCCGCCCCCATTATAGTCAATGGGGACGGAGTGGTAGTCCGGGGGCACACATGAACTAGCGGCAGGACGGATCTCACAGGCTGTTCATCCGCCGGAACAGCCTGCCGGACTCTCCTGCCGCTAGTGTGAGACTAGCCTAATAGTTGCCCTGTGGACAGATTTTCCCACCTGAGCTGTGGATCTCTGTAGCTCCTCCAAAGTAATCTTGGACCTCTTGGCTACTTCTCTAATTCGTTTTTTCCTAGCCTGGACTGTCTGTTTATGTGGACTGCCATGTCTTGATAGATTTGTAGTTGTGTCATACTCCTTCCATTTTCAGATGATGGATTGAACAATACTCCCTGAGATGTTCAGAGCTTGAAAAAATTGTATATCCTAACCCTGTTTTACACTTCTCCACAACTTTATTCCTGACCTGTCTGGTGTATTCCTTGGTTTTCATGATGCCGTTTGATCACTAATGTTCTCTAACAAACCTCTGTGGCCTTCGCAGAACAGCTGTAGTTATACTAGGAATAAATTATGTAGTGCCCTAGAGCAGGGAGTACTTTTACATTTGGACACTTGTGGACATTTGCCTATATCCGCTATGCAAAGTTAACATGTCTTACTTTATTTCTCTTGAAAGGTAAACTTATACTGTTTAATACTGTGTACCTGCATTTTATACAGACGTGGACAAAATTGTTGGTACCCTTTGGTCAATGAAAGAAAAAGTCACAATGGTCACAGAAATAACTTTAATCTGACAAAAGTAATAATAAATTAAAATTCTATAAATGTTAACCAATGAAAGTCAGACATTGTTTTTCAACCATGCTTCAACAGAATTATGTAAAAAAATAAACTCATGAAACAGGCATGGACAAAAATGATGGTACCCCTAGAAAACACAGAACATAATGTGACCAAAGGGACATGTTAATTCAAGGTGTGTCCACTAATTAGCATCACAGGTGTCTACAACCTTGTAATCAGCCATTGGGCCTATATATATGGCTCCAGGTAATCACTGTGTTGTTTGGTGATATGGTGTGTACCACACTCGACATGGACCAGAGGAAGCAAAGGAAAGAGCTGTCTCAAGAGATCAGAAAGAAAATTATAGACAAGCATGTTAAAGGTAAAGGCTATAAGACCATCTCCAAGCAACTAGATGTTCCTGTGAGTACAGTTGCACATATTATTCATAAGTTTAAGATCCATGGGACTGTAGCCAACCTCCCTGGACGTGGCCGCAGGAGGAAAATTGATGACAAATCTAAGAGACGGATAATCCGAATGGTAACAAAAGAGCCTAGAAAGACTTCTAAAGAGATTCAAGGTGAACTTCATGCTCAAGGAACATCAGTGTCAGATCGCACCATCCGTCGTTGTTTGAGCCAAAGTGGACTACATGGGAGACGACCAAGGAGGACACCATTGTTGAAAACGAATCATAAAAAAGCAAGACTGGAATATGCCAAACTACATGTTGACAAGCCACAAAGCTTCTGGGAGAATGTCCTGTGGACAGATGAGACAAAAATCGAAGTTTTTGCCAAGGCACATCAGCTGTATGTTCACAGACGAAAAAATGAAGCATATCAAGAAAAGAACACTGTCCCTACTGTGAAACATGGAGGAGGCTCTGTTATGTTCTGGGGCTGCTTTGCTGCGTCTGGCACAGGGTGTCTTGAATCTGTGCAGGGTACAATGAAATCTCAAGACTATCAAGGAATTCTAGAGAGAAATGTACTAGCCAGTGTCAGAAAGCTTGGTCTCAGTCGCAGGTCATGGGTCTTGCAACAGGACAATGACCCAAAACACACCGCTAAAAACACCCAAGAATGGCTAAGAGGAAAAAATTGGACTATTCTAAAGTGGCCTTCTATGAGCCCTGACCTCAATCCTATTGAGCATCTTTGGAAGGAGCTGAAACATGCAGTCTGGAAAAGGCACCCTTCAAACCGGACACAACTGGAGCAGTTTGCTCATGAGGAGTGGGCCAAAATACCTGCTGAGAGGTGCAGATGTCTCATTGACAGTTACAGGAAGCGTTTGATTGCAGTGATTGCCTCAAAAGGTTGCGCAACAAAATATTAAGTTAGGGGTACCATCATTTTTGTCCATGCCTGTTTCATGAGTTTATTTTTTTACATAATTCTGTTGAAGCATGGTTGAAAAACAATGTCTGACTTTCATTGGTTAACATTTATAGAATTTTAATTTATTATTACTTTTGTCAGATTAAAGTTATTTCTGTGACCATTGTGACTTTTTCTTTCATTGACCAAAGGGTACCAACAATTTTGTCCACGTCTGTATATTGTGATGTATATATTGTTCATTATCACTGTATTTACATGGCTCTGTGGAAAGGGTTAATGAATACTGAGAGACTGTTAGAGCTTTGATTGAGAAGCTGGTAATTTTCCACAGCTGCCATAGGGTTTAAAGAAGAGCATGTTTTGGAGGGAAAAACTCAGACTTGTTTACCACCAAAAGAAGACTGCCTGACCTTTTAAATGTCTGGTTTTAGCCATGTTGTTATGTCTGGAAACTTGTTTTTGTCTTGAAAACCTGCTGTGTCATTGCATTGAGTATCATTGAAGCTCTAATGTAAGTCTATACCAGACGGAGCTGAAACAATGTATCTGTTTGTGCTGAGTTTCTCCACTCCTCCCACTAGAAGGTTCTAGTCTAGCAAAAACTGTATATAAGGAGAGCAGTCAGAGCCCCTAGTGTGCTGCAGTTAGGGACCAGTGCTTGGAGGGGAGACTCATGCCAGCCTGCATTAGAGGCCAGAAGAAGACGCTGAGATGGGGAAGCTGAGCCACAGACCGTGGGTCACTAGCCCTGTGACCAAGGAGCCACCCAGACTACTGAAGTACAGACCATGGGCCCTTCACTAGGATGGCAGCCTTCTGAGAGAGAGAGAGAGGGACAGCTGGCTCAGGCCTTTCCTCAGCATCAAACCCTTTTTCTGCCAGGGAGGAGACTCTGCCAGACTACTGAGTGACCAGAAGAAGACGCTGAGATGGGGATATGCTGCCACAGACCCTGGATTACCAGCCTTGGACTAGGGTACCAACCTTCTGAAAAGAAAGAGGGACAGCTAGCTCAGGCTTTTCCTCAGCATCAAACCCTTCTTCTGCCAGGGAGGAGACTGGAGAAGCCAGCCCAATGCCTCGCCTGTATTGTTTTGTACGTGAATTCCTCCAATAAAGAATCACCTTGGTTTACTGCAGACCCTGACTCTCTGGACTTATTTCCCATTGGGGTGCACCACGCCTTACCATTAGGGTTGAGCGTACCCAAACTGTAAAGTTTGTGTTCGTACCGAACTTTAGGATTTTTGGACCCCGGACCCGAACCCAAACATTTCAGTAAAAGTTTGCGTTCGGTGTTCGGCGCTTTCTTGGCGCTTTTTGAAAGGCTGCAGAGCAGCCAATCAACAAGCGGTTAACTGTCTGACCTTAGAAGCCATCACAGCCATGCCTACTAATGGCATGGCTGTGATTGGCCAGTGTAGCATGTGACCCAGCCTCTATATAAGCTGGAGTCAAGTAGCGCTGCACATCACTCTGCTGTGTTTAGTGTAGGGAGAGGATGCAGCTGGTGATTTCAGGGAGAGAATAGGAGAGAGTCTTTGCTCAAATTCTGAATCTAACTCAGCGATCTATATACATTGTGTTTTGTGGGTGCAGGGCACAATTTTTTTTTCCTGCCCTGCGCCCATTGACCGAAAAAAAAATAACTTTAATAAGTCAGTTAGGTGGGCGGCGGCGGCCATTTTATGCAAGCTCAGTGCACCAGCACTGCATCTGAGCTTTTGGGACATTGAAAATCAATATTTTTTTGGCAATATACAACATCTGGATTAGTCAGTGTGCAATTTAAGCTAGAAATACAGCCATCATTTTCTGGGGTTTAAAAAAACAGTTTTTTACCCCAAAACATTATTTTCCTGATCTGCAAGTGTTAAATTCAAGTTTAACCACTACCCGACCGCCTAACACAGGATTGCGTCCTACGGGCGGCCGGGTTATTCCTCTTTGATGCGCCGGCGCGTCATCTCGCGAGAGGCGAGATTTCCTGTGAACGAGCGCACACATGAGCGCACGTTCACAGGATCGGACGGTAAACCAATGGATCTACAGCCTGCCAGCGGCGATCATTTGCTGGCAGGCTGTAGATGCGATTTTTTTTTAACCCTTGAAAGGTATATCAGACGCTGTTTTGTTAGCAACGTCTGATATACCTGCTACCAGGTCCTCTGGTGGTCCCTTTTGCTTGTATCGACCACCAGAGGATACAGGCAGCTCTGTAATAAGTAGCACCAAGCACCACACTACACTACACCCCCCGTCACTTATTAACCCCTTACTAACCCCTGATCACCCCCTTGTCATTGATCACCCCCCTGTAAGGCTCCATACAGACGTCCGTATGTGTTTTGCGGATCCGCACATTGCCAGAACTATATAGAAAATGTATTTTTTACGCATTTGAATTCCAAACTACTTCTCACGCTTTAGGTCCCCTAAAATGCCAGGGCAGTATAAATACCCCACAAGTGACCCCATTTTGGAAAGAAGACACCCCAAGGTGTCACAAGTTATTGGAATATGAGACTTTGTAAGAAAAAAATAATAATAATAAAAATAATTATTTTCCGCTAACTTGGGACAAAAAATAAAAACATCCATGAACTCAGTATGCCCATCAGCGAATACCTTAGGCTGTCTACTTTCCGAAATGAGGTCATTTGTGGGATGTTTCTACTGTCTGGGCATTGTAGAACCTCAGGAAACATGACAGGTGCTCAGAAAGTCAAAGTGCGTAAATTCACATTTTTGCACCATAGTTTGTAAACGCTATAAATTTTACCCAAACCAATAAATATACACTTATTGCATTGTTTTTTTTTTATCAAAGACATGTAGAACAAAAAAATTTAGAGAAAAATGTATATAGAAATGTAGTTTTAATTGAAAAAATTTACAACAGAAAGTGAAAACTTTTGTTTTTTTGCAAAAGTTTCGGTCAATTTTGATTAATATAAAAAAAAGTAAAAATGTCAGCAGCAATGAAATACCACCAAATGAAAGCTCTATTAATGAGAAGAAAAGGAGGTAAAATTCATTTGGGTGGTAAGTTGTATGACCGAGCAATAAACCGTGAAAGTGGTGTAGTGCAAAATTGTAAAAAGTGGTCTGGTCAGTGAAATTACAGGCTTATATACTGCTGTCAATTTCAGTTGTTAAACAAATACTCGTTTGGGCAAAAAAAATATTGTTGGCAGCCTTTGATGCAGATGTCATTGTGAGATACACCCTTAATACATTTGGGTTAGATTCAGAGATTTGAAATACCGCCATTTGGTGCACCAATATTTAATTTAGGCCTACTATGGGTCAGGAAGTGTGAGATACACCCTCTATATACAGGGCTTATATTCTTTCATTAATAAAACACCCTTTTTGGGGCAAAAGACACAATATTTCAGGCCTTGCAGCATAAGCACGTTTGAAATTCCTGGGTTATATACAGCTGCCATATTGAGTTATTAAACAAACACCCGTTTGGGCAAAAAAAGTTTATTTGGCAGCCTTTGCTGCATATGTCATCCTGAGATACACCCTTAATACATGTGGGTTAGATTCAGAGATTTGAAATATCGCCATTTGGTGCAATAATATTTAATTCAGGCCTACTGTGGGTCAGGTCGTGTGAGATACACCCTTTACATACAGGGGTTTGATTCAGGCATTTGAAATACAGCCATTTTGGGCAAATAAATATTTAATTGTGGCCTACAGTGGGTCAGGCCGTGTGAGATACAACCTTTAAATACAAGGGTTTGATTCAGGCATTTGAAATATAGCCATTTTGGGCAAAGAAATCTATAATTGAGGCCTCCAGTGGGTATGGGCGTGTGAGATACACCCTCTACATAAAAAGGTTTGATTCATACATTTGAAATACAGCCATTTTGGGCAAACAAATCTTTAATTGAGGGCTAGTCTGGTTCAGGCCGTGTGAGATACACCCTTTACATACTGTCGTTCCATTCTACTATTAATTAAACACCCATTTAGGGCAAGATCCTAAATTCGAGAAATATGAGGAGAGCGTCAAATAAGGGACGTGACCCAAGTCGTATTGCTGCTGGTGGAGCTCCTGTTGCAGGGAGAGGACGTGGTCGATCTGTGCCAGCTACACGCACAAGTGAAACCCCTTCCTCAGGTGCGAGTAGGTGACAGAATCTGCAGCGGTATTTGGTCGGACCTAATGCCACCTGAACAAGTACAGGCGATAGTAGATTGGGTTGCTGACAGTGGATCCAGTTCCTTCACATTGTCTCCCACCCAGTCTCCTGCTGAAAGACCACAGTTGGCCCCTGCAGCCGATGTCCATCAGTCTTTCACCTCACCCCCTTGCAAATCAGCCAAGTAGTCTGAGCCCCAAGTCATGCAGCAGTCTCTTCTTCTTTTTGATAGCACAGTCTCTTCTTCTTTTTGATGACTCTGTCAGCAGGGTTTCCCAGGGCCATCCACCTAGCCCTGCCCCAGAAGTGGAAGAGATTGAGTGCACCGATGCCCAACCACTTATCTTTCAAGATGAATACATGGGAGGACCATCGCACCACGTCTTGAATGATGACAAAACACAGGTGCCAACTGCTGGGGCTTTTAAAAAGTGTGCAGACCGGCAAGGAAGGCAAGGGTGAAGACTGGGTGGAAGATGATGTGGAGGACGATGAGGTCCTCGACCCCACATGGAATCAAGGTCATGAGAGTGACCTATGTAGTTTGGAGGAAGAGGCGGTGGTCGCACAGAGCCACCAGCACAGCAGAAGAGGGAGCAGGGTGCAAAAGCGGAGCAGCCGTCCTCTAGACAGTACGCCTGCTACTGCCCACCGCAGCAAGGAACCGAGCACACCAAAGCAAGCTCCAAGGAGTTCCCTGGCATGGCAGTTCTTTAGACAATGTGCTGACGGCAAGACACGACTTGTTTGCACGCTGTGCAATCAGAGCCTGAAGCGAGGCATAAACGTTCTCAACCCGAGCACAACCTGCAGGACCAGGCATTTAAGTGCAAAGCACGAGCTGCAGTGGAGTAGACACCTCAAAAACCAAGAAAGGTCTCTGGCTCCTCCTGCTTCCTCTTGGCCTTTTTCATCCACCTTTGGAGTGACAGTGCCACCTGCCACCCCGCAAACAGAGGATGTGCCAGCAACACCAACACCTGGGTCACCAAGCATCTCCACAGTGTCCCACGGGAGTGTTCAGCTCTCCATCTCCCAAACGCTGGAGAGAAAGAGGAAGTACCCTCCTACCCACCCGCGATCCCGAGCCCTGAATGCCAGTATTTCTAAATTACTGGCCTTTGAAATGCTGTCATTCCGTCTGGTAGAGACGGATAGTTTTAAAGGCCTTATGGCAGTGGCTGTCCCACAGTACATCGTGCCCAGCTGGCACTACTTTTCCAGGAGAGCCATCCCTTCCCTGCACAACCAAGTAGGGGACAAAATCAGGTGTGCACTGCGCAACGCCATATGTGGCAAGGTGCCCCTGACTACGGATATGTGGACCAGTAAGCACGGTCAGGGCCGTTGTAATTCCATAACAGCACACTGGGTAAATGCATTGGTGCATGTCCTTCCACCACCGAGGATTGCAGGGTGCCTCAGTTTGCCTCCTGTTGCTTCCTCCTCCTACTCTGCTTCCTCATCCTCTACCAGCTCCTAATCCGGTCAGCAAAACACCTTTACCACCAACTTCAGCACAGCCAGGGGTAAACGACAGCAGGCAGTTTTAAAATGTATCTGTTTGTGGGACAAACCCCACACCGTGCAGGAGCTGTGGCCGGGCCTTGAACAACAGTCCGATGAGTGGTTTGTGCCAGTGAGCCTCAAGCCCGGATTGGTGGTGTGCGATAATGGGCGAAATCTCGTTACAGCTCTGGGACTAGCCAGTTAGACACACATCCCTTGCCTGGCGCATGTGTTGAATTTGGTGGTGCAGAGATTCCTTAAAACTTACCCCGATATGTCAGATCTGCTGCATAAAGTGCAGGCTGTCTGTGCGTGCTTTCGGCGTTCTCACCCTGCTGCTGCTCGCCTGTCAGCGCTGCAGCGTAACTATGGCCTTCCCGCTCACCGCCTCATATGCGACGTGCCCACAAGGTGGAACTCCATGCACATGAAGGCCAGACTGTGCGAGCAGCAGCGGGCGATAGTGGAGTCTCAGCTGCAGCACGCACGAGTGATTCGCTCGGCGGAACAGCACCACTTCACCACCAATGACTGGGCCTCCATGCGAGACCTGTGTTCCTTGTTGCGCTGTTTCGAGTATTCCACCAACATGGTCAGTGCCGATAACACCGTTCTCAGCGCTACTATCCCACTTCTATGCCTCTTTGAAAAAAACGCTCCTGACGATGATGGAAGTGGATGCGGCACAGGAGGAGGAGGAGGAGGAAGAGGGATCATTTCGTAGGGTTCCGGCCAGTCATTCCCAAGTCGCTCCGAGGGTGGGTTCCTGCACCCACAAACGCCAGGTACACAATTGTCCAGCCAGGGCACAGTTCTGGAAGATGACGAGGTGGAGGATGAGGAGGAGGAGATGGAGGAGGAGGAACCATGTTCACAGCAAGGTGGCACCCAGACCAGCTCATGGCCATCACTGGTGCGTGGATGGGGGGATACAGACACATACGATACTCCTCCCACAGAGGACAGCATTTCGTTGCCTCTGGGCAGCCTGGCATACATGACCGATTACATGCTGCAGTGTCTCCGCAACGACCGCCAAGTTGCACACATTCTAACTTGTGCTGATTAATGGGTGGCTACGCTGCTGGATCCCCGTTACAAGGACAACGTACCGTCCTTAATTCCCTCACTGGAGTGTGATCGTAAGATGCGCGAGTACAAGCGCACGCTGGTAGACGCGCTGCTGGTGGCATTCCCACCTGACAGCAGAGGCACAGTGGAAGCACAAGGCAAAGGCAGGGGATGAGGAAGAGGTCGCCAACGCAGCTGGGGCACCGCCAGCACCTCATAAGGCAGGGTTAGCATGGCCGAAATGTGGAAAAGCTTTGTCAGCTCGCCACAACAACCAGCACCACCAGCTGATATGGAACGTCTTAGCAGGAGGCAGCATTTCACCAACATGGTAGAGCAGTATGTGTGCACACGCCTACACGTACTGAATGACGGGTCTGCCCACTTCAACTTCTCGGTCTCTAAATTGGGCACATGGCCTAAGCTTGCCCTTTACGCCTTGGAGGTGCTGGCCTGCCCTGCAACCAGTGTATTATCTGAACGTGTGTTTAGCACGGCAGGGGGCGTCATCACAGACAAGCGCAGCTGTCTGTCCATAGCCAATGTGGACAAGCTCGCGTTCATTAAAATGAACCAGGCATGGATCCCTCAGGACTTGTCTGTACCTTGTGCAGAATAGACATGTATACCGGCCTTAACCAGCCATTGTTATACTGCAGCGCAATTGCTCATTCTTGTATTGGATATTTCACACTCTTTTAGAGTGTACCCTAATTAAAAAAAATATTTAAACCAAAAACCTATGTTGGCTACCTCATCCTCCTCCACCGCTGCTTCCACCTACACTGCTACGTCCACTGCCTCCTCAAACTCCTACTCCATATGGAACTCCACCTCATAAATCAAATTTTTTTTTTTTTTGTACTTTGTCAGTTACATTTTCTGGTGAAATTCAGCAATTTTTGGGTGTATAGTTCACTGCTATACCAAATAGACAGGTTTTAAAAAAATAATAATTGTAATTTACATTTTTGGGTGAAATTAACAAATTTTGGTGTGTATAGTACCACTGCTATACCTAGTAGGCCGGTTAAATAACAAAAAAATTGTCATTTACATTTTCGGGTGAAATTTACCAATTTTTGGGTGCATAGTACCACTGCTATACCTAGTAGGCCGGTTAAAAATAAATAAAAAATTGTCATTTACATTTTTGGTGAAATTAACCAATTTTTAGGTGTATAGTACCACTGCTATACCTAGTAAGCTGGTTAAAAAAAAATTGTCATTTAAATAAATTGTCATTTATATTTTCTGGTGAAATTAACCAATTTTTGGGTGTATAGTACCACTGCTATACCTAGTAGGCCGGTTAAAAAAATAAATAAATTGTCATTTACATTTAAGGGTGAAATTAACCAATTTTTGGGTGTATATAGTACCACTGCTATACCTAGTAGGCCGGTAAAAAAAAAAAAATCGTCATTTACTTTTTCGGGTGAAATTCACTGATTTTTGGGTTTGATGTACCACTGCTATGCCTAGTAGGCCGGTTAAAAAAAAAAAAATTGTCATTTACATTTTTGGGTGAAATTCACAAATTTTTGGGTGTGATGTACCACTGCTATACCTATTAGAACGGTAAAAAAAAAAAAAAACATTTGTCAGTTACATTTTAGTGTCAAATTCACCAATTTTTGGGTGTAATATACCCCTCCTCTACCTAGTTGACAGCTTAATAAATTTCAATAATTTTTATTTTACATTTTCGGGGACAATAAACAAGTAGACAGGTTAATAAATTTCTGTAATTTTTCTGTTACGTTCTTGGGTTGACATTATACAAATTTAGATGTGAATAAACCCCTGCTCTGCATAGGTGACAGGGAATAAAATTTCTGAAATGCTTCTTCAATTGATGCGCGCCATCTCCTTTGATTCAATGCTTAAACTTAAACAATTTGTACCACATTTTCACTTCAATAATTTGCCCCACATTTCCGCTATACTCTTTTGGCCAACATTTGCGCCTCAATAGCTTTTCCTACATTTCTGCTCGATCCCCAATTTTTTTTATAAATTTATCTCCCTTAAATTTGGTCTCTCTTTCTCACGCTCCCTCTCCGGTCTGGAACCCTGATTCCGCGCCACCCGTGATCACCATGGTAGGCGCATAAAAGAACATCGAAATTTGATATCAAATTGGATCGTGAACATCACGGGGACGTGCGACATGGTGGGGCAGTAAATATGCACACGCCTACATGAACTAACTGACAGGGGTCAGCCTCTGCAACTTCTGGGTCTCCAAATTGGGCACATGGACTAAGCTTGCCCTTTACGCCTTGGAGGTGCTGGCCTGCCCTGCAGCCAGTGTATTGTCTGAACGTGTGTTTAGCACGCCTGGAGGGATATATTTTCTAATGTTTTGGGGTGTACCCTAATAAAAAAATTAAATAAAATGTAAACCAAAAAGCAGTGTAGGCTACCTCCTTCTCCTCTACCGCCACTTCCACCTACACCGCCACATCCACCGCCTCCTCAACCTCCTACTCCATATGGACCTGGTCCTCCTAGATCAAGATTATAATTTTTTATGTTTACGTATTTTATGTTATTTTAAGTCATTTCCCTATCCACATTTGTTTGCAGAGCACTTGCCATGCTCTTAACCACGTTTTGACAATATTTGCAGCCCTCTAGCCCTTTCCATGACATTTTTACAGCCATTTTAGTGCTCAAAAGTTTGGGTCCCCATTGACTTCAATGGGGTTCGGGTTCGGGGTCACGTTCGGATCAAGTTCGGGTCCCGAACTCAAACTTTTTTCCGAAGTTCGGCCGAACCTGAACATCCAGGTGTCCGCTCAACTCTACTTACCATTCCTTCCGGAGAGCAGCAACACGTGGTGACACCTCAAAGGTGTCCGGGGGACCCAGCTTAGCGTTGGGGCCACGCCAAACCCACCCACCACAATTACACACAGGTGGACTTTATTTACTAATTAGGTGTCTTCTGAAGGCAATTGATCAACCTGGATTTTACTTCAGAGTTAGGCCGAGTTCACACGAATGTGTGTGACCCTTGCCCGTGCCGCAAATTGCCGTAGGTCAGCCGCATCGGATCGCGGACCCATTCACTTTAATGGGTCCGCGATCCGCCCGTTCTGCAAAAAGATAGGACATGTTCTATCTTTTTGCGGAATGGAAGTACGGGACGCAACCCCACGGAAGCACTCTGTAGTGCTTCCGAGGGGTCCCGTTCCGTGCGACCATCCCGCAATTCCGAATTTGCGGACCCATTGAAGTGAACTTTTGCGGGCTGCAATACGGCCACGGATCACACACGTTCGTGTGAACTAGGCCTAAAAGAGTATAGGGGGCTGAATACAAATGCACACTAGACTTTTAAGATTGTATCATTTTCTTTTCACTTCACACATACTTGCTACTTTGTGTTGGTCTATCACATAAAATCCCAATAAAATATCACGTTTGTGGGTGTAAGGTAGAAAAATATGCAAAAGTTCAAAGGGTATAATACTTTTTCAAGGCACTAACAGTAATACAACTTGAGATATATGCTGTAGAACTAGTATAAGGCAACAGAGGCTGCTAATATTCAATAACTATTACACTGGTTTTAAAAGGAGGATTGTTGTCTTTTGTGTCAGCTGATAAATGTGAACGTTCAGCTATACGGCTATTAAGGGGGCCGTGACTGCACATTAGAATAGTTATTTGTATTTTATTTAGTGTTTTTATATCATAATTAAATCTGCTAAATTACACTAAGAGCCAGCCATTTATGTGAAATTTTGAATTGCTGCTAGAGGTTATAGAACAGACTGTGCGCTTGTGTCTGTGTCCCTGGAGACAGTTTTTGGTGAGTGCCCCTGTTTTATTAGTGTTTTAATCTGTATAGCAGTCGGAGTAGATTGTTCGATGCAGAGCTTCAAAGAGATTAGATGTGTATTTAAAATACATTCTGTATACCCGCAGTTGCCACTTAGGAGCTTGCTGCAATTGTTTGCATGAAGCTCCATCTAGTGTTGGCAGCATTACTTAAACCCAAGGGAAATAATGCGTACTAAAGATGAGAAAATAAATTTTTATTACATTTTTACTAAAATTCTGCTGCCAGTCGAATCTGAAGTTTTGGTGAATATTAGAGATGAGCAATTCGAATCCTACGAAGTGAAATTCAATGCGGATTTCAGGATAAATTTGAATTCGCCTAGAAGCCGAAATTTCCTCGTGCTCTGTGTCAGCAAATCGATTTAACTTGAAATAGTATAAAAAACAAAAACATTTAAACTTACCTCCTCCATTTGCTCGCAACGGGCCGCCAGCCTCCACCTTTGCTTGAAGATCTTGGCGGAAATCCCGTGCGGCGCGAGATCACATCATCACGCCGGCCTGTGAATCAGCTAATCGAACTTTCAAGAAATTCGCTCATCCCCAGTGATTATCTACAGATGAATTGCACAAATTAGCACCTGCGCTATTTTACTGTGAAAATTGAAAGGAAATAGGTGAAGATGAAAGATCATATGACCCTGGGAAGCTGACGGACGGCCTGTGAGCCAATCACAGGTCAGGATTTTGGCAGGTCCTTCAGTCTCTGGGCTTGCTCAGAAGCCACATACGCCATTCTGAGTGCCGCTTACAGTGCGGGAGGACATTTGTTGGATGAGTCTGCTAGAGAACAATTACATACACAAGCCAGCAATCTGGACAATATAGGGACAAATTTAGTTAGATTGAATCTGAAGGTAGAAAAGTCAGGGTTTTATCAGGAAAAGCATAAGGTCACTCAGAGTTCTTTGTGAGTATTTTATACTGAAGGCAGCTGCCGAGAAATTAACGCTTCATGTAATGCATTACAATCAGCAAAATCCTGCAGTGCCTACAGAAACATTATTTTTTCAGCAGCCAGCCTTTTTTTTTTTTTTTATAAAAACAAACAAACAAACAAGGAAACAAAAAAGCTAAATCTTCTACAGTTCATAAGTGTTTTATAGCCATATCCCCAGGCAATCCCAACAACATGCATTTCGGTGGATACGATGCTCTAAGGATTTGAGATGAGCGAATCGAAGCTGACAAAGTGGAATTTGTTCCGAATTTCAGGAAAAATTTGATTCACAACGAATGCGAATTTAATTGCGCTTCATGGTAACTAGAGTTGAGCGGACACCTGGATGTTCGGGTTCGGTGGGTTCGGCTGAACTTCGCAAAAAAGTTTGAGTTCGGGACTAGGGATGAGCGAACTCGAACTGTATAGTTCGGGTTCGTACCGAATTTTGGGGTGTCCGTGACACGGACCCGAACCCGGACATTTTCGTAAAAGTCCGGGTTCGGGTTCGGTGTTCGTCGCTTTCTTCGCGCTTTTGTGACGCTTTCTTGGCGCTTTTTGAAAGGCTGCAAAGCAGCCAATCAACAAGCGTCATACTACTTGCCCCAAGAGGCCATCACAGCCATGCCTACTATTGGCATGGCTGTGATTGGCCAGAGCACCATGTGACCCAGCCTCTATTTAAGCTGGAGTCACATAGCGCCGCCCGTCACTCTGCTCTGATTAGCGTAGGGAGAGGTTGCGGCTGCGACAGTAGGGCGAGATTAGGCAGATTAACTCCTCCAAAGGACTTGATTAACTGATCGATCTGCAGCTGTGGATCATTGAGCTGCTGATCCTCAATTGCTCACTGTTTTTAGGCTGCACAGACCGTTTGTCAGTCTCATTTTTCTGGGGTGATCGGCGGCCATTTTGTGTCTTGTGGTGCGCCAGCACAAGCTGCGACCAAGTGCATTTAACCCTCAATGGTGTGGTTGTTTTTTGGCTAAAGCCTACATCAGGGTGAAGCTGTCACACCAAGTGCATTTAACCAGCAATAGTCTGTTCATTTTTTGGCCATATACAAAATCAGGGGCAAGCTGCGCCTGTCACCAAGTGCATTTAACCCTCAATGGTGTGGTTGTTTTTTGGCTAAAGCCTACATCAGGGTGAAGCTGTCACACCAAGTGCATTTAACCAGCAATAGTCTGTTCATTTTTTGGCCATATACAAAATCAGGGGCAAGCTGCGCCTGTCACCAAGTGCATTTAACCCTCAATGGTGTGGTTGTTTTTTGGCTAAAGCCTACATCAGGGTGAAGCTGTCACACCAAGTGCATTTAACCAGCAATAGTCTGTTCATTTTTTGGCCATATACAAAATCAGGGGCAAGCTGCGCCTGTCACCAAGTGCATTTAACCCTCAATGGTGTGGTTGTTTTTTGGCTAAAGCCTACATCAGGGTGAAGCTGTCACACCAAGTGCATTTAACCAGCAATAGTCTGTTCATTTTTTGGCCATATCCCAGTCTAATTCTGTCACTAAATCCATACCGGTCACCCAGCGCCTAAATACTAGGCCTCAAATTTATATCCAGCTAAATCTGTCCCTAGTGCTGTAGCTGGGCGAGTTATTTAGTGTCCGTTCAAGCACATTTCTTGTTCTGGGTTGAAATACAATTCCCAATTTAGCAATTTCATAATTTAGTGGTTCCTGCTATATCAGAGCTCTTTGAAATCTATCCCAAAAAGGGTATATAATATTGAAGGTGCACATAGGGTCATTCAGAGTAACTTCACACACACCCGCTACTGTGTATTTCCAAGTCTAATTCTGTCACTAAATCCATACCGGTGACCCAGCGCCTAAATACTAGGCCTCAAATTTAATTCCCTCTAAATCTCTCGTTACCCACCGCTGTACTGTTGTTGCTGGGCAAGATATTTAGTGTCCGTCAAAGCACATTTTTTGTTCTGGGTTGAAGTACAATTCCCAATTTAGCAATTTCATAATTTAGTGGTTTCTGCTATATCAGAGCTATTTGAAATCTATCCCAAAAAGGGTATATAATATTGAAGGTGCACATAGGGTCATTCAGAATAACTTCACACACACCCGCTACTGTGTATTTCCAAGTCTAATTCTGTCACTAAACCCATACCTGTCACCCAGCGCCTAAATACTAGGCCTCAAATTTAAATCCCTCTAAATCTCTCGTTACCGTTGTCCTGTTGTAGCTGGGAAAGTTATTTAGTGCCCGTCAAAGCACATTTTTTGTTCTGGGTTGAAGTACAATTCCCAATTTAGCAATTTCATAATTTAGTGGTTCCTGCTATATCAGAGCTATTTGAAATCTATCCCAAAAAGGGTATATAATATTGAAGGTGCACATAGGGTCATTCAGAATAACTTCACACACACCCGCTACTGTGTATTTCCAAGTCTAATTCTGTCACTAAATCCATACCGGTGACCCAGCGCCTAAATACTAGGCCTCAAATTTAATTCCCTCTAAATCTCTCGTTACCCACCGCTGTACTGTTGTTGCTGGGCAAGATATTTAGTGTCCGTCAAAGCACATTTTTTGTTCTGGGTTGAAGTACAATTCCCAATTTAGCAATTTCATAATTTAGTGGTTTCTGCTATATCAGAGCTATTTGAAATCTATCCCTAAAAGGGTATATAATATTGAAGGTGCACATAGGGTCATTCAGAATAACTTCACACACACCCGCTACTGTGTATTTCCAAGTCTAATTCTGTCACTAAACCCATACCTGTCACCCAGCGCCTAAATACTAGGCCTCAAATTTATATCCAGCTAAATCTGTCCCTAGTGCTGTAGCTGGGCGAGTTATTTAGTGTCCGTTCAAGCACATTTCTTGTTCTGGGTTGAAATACAATTCTCAATTTAGCAATTTCATAATTTAGTGGTTCCTGCTATATCAGAGCTCTTTGAAATCTATCCCAAAAAGGGTATATAATATTGAAGGTGCACATAGGGTCATTCAGAGTAACTTCACACACACCCGCTACTGTGTATTTCCAAGTCTAATTCTGTCACTAAATCCATACCGGTGACCCAGCGCCTAAATACTAGGCCTCAAATTTAATTCCCTCTAAATCTCTCGTTACCCACCGCTGTACTGTTGTTGCTGGGCAAGATATTTAGTGTCCGTCAAAGCACATTTTTTGTTCTGGGTTGAAGTACAATTCCCAATTTAGCAATTTCATAATTTAGTGGTTTCTGCTATATCAGAGCTATTTGAAATCTATCCCAAAAAGGGTATATAATATTGAAGGTGCACATAGGGTCATTCAGAATAACTTCACACACACCCGCTACTGTGTATTTCCAAGTCTAATTCTGTCACTAAACCCATACCTGTCACCCAGCGCCTAAATACTAGGCCTCAAATTTAAATCCCTCTAAATCTCTCGTTACCGTTGTCCTGTTGTAGCTGGGAAAGTTATTTAGTGCCCGTCAAAGCACATTTTTTGTTCTGGGTTGAAGTACAATTCCCAATTTAGCAATTTCATAATTTAGTGGTTCCTGCTATATCAGAGCTATTTGAAATCTATCCCAAAAAGGGTATATAATATTGAAGGTGCACATAGGGTCATTCAGAATAACTTCACACACACCCGCTACTGTGTATTTCCAAGTCTAATTCTGTCACTAAATCCATACCGGTGACCCAGCGCCTAAATACTAGGCCTCAAATTTAATTCCCTCTAAATCTCTCGTTACCCACCGCTGTACTGTTGTTGCTGGGCAAGATATTTAGTGTCCGTCAAAGCACATTTTTTGTTCTGGGTTGAAGTACAATTCCCAATTTAGCAATTTCATAATTTAGTGGTTTCTGCTATATCAGAGCTATTTGAAATCTATCCCTAAAAGGGTATATAATATTGAAGGTGCACATAGGGTCATTCAGAATAACTTCACACACACCCGCTACTGTGTATTTCCAAGTCTAATTCTGTCACTAAACCCATACCTGTCACCCAGCGCCTAAATACTAGGCCTCAAATTTAAATCCCTCTAAATCTCTCGTTACCGTTGTCCTGTTGTAGCTGGGAAAGTTATTTAGTGCCCGTCAAAGCACATTTTTTGTTCTGGGTTGAAGTACAATTCCCAATTTAGCAATTTCATAATTTAGTGGTTCCTGCTATATCAGAGCTATTTGAAATCTATCCCAAAAAGGGTATATAATATTGAAGGTGCACATTGGGTCATTCAGAATAACTTCACACACACGCTTCTGTGCATTTCCAAGTCTAATTCTGTCACTAAATCCATACCGGTGACCCAGCGCCTAAATACTAGGCCTCAAATTTAATTCCCTCTAAATCTCTCGTTACCCACCGCTGTACTGTGTTGCTGGGCAAGATATTTAGTGTCCGTCAAAGCACATTTTTTGTTCTGGGTTGAAGTACAATTCCCAATTTAGCAATTTCATAATTTAGTGGTTTCTGCTATATCAGAGCTATTTGAAATCTATCCCTAAAAGGGTATATAATATTGAAGGTGCACATAGGGTCATTCAGAATAACTTCACACACACCCGCTACTGTGTATTTCCAAGTCTAATTCTGTCACTAAATCCATACCGGTGACCCAGCGCCTAAATACTAGGCCTCAAATTTAATTCCCTCTAAATCTCTCGTTACCCACCGTTGTACTGTTGTTGCTGGGCAAGATATTTAGTGTCCGTCAAAGCACATTTTTTGTTCTGGGTTGAAGTACAATTCCCAATTTAGCAATTTCATAATTTAGTGGTTTCTGCTATATCAGAGCTATTTGAAATCTATCCCTAAAAGGGTATATAATATTCAAGGTGCACATTGGGTCATTCAGAATAACTTCACACACACACGCTTCTGTGCATTTCCAAGTCTAATTCTGTCACTAAATCCATACCGGTCACCCAGCGCCTAAATACTAGGCCTCAAATTTATATCCCGCTGAATTTGAATACAATACATTGGGCCAAATAATATATTTGTTGTTGTGGTGAACCATAACAATGAGAAAAACATCTAGTAAGGGACGCGGACGTGGACATGGTCGTGGTGGTGTTAGTGGACCCTCTGGTGCTGGGAGAGGACGTGGCCGTTCTGCCACATCCACACGTCCTAGTGTACCAACTACTTCAGGTCCCAGTAGCCGCCAGAATTTACAGCGATATATGGTGGGGCCCAATGCCGTTCTAAGGATGGTAAGGCCTGAGCAGGTACAGGCATTAGTCAATTGGGTGGCCGACAGTGGATCCAGCACGTTCACATTATCTCCCACCCAGTCTTCTGCAGAAAGCGCACAGATGGCGCCTGAAAACCAACCCCATCAGTCTGTCACATCACCCCCATGCATACCAGGGAAACTGTCTCAGCCTCAAGTTATGCAGCAGTCTCTTATGCTGTTTGAAGACTCCGCTGGCAGGGTTTCCCAAGGGCATCCACCTAGCCCTTCCCCAGCGGTGAAGACATAGAATGCACTGACGCACAACCACTTATGTTTCCTGATGATGAGGACATGGGAATACCACCTCAGCATGTCTCTGATGATGACGAAACACAGGTGCCAACTGCTGCGTCTTTCTGCAGTGTGCAGACTGAACAGGAGGTCAGGGATCAAGACTGGGTGGAAGACGATGCAGGGGACGATGAGGTCCTAGACCCCACATGGAATGAAGGTCGTGCCACTGACTTTCACAGTTCGGAGGAAGAGGCAGTGGTGAGACCGAGCCAACAGCGTAGCAAAAGAGGGAGCAGTGGGCAAAAGCAGAACACCCGCCGCCAAGAGACTCCGCCTGCTACTGACCGCCGCCATCTGGGACCGAGCACCCCAAAGGCAGCTTCAAGGAGTTCCCTGGCATGGCACTTCTTCAAACAATGTGCTGACGACAAGACCCGAGTGGTTTGCACGCTGTGCCATCAGAGCCTGAAGCGAGGCATTAACGTTCTGAACCTGAGCACAACCTGCATGACCAGGCACCTGCATGCAAAGCATGAACTGCAGTGGAGTAAACACCTTAAAACCAAGGAAGTCACTCAGGCTCCCCCTGCTACCTCTTCTGCTGCTGCCGCCTCGGCCTATTCTGCTGCTGCCGCCTCGGCCTCTTCCTCCGCCTCTGGAGGAACGTTGGCACCTGCCGCCCAGCAAACAGGGGATGTACCACCAACACCACCACCACCACCTCCGTCACCAAGCGTCTCAACCATGTCACACGCCAGCGTTCAGCTCTCCATCTCACAAACATTTGATAGAAAGCGTAAATTCCCACCTAGCCACCCTCGATCCCTGGCCCTGAATGCCAGCATTTCTAAACTACTGGCCTATGAAATGCTGTCATTTAGGCTGGTGGACACAGACAGCTTCAAACAGCTCATGTCGCTTGCTGTCCCACAGTATGTTGTTCCCAGCCGGCACTACTTCTCCAAGAGAGCCGTGCCTTCCCTGCACAACCAAGTATCCGATAAAATCAAGTGTGCACTGCGCAACGCCATCTGTAGCAAGGTCCACCTAACCACAGATACGTGGACCAGTAAGCACGGCCAGGGACGCTATATCTCCCTAACTGCACACTGGGTAAATGTAGTGGCAGCTGGGCCCCAGGCGGAGAGCTGTTTGGCGCACGTCCTTCCGCCGCCAAGGATCGCAGGGCAACATTCTTTGCCTCCTGTTGCCACCTCCTCCTTCTCGGCTTCCTCCTCCTCTTCTTCCACCTGCTCATCCAGTCAGCCACACACCTTCACCACCAACTTCAGCACAGCCCGGGGTAAACGTCAGCAGGCCATTCTGAAACTCATATGTTTGGGGGACAGGCCCCACACCGCACAGGAGTTGTGGCGGGGTATAGAACAACAGACCGACGAGTGGTTGCTGCCGGTGAGCCTCAAGCCCGGCCTGGTGGTGTGTGATAATGGGCGAAATCTCGTTGCAGCTCTGGGACTAGCCAATTTGACGCACATCCCTTGCTTGGCGCATGTGCTGAATTTGGTGGTGCAGAAGTTCATTCACAACTACCCCGACATGTCAGAGCTGCTGCATAAAGTGCGGGCCGTCTGTTCGCGCTTCCGGCGTTCACATCCTGCTGCTGCTCGCCTGTCTGCGCTACAGCGTAACTTCGGCCTTCCCGCTCACCGCCTCATATGCGACGTGCCCACCAGGTGGAACTCCACCTTGCACATGCTGGACAGACTGTGCGAGCAGCAGCAGGCCATAGTGGAGTTTCAGCTGCAGCACGCACGGGTCAGTCGCACTACAGAACAGCACCACTTCACCACCAATGACTGGGCCTCCATGCGAGACCTGTGTGCCCTGTTGCGCTGTTTCGAGTACTCCACCAACATGGCCAGTGGCGATGACACCGTTATCAGCGTTACAATACCACTTCTATGTCTCCTTGAGAAAACACTTAGGGCGATGATGGAACAGGAGGTGGCCCAGGAGGAGGAGGAGGAGGAGGAGGAAGAGGGGTCATTTTTAGCACTTTCAGGCCAGTCTCTTCGAAGTGACTCAGAGGGAGGTTTTTTGCAACAGCAGAGGCCAGGTACAAATGTGGCCAGCCAGGGCCCACTACTGGAGGACGAGGAGGACGAGGATGAGGAGGAGGTGGAGGAGGATGAGGATGAAGCATGGTCACAGCGGGGTGGCACCCAACGCAGCTCGGGTCCATCACTGGTGCGTGGCTGGGGGGAAAGGCAGGACGATGACGATACGCCTCCCACAGAGGACAGCTTGTCCTTACCCCTGGGCAGCCTGGCACACATGAGCGACTACATGCTGCAGTGCCTGCGCAACGACAGCAGAGTTGCCCACATTTTAACCTGTGCGGACTACTGGGTTGCCACCCTGCTGGATCCACGCTACAAAGACAATGTGCCCACCTTACTTCCTGCACTGGAGCGTGATAGGAAGATGCGCGAGTACAAGCGCACGTTGGTAGACGCGCTACTGAGAGCATTCCCAAATGTCACAGGGGAACAAGTGGAAGCCCAAGGCCAAGGCAGAGGAGGAGCAAGAGGTCGCCAAGGCAGCTGTGTCACGGCCAGCTCCTCTGAGGGCAGGGTTAGCATGGCAGAGATGTGGAAAACTTTTGTCAACACGCCACAGCTAACTGCACCACCACCTGATACGCAACGTGTTAGCAGGAGGCAACATTTTACTAACATGGTGGAACAGTACGTGTGCACACCCCTCCACGTACTGACTGATGGTTCGGCCCCATTCAACTTCTGGGTCTCTAAATTGTCCACGTGGCCAGAGCTAGCCTTTTATGCCTTGGAGGTGCTGGCCTGCCCGGCAGCCAGCGTTTTGTCTGAACGTGTATTCAGCACGGCAGGGGGCGTCATTACAGACAAACGCAGCCGCCTGTCTACAGCCAATGTGGACAAGCTGACGTTCATAAAAATGAACCAGGCATGGATCCCACAGGACCTGTCCGTCCCTTGTCCAGATTAGACATTAACTACCTCCCCATAACCATATATTATTGGACTCCAGGGCACTTCCTCATTCAATCCTATTTTTATTTTCATTTTACCATTATATTGCGATGCTACCCAAAGTTGAATGAACCTCTCCTCTGCCTGTGTGCTAGGCCTAAATATATGCCAATGGACTGTTGCAGTGGTGGCTGACATGAAGCCTGATTCTCTGCTATGACATGCAGACTAATTCTCTGCTGACATGAAGCCAGATTGTCTGTTACGGGACCTCTCTCCTCTGCCTGGGTGCTGGGCCTAAATTTATGACAATGGACTGTTGCAGTGGTGGCTGACGTGAAGCCTGATTCTCTGCTATGACATGCAGACTGATTCTCTGCTGTCATGAAGCCAGATTGTCTGTTACGGGACCTTTCTCCTCTACCTGGGTTCTGGGCCTAAATTTATGAAAATTGACTCTTACAGTGGTGGGTGACGTGAAGCCTGATTCTCTGCTATGATATGAAGACTGATTCTCTGCTGACATGAAGCCAGATTGTCTGTTACGGGACCTTTCTCCTCTGCCTGGGTTCTGGGCCTAAATTTATGAAAATTGACTCTTACAGTGGTGGGTGACGTGAAGCCTGATTCTCTGCTATGATATGAAGACTGATTCTCTGCTGACATGAAGCCAGATTGTCTGTTACGGGACCTTTCTCCTCTGCCTGGGTTCTGGGCCTAAATTTATGAAAATTGACTCTTACAGTGGTGGGTGACGTGAAGCCTGATTCTCTGCTATGATATGAAGACTGATTCTCTGCTGACATGAAGCCAGATTGTCTGTTACGGGACCTTTCTCCTCTGCCTGGGTTCTGGGCCTAAATTTATGAAAATTGACTCTTACAGTGGTGGGTGACGTGAAGCCTGATTCTCTGCTATGATATGAAGACTGATTCTCTGCTGACATGAAGCCAGATTGTCTGTTACGGGACCTTTCTCCTCTGCCTGGGTTCTGGGCCTAAATTTATGAAAATTGACTCTTACAGTGGTGGGTGATGTGAAGCCTGATTCTCTGCTATGATATGAAGACTGATTCTCTGCTGACATGAAGCCAGATTGTCTGTTACGGGACCTTTCTCCTCTGCCTGGGTTCTGGGCCTAAATTTATGAAAATTGACTCTTACAGTGGTGGGTGACGTGAAGCCTGATTCTCTGCTATGATATGAAGACTGATTCTCTGCTGACATGAAGCCAGATTGTCTGTTACGGGACCTCTCTCCTCTGCCTGGGTGCTGGGCCTAAATATATGCCAATGGACTGTTGCAGTGGTGGCTGACGTGAAGCCTCATTCTCTGCTATGACATGCAGACTAATTCTCTGCTGACATGAAGACAGATTCTCTGTTACGGGACCTCTCTCCTCTGCCTGGGTGCCGGGGCCTAAATATCTGAGAATGGACTGTTCCAGTGGTGGCTGACGTGAAGCCTCATTCTCTGCTATGACATGCAGACTAATTCTCTGCTGACATGAAGACAGATTCTCTGTTACGGGACCTCCCTCCTCTGCCTGGGTGCTGGGCCTAAATATATGCCAATGGACTGTTGCAGTGGTGGCTGACGTGAAGCCTCATTCTCTGCTATGACATGCAGACTAATTCTCTGCTGACATGAAGACAGATTCTCTGTTACGGGACCTCCCTCCTCTGCCTGGGTGCTGGGCCTAAATATATGCCAATGGACTGTTGCAGTGGTGGCTGACGTGAAGCCTCATTCTCTGCTATGACATGCAGACTGATTCTCTGCTGACATGAAGCCAGATTCTCTGTTACGGGACCTCTCTCCTCTGCCTGTGTGTGTGCTGGGCCTAAATATATGCCAATGGACTGTTGCAGTGGTGGCTGACGTGAAGCCTCATTCTCTGCTATGACATGCAGACTGATTCTCTGCTGACATGAAGCCAGATTCTCTGTTACGGGACCTCTCTCCTCTGCCTGTGTGTGTGCTGGGCCTAAATATATGCCAATGGACTGTTGCAGTGGTGGCTGACGTGAAGCCTCATTCTCTGCTATGACATGCAGACTAATTCTCTGCTGACATGAAGACAGATTCTCTGTTACGGGACCTCCCTCCTCTGCCTGGGTGCTGGGCCTAAATATATGCCAATGGACTGTTGCAGTGGTGGCTGACGTGAAGCCTCATTCTCTGCTATGACATGCAGACTGATTCTCTGCTGACATGAAGCCAGATTCTCTGTTACGGGACCTCTCTCCTCTGCCTGTGTGTGTGCTGGGCCTAAATATATGCCAATGGACTGTTGCAGTGGTGGCTGACGTGAAGCCTCATTCTCTGCTATGACATGCAGACTGATTCTCTGCTGACATGAAGCCAGATTCTCTGTTACGGGACCTCTCTCCTCTGCCTGTGTGTGTGCTGGGCCTAAATATATGCCAATGGACTGTTGCAGTGGTGGCTGACGTGAAGCCTCATTCTCTGCTATGACATGCAGACTAATTCTCTGCTGACATGAAGACAGATTCTCTGTTACGGGACCTCCCTCCTCTGCCTGGGTGCTGGGCCTAAATATATGCCAATGGACTGTTGCAGTGGTGGCTGACGTGAAGCCTCATTCTCTGCTATGACATGCAGACTAATTCTCTGCTGACATGAAGACAGATTCTCTGTTACGGGACCTCTCTCCTCTGCCTGGGTGCCGGGGCCTAAATATCTGAGAATGGACTGTTCCAGTGGTGGGTGACGGGAAGCCAGATTCTCTGCTATGGAACCTCTCTCCAATTGATTTTGGTTAATTTTTATTTATTTAATTTTTATTTTAATTCATTTCCCTATCCACATTTGTTTGCAGGGGATTTACCTACATGTTGCTGCCTTTTGCAGCCCTCTAGCTCTTTCCTGGGCTGTTTTACAGCCTTTTTAGTGCCGAAAAGTTCGGGTCCCCATTGACTTCAATGGGGTTCGGGTTCGGGACGAAGTTCGGATCGGGTTCGGATCCCGAACCCGAACATTTCCGGGATGTTCGGCCGAACTTCTCGAACCCGAACATCCAGGTGTTCGCTCAACTCTATTCGGGACCCAAACTTGACCCGAACTTGACCCCGAACCCGAACCCGAACCCCATTGAAGTCAATGGGGACCTGAACTTTGGAGCACTAAAATGGCTCTAAAAAAGTCATGGAAAGGGCTAGAGGGCTGCAAAAGGCAACACAATTTGGTTAAGAGCATGGCAAGTGCTCTGCAAACAAATGTAGATAGGGAAATGACTTCAAATACAGTACAGACCAAAAGTTTGGACACACCTTCTCATTCAAAGAGTTTTCTTTATTTTCATGACTATGAAAATTGTAGATTCACACTGAAGGCATCAAAACTATGAATTAACACATGTGGAATTATATACATAACAAAAAAGTGTGAAACAACTGAAAATATGTCATATTCTAGGTTCTTCAACGTAGCCACCTTTTGCTTTGATTACTGCTTTGCACACTCTTGGCATTCTCTTGATCAGCTTCAAGAGGTAGTCACCTGAAATGGTTTTCACTTCACAGGTGTGCCCTGTCAGGTTTAATAAGTGGGATTTCTTGCCTTATAAATGGGGTTGGGACCATCAGTGCTTGTGGAGAAGTCAGGTGGATACACAGCTGATAGTCCTACTGAATAGACTGTTAGAATTTGTATTATGGCAAGAAAAAAGCAGCTAAGTAAAGAAAAACGAGTGGCCATCATTACTTTAAGAAATGAAGGTCAGTCAGTCCGAAAAATTGGGAAAACTTTGAAAGTGTCCCCAAGTGCAGTCACAAAAACCATCAAGCGCTACAAAGATACTGGCTCACATGCGGACCACCCCAGGAAAGGAAGACCAACAGTTACCTCTGCTGCGGAGGATAAGTTCATCCGAGTCACCAGCCTCAGAAATCGCAGGTTAACAGCAGCTCAGATTAGAGACCAGGTAAATGCCACACAGAGTTCTAGCAGCAGACACATCTCTAGAACAACTGTTAAGAGGAGACTGTGTGAATCAGGCCTTCATGGTAGAATATCTGCTAGGAAACCACTGCTAAGGACAGGCAACAAGCAGAAGAGACTTGTTTGGGCTAAAGGACACAAGGAATGGACATTAGACCAGTGGAAATCTGTGCTTTGGTCTGATGAGTCCAAATTTAAGATCTTTGGTTCCAACCACCGTGTCTTTGTGGGACGCAGAAAAGGTGAACGGATGGACTCTACATGCCTGGTTCCCACCGTGAAGCATGGAGGAGGAGGTGTGATGGTGTGGGGGTGCTTTGCTGGTGACACTGTTGGGGATTTATTCAAAATTGAAGGCATACTGAACCAGCATGGCTACCACAGCATCTTGCAGCGGCATGCTATTCCATCCGGTTTGCGTTTAGTTGGACCATCATTTATTTTTTAACAGGACAATGACCCCAAACACACCTCACCGGACCTGAACTCAATCGAGATGGTTTGGGGTGAGCTGGACCGCAGAGTGAAGGCAAAAGGGCCAAGTGCTAAGCATCTCTGGGAACTCCTTCAAGACTGTTGGAAGACCATTTCAGTTGACTACCTCTTGAAGCTCATCAAGAGAATGCCAAGAGTGTGCAAAGCAGTAATCAAAGCAAAAGGTGGCTACTTTGAAGAACCTAGAATATGACATATTTTCAGTTGTTTCACACTTTTTTGTTATGTATATAATTCCACATGTGTTAATATATAGTTTTGATGCCTTCAGTGTGAATCTACAATTTTCATAGTCATTAAAATAAAGAAAACTCTTTGAATGAGAAGATGTGTCCAAACTTTTGGTCTGTACTGTACGTAAAAATAGAAAATAATACTCTTGATCAAGGAGAAGGAGGTCCAAATGAAGTAGGAGGTTGAGGAGGCGGTGGATATGGCGGTGTAGGTGGAAGCGCCGGTGGAGGAGGTAGCCAACACTGGTTTTTGTTTTTGTTTTGTTTTTTTTGTTCAAATTTTGGTAAAATTTGTATAAAAAATAAAACAAAGGGAAAGTGCGCTGGAGTACAATAATGGCATGGTGAGGCCGGTGTGTCTATTCTGCACAAGGTACGGACAAGTCCTGTGGGATCCCTGCCTGGTTAATTTTATTGAATGTGAGCTTGTCCACATTGGCTGTGGACAGGCGGCTGCGCTTCTCTTTGATAACCACCTCCTGCCATGCTAAACAAACGTTCAGACAATACACTGACTGCAGGGCAGGCCAGCAACTCCAAGGCGTAAAGGGCAAGCTCAGGCCATGTGCCCAATTTGGAGATCCAGAAGTTGAAGGGGCAGACCCATCAGTCAGTACGTGTAGGCATGTGCACACATACTGCTTCACCATGTCGCACGTCCCCGTGATGTCCACGATCCAATTTAATATCTTCTCTATCAACATTCGATGTTCTTTTATGAGCCTACCATGGTGATCACGTGTAATGGGGAATCAGGGTTCCAGGCCGGAGAGGGAGCGTGAGAAAGTTATTGAAGCAGAAGCATCCAAGTAAAGGAGGAGCGCACGTCAATTGCCCACTCCCGACTCGGGGAGGTAGTGACGATAAATAACAGTACAGGACTCTTAAGATGCCCTGTTATTGGAATGATTAATAAAAAATTACAGGGAATGTCACTGCAGTATTTTGAATTAGGAAACATTAGCCACGAGAGGCCCTGCTTCCGCTTTATTGACTCTAGATAACTTCTGCCTGATCGCACGTCCCGGTGATGGCCTTGATCCAATTGGATATCTTCCCTATCAACTTTCAGTGTACTTTTATGCGCCTACCATGGTGATCACGGGTAACGGGGAAACAGAGTTCCATGCCGGAGAGGGAGCCTGAGGAAGGGATACCACATCCAAGGGAGGTCAATGTATGAAATGCAATCGAACGGAGATGTGGGAGAAGTTGTTAAAGTGGAAGCATCCAAGTAAAGGAGGGGGCGCGCAGCAATTATTCACTCCCGACTCGGGGAGATAGTGACGATAAATAACAATACAGGACTCTTAAGATCCCCTGTTATTGGAATGATTAATAAAAAATCACAGGGAATGTCACTGCAGTATTTTGGATTAGGAAACGTTAGCCAGGAGAGGCTCTGCTTCCGCTTTCTTTTCTGCGCCTACCATGTTGATCACAGTTAGCGGCGAATCAGGGTTTCACACTGGAGAGGGAGCCTAAGAAAGGGATACCACATCCAAGGGAGGTCAATGGCTGAAATGTGAATGAGTGGAAATGTGGGACAAGTTATTAAAGTGGAAGGATCGAATGAAAGGAGGTGGCGAGCGTCATTTTAGAAATTTAAGTCACTGGCACCTATGCAGAGCAGGGGTTTTTCACCATCAAAAATGGGTTAATGTCACCCACCAATGGAACAGACTATTTTTAAAAATTTCGGTCCTTGTCAACTATGCAGAGCAGGAGTTTATTCACGGCAAAACTGGGTTCATGTCACCCACCAATTGAACAGACGATTTTACAAAAATGAGGTCCCTGTCACCTATGCAGAGCAGGGGTTTATTCACAGCAAAAATTGTAAAATGTCACCCAAGAATGTAACAGATGCTTTTGCAACCTGCTCCCTCTTTTACTGTGCTGGTGCCTCTGTGCGACCACCGCCTCTTCCTCCAAACTCCACACGTCACTCGCATGACCTTGATTCCATGTGGGGTCGAGGAGCTCATCGTCCTCCACATCATCTTTCATCCAGTCTTCACCCCTGTCCTCCTTGTCGGCCCTGGGAAACCCTGCTAGCAGAGTCATCAAAAAGCAGAAGAGACTGCTGCATGACTTGGGGCTCAGACTGCTTGGCTGATTTGCAAGGGGGTGAGGTGAAAGACAGATGGCCATGGGCTGCAGGTGCCAACTCTGATCTTTTAGCAGGAGACTGGGTGGGAGACAATGTGAAGGAACTGGAGGCACTGTCAGCCACCCAGTCTACTATCACCTGTACTTGTTCTGGCCTCACGATTCGTAGAGCCGCATTAGGCCTGACCAAATAACGCTGAAGGTTCTGTTGCCTACTCGCACCTGAGGAAGTTGTTTCACTTGTGCGTGTAGCTGGCACAGATGGTTTATGTCAGGCGCATGGGCGTCCGCAGAAATTTTTCCAGGGGGGGCATAATTTTATTGACATCCATGCTCTGCTTGTTGCTGAGAATTTAATGAAGGGGAGGGGCATATTCATTATCAAAAAGTATAATAACGCATGAGCTGTACAGTGGCGGATCCAGAGCCTGGTCTCGGGAAGGGGCACCACAAAACAATGGTGCTTATACAGGGTGGGCCATTTATATGGATACACCTTAATAAAATGGGAATGGTTGGTGATATTAACTTCCTGTTTGTGGCACATTAGTATATGTGAGGGGGAAACTTTTCAAGATGGGTGGTGACCATGGCGGCCATTTTGAAGTCGGCCATTTTGAATCCAACTTTTGTTTTTTCAATAGGAAGAGGGTCATGTGACACATCAAACTTATTGGGAATTTCACAAGAAAAACAATGATGTGCTTGGTTTTAACTTAACTTTATTCTTTTATGAGTTATTTACAAGTTTCTGACCACTTATAAAATGTGTTCAATGTGCTGCCCATTGTGTTGGATTGTCAATGCAACCCTCTTCTCCCACTCTTCACACACTGATGGCAACACCGCAGGAGAAATGCTAGCACAGGCTTCCAGTATCTGTAGTTTCAGGTGCTGCACATCTCGTATCTTCACAGCATCTTAAAAGTTTCCCCCCTCACATTTACTAATGTGCCACAAACAGGAAGTTGATATCACCAACCATTCACATTTTATTAAGGTGTATCCATATAAATGGCCCACCCTGTAGAACAGACTACACAGTGTAGCGGTATACTGTATACTGTGGTGCACAGTGTAGAGGTATACTGTACATTGTGTGGCACAGTGTAGGCTATATGTGTATAACAAACATATTTCACATGAAAACTTACAGTTACATGGCTTGGCCCTTGGGGATCTCGGACGCCACTTCCACACTTTGGCCGGGGGCTTGGCGGAGCTGATGTTGTGTTTTATCCTAATGCTCCTCTCCCCCTTCCTCCTAGTGCCCCCATAATGTACCAGTATAAAATGCCCCAGTAGATGCCCTCAGTGTCCCCCCTAATTTGCAAGTATAAAATACCCCTTCTTAGTGCCCCCGTAGATGACCCCATAGTACTCCTCTACCCCTTCCTCATAGTACCCACCATAATGTGTCCCAGTATAAAATTCTACTGTACAGAGCCCCCATATAAAACACCCCTTCTTTGTGGCCTCATTAGATGCCCCTATAGTTCCTCCAAAAATGTGCAAGTAATAACAGCCCCCCCATCATGTGCCAGTAATAACAGCCCCCCATCATGTGCCAGTAATAACAGCCCCCCTATCATGTGCCAGTAATAACAGCCCCCCTATCATGTGCCAGTAATGACAGCCCCCCCTTGTGCCAGTAATGACAGCCCCCATTATGTGCCAGTAATGACAGCCCCCATTATGTGCCAGTAATTACAGCCCCCCATTATGTGCCAGTAATGACAGCCCCCCATTATGTGCCAGTAATGACAGCCCCCCATTATGTGCCAGTAGCCAGAGACCCCACATTATGTGCCAGTAGCCAGAGACACCCATTATGTGCCAGTAGCCAGAGACACCCATTATGTGCCAGGAGCCAGAGACCCCCATTAGATGCCCCTATAGTTCCTCCAAAAATGTGCAAGTAATAACAGCCCCCCCATCATGTGCCAGTAATGACAGCCCCCCCTTGTGCCAGTAATGACAGCCCCCATTATGTGCCAGTAATGACAGCCCCCATTATGTGCCAGTAATTACAGCCCCCCATTATGTGCCAGTAATGACAGCCCCCCCATTATGTGCCAGTAATGACAGCCCCCCATTATGTGCCAGAAGCCAGAGACCCCCCATTATGTGGCAGTAGCCAGAGACACCCATTATGTGCCAGTAGCCAGAGACACCCATTATGTGCCAGGAGCCAGAGACCCCCATTATGTGCCAGTAGCCAGAGACCCCCATTATGTGCCAGTAGCCAGAGAAATGCAGAAAAAGCCGCAAATGTTGTATCTTGCACAAAATGGGTGTTTTTTTTAAAACAAGAACATAACAGCAGTATTAGACTGTCACAAATGCAGCAAAGGCCGCAAAGGTACTTTATGGAAAAAAAATATTATTTTTACCCACAGTTAAACAGATGGATTTACTGATTTTATTTCACTCAGATTTGCAGTGCAGGCCACAAAGGTACTTTATGGGGAAAAAAATATGATTTTTGTCACCCACAATTAAACAGATGGATTTAACAGATTTTCTTTCACTATCACAAATGCAGTGCAGGGCGCAAATGTAATTTTTAGCAAAAAAATAATAATAATAAGTCCCCACAGAATCTAACAGATGGATTTACTTGGATTGTACTTTACAGAAAAAAAATTGAATATGTCACTCCCTGGGTCCCTGAGCTTACCTATATTATTTTCCCTTCCCCTGGCACATATGCAGTGCAGGTGCACTTAAAAAATGGATATATGTTGCCCACTGAACTAAAAGAACAGGATTAAATTATTGTCCCTGGCACATATACAGTGGTACATATACTGGTGCACTGAACTTGCACAAAATGGCCGCCGACGCCCACCTAACTAACAGACGGATAAGGGTCCATTCACACGTCTGCAAAATGGGTCGGCATCCGTTCCGTAATTTTGCGGAACGGGTGCAGACCCATTCATTTTCAATAGGGCCGGAATGTGCTGTTCGCATCCGCATTTGCGATCCGCACTTCCACATCCGTGCTTCTGTTTCCGCAAAAAAATAGAACATGTCCTATTCGGAGAAGATTATATATTTTCTATTATAGAGCCGGCGATGTGCGGTCTGCAAATTGCTGAATGCACATTGCCAGTGTTCATGTTTTGCGGATCCGCAAAACGCTTACCGACGTGTGAATGGACCCTAAAACTTATTTTTCTGTGTCAATGGGCTCTGGGCAGGGTACAAAAATGTTGCGCTGCACCCACAAAAAAAAAAATCGCTGTAGATCGCAGAGTTGACAACAAGTTCTGATATCAGATAGATTCTTCCCTATTCTCTCCCTCACATCAGCCGCATCCTCTCCCTACACTGATCAGAGCAGAGTGACGTGCAGTGCTACATGACTCCAGCTTATATAGAGGCTGGGTCACATGCTGCTCTGGCCAATCACAGCCATGCCATTAGTAGAAATGGCTGTGATGGCTTCTAAGGGCACACAAGTTAAACGCTTGTTGATTGGCTGCTCTGCAGCCTTTCAACAAGCGGCATTAAATCGCCAAACACCGAACTCAAACCCAAACTTTTGCTGAAATGTTCGGGTTCGGGTTCGGGTCCGGGGTAAAAAAATCCTAAAGTTTGGTACGAACTCGAATTTTGCAGTTCGGGTTCGCTCAACCATAGTGGTAACAAATCACATGATAATTTTTGTTAAAAGCGTATAGGTGCGTATTTCAGTCCTACAAAAAAATTAGATACGCACTTCACTGTTTAAGTTTATTCCGGTGAAAACGCATAGGGTCGTATTTCATTAAAAAAAGAATAATACAGGGAGTGCAGAATTATTAGGCAAATGAGTATTTTGACCACATCATCCTCTTTATGCATGTTGTCTTACTCCAAGCTGTATAGGCTCGAAAGCCTACTACCAATTAAGCATATTAGGTGATGTGCATCTCTGTAATGAGAAGGGGTGTGGTCTAATGACATCAACACCCTATATCAGGTGTGCATAATTATTAGGCAACTTCCTTTCCTTTGGCAAAATGGGTCAAAAGAAGGACTTGACAGGCTCAGAAAAGTCAAAAATAGTGAGATATCTTGCAGAGGGATGCAGCACTCTTAAAATTGCAAAGCTTCTGAAGCGTGATCATCGAACAATCAAGCGTTTCATTCAAAATAGTCAACAGGGTCGCAAGAAGCGTGTGGAAAAACCAAGGCGCAAAATAACTGCCCATGAACTGAGAAAAGTCAAGCGTGCAGCTGCCAAGATGCCACTTGCCACCAGTTTGGCCATATTTCAGAGCTGCAACATCACTGGAGTGCCCAAAAGCACAAGGTGTGCAATACTCAGAGACATGGCCATGGTAAGAAAGGCTGAAAGACGACCACCACTGAACAAGACACACAAGCTGAAACGTCAAGACTGGGCCAAGAAATATCTCAAGACTGATTTTTCTAAGGTTTTATGGACTGATGAAATGAGAGTGAGTCTTGATGGGCCAGATGGATGGGCCCGTGGCTGGATTGGTAAAGGGCAGAGAGCTCCAGTCCGACTCAGACGCCAGCAAGGTGGAGGTGGAGTACTGGTTTGGGCTGGTATCATCAAAGATGAGCTTGTGCGGCCTTTTCGGGTTGAGGATGGAGTCAAGCTCAACTCCCAGTCCTACTGCCAGTTTCTGGAAGACACCTTCTTCAAGCAGTGGTACAGGAAGAAGTCTGAATCCTTCAAGAAAAACATGATTTTCATGCAGGACAATGCTCCATCACACGCGTCCAAGTACTCCACAGCGTGGCTGGCAAGAAAGGGTATAAAAGAAGAAAAACTAATGACATGGCCTCCTTGTTCACCTGATCTGAACCCCATTGAGAACCTGTGGTCCATCATCAAATGTGAGATTTACAAGGAGGGAAAACAGTACACCTCTCTGAACAGTGTCTGGGAGGCTGTGGTTGCTGCTGCACGCAATGTTGATGGTGAACAGATCAAAACACTGACAGAATCCATGGATGGCAGGCTTTTGAGTGTCCTTGCAAAGAAAGGTGGCTATATTGGTCACTGATTTGTTTTTGTTTTGTTTTTGAATGTCAGAAATGTATATTTGTGAATGTTGAGATGTTATATTGGTTTCACTGGTAAAAATAAATAATTGAAATAGGGTATATATTTGTTTTTTGTTAAGTTGCCTAATAATTATGCACAGTAATAGTCACCTGCACACACAGATATCCCCCTAAAATAGCTAAAACTAAAAACAAACTAAAAACTACTTCTAAAAATATTCAGCTTTGATATTAATGAGTTTTTTGGGTTCATTGAGAACATGGTTGTTGTTCAATAATAAAATTAATCCTCAAAAATACAACTTGCCTAATAATTCTGCACTCCCTGTATATACGCACTGCACTGTTGCAGTGATTTCTGGTGAAAGCGTATAGGGACGTATTTCATTAACAACAATAAAAATCTATACGCACTTCACTGCTTAATTTTTACCTGGTGAAAGCGTATAGGGGCATTTTTCTGTAACAAAAAGAAAAATCTATACACTTCACTGCTTAATTTTTCCTTGTGAAATCGTTTGCTGGCCTATTTCAGTAACAGAAATAAAAATCCATAACCCTTTGAATCCAGAGGAAAAAAACAGGCTGGTTTTGAGAGCTCCAGTTGTATAAGCAGGCATATAACACGAGTTTGATTTAAGTGTGTGTTTTTATTAGTGTGTGACTATAGATTTAGGGACTGCAGTAAATCAGTTTCTTATTACTGCATTCTATTGTATTTTTCACTTTCATTGTGTAATCTCCATTTAGTATGTGTCCCATTATTGACAGCGCAGTCCAGTGCACATCTTGTCTGATGTATGCATTCCTGGAACAGCCGTTCAAGAGTGTATATCATTTTCAAAATGTGAGCAAATTACCCGTTTGGAATCGCAAATTGAGTATCTAAACGGGCGAGTTTCAACACTGAGAAGTGTTAACAATTTGGAAAAGAGTTTGCTGCTCACAGAGGAAGCACTCTATGGGGTAGATGAGGGTGAGGGTGATAGAGAGGAGGCTGAGGAAAGTGAGAAAGCTAGCTGGGTTACAGTTAGAAAGCGGGGTAGAGGGAAGAGTGCCAAGGAGGCTGATCTGTCACACCCAAACAAGTTTGCACGGTTGGCAGATGAGGGGGATCTCGGTTCAGGGACAGCACTGCAACAGCAGGACACTTCCTCTGCCAGTCAAGCAGGGGACCAGGAGAGCAGGGCAGGCCAGACAGGTGCTGGTAGTGGGAGACTCTATTATTAGGGGTACAGATAGGGCGATCTGTCACAAAGACCGTGATCGCTGAACAGTGTTATCTTCCTGGTGATAGAGTTTGACACATCGCGGATCGGGTTGACAGATTACTAGGAGGGGCTGGAGAAACATGGTGACCAATCAGAAACATGGTGACCGACAACGGGAAGAACACCAGAGGAGCTACAGGGCGATGAGGAAAACGAGAAAGAGGACCCAGACACATCGTGGCAGTATGCAGTGGAGATGGAGGCAGGGAGTCCCTCTGAGTCACTTGCACAAATGGCCCTATGCATGCTCACTTGCTAGCGTAGTGACAGCCGAATTGTCACCATTCGACAGAGGGATGACTTCTGGCTCTCCACCTCGTTGGACCCTCGCTACCGGTCCAGAATGGGGACTATTTTTTACACCCACTGAGAGGGAGGACAAACTGAATTACTACAGAGACATCCTATGTATTCATTTGGCCGCTGCCTATCTGCACCATCATCCACCCTCTCGCAGGTCTGACCGGGTGGGCCCTTTGCGCTCACGTTCCTCTGCCATGGCTGCTGGGGAGGGGTGGGGAGGCAGGAGCAGTACCAGCTCCATCAGCAGCAACCTGAGTATACAGTTGCTGATGAGTAGCTTTCTGCACCTGCATAGTGAAGAAACTAGTCACCAGCAGCCACAGGTAGACCTGGAGCAGGACCGAAACCGTGGTGGTGGCTAGTGATGAGCGGCAGGGGCAATATTTGATTTAGCGATATTTCATGAATAAATGGACGAATATTCGTCATATATTCACTATATCACAAATTTGCTTTCTTCGTACACTAAAATTTGTGTAAGGCGCATGTGCAAGGGGCGTGGCCTAATTCCAGAACTGTTTTCAAACTACCCGAAGTTTGAGAAGATTGGAAAAAATGGTGGGAAGCAATTGACATTACAGCAGTGTGTTTGATTACATTTCACATGCATGTCAGACCAATTGCTTTATATGCAGATAGAGAGTTATAAAATATTTGTGATTGAAAATCGCCACTTATGATCCGATATTATTTTTTTGAGATACATATAACTTCACTTTTTATCAGGTCTAAGTAGATATTATTGATTGGTCTGATTTAAATAGGAGGAATTTGGAGCGGATCAGAGAGATCTGTGACAGAAAATGCCCAGGTACAATGCTTACATTACTTTTGTATCTCTCTCCAACACTCTGCAATGTACAGTATATATAGAGTTATGAAAATAAGTATTTCATCCCTTTACAAATGATTACTTATTAACTGATGTGTTATGTAGAAAATCAGCCGGTTACATCATACATACATCTCTAACTCGCCAAGAGTATATATATATTTATACACACAGTGAGGTACAAATGTATGATGTAACCAGCTGATTTCGTGCATTTTACACACACAGAAATATATATATATATGTGTGTGTATATATACATAAACTGCAATCGTCATTCTGCATTCCAGTAAAAGGCCCCATACATACTTACATTAGATACACCCCCCACTAAACTCCTAAACACCCGATGATGTACATGTACGTCAGATCTGGACGTGACTTAAATCCCAGTGACGTAAATGTACTGCATAGTGATCGGGCGGGTGCTGAAGCTGCGCCCGCATGATCGGGGGCAGGGGTCTGGCAGTCACTAATAGCCGGACCACTGCTGTATGCGCTGGCATTGGTGAAATCACAGGTGCCGGTGCATTAACCCCTGCACGGCCGCGGTCAGCGCTGACTGCTGCACGTGCGAGCTTCAAACATTTGTCAGGTGTCCAGGGAAGGTAGCCTGATGCCTTCCTTAGGCATCATGGCTGCCTTCCGGGAGGGCCTGTGATATACATTTTTTGGCACATTACATCACTAAAAGTGCAGCACCAAGCGATCAAAAAGGTGTATGCCCCCCGAAATAGTACCAATCAAACCGTCACTTCATCATGCAAAAAATGTGCCCCAACCTTAGACAATCGACCAAAAAATAAAACAAATATGGCTTTCAGAATATGGAGACACTAAAACATTATTTTTTTTCGGTTCCAAAATGCTATTATTGTGTAATACTAAAATAAATAGAAAGGTATACATATTAGGTATCGCCATGTCAGAAATAACCAGCTATATAAAAATATCACATGACCTAACCCCTAGGTCAGTGATGGTGAACCTTTTAGAGACTGAGTGCCCAAACTGAAACCCAAAGCCCACTTATTTATCGCCAAGTGCCAAGCCAGCAATTTAACCTGAATAGCAATAGAGTATATTTTCCATGTATCATTTAGGTATAATAGCCTGCCTACATTCAATGCACTGCCTGTGCCATTCATAGTGCGGGCTGCGCTGATGAAGGACGGGAAAAATCAAAGGCATATTAGTACACCAAAGACATTTTCAATGGTGCAGGTGCCCACAGGGAGGGCTCCGAGTGCCGCCTCTGACACCCGTGCCATAAGTTCGCCAACACTGCCCTAGTTGAACACCGTAAAAAAAAAAAAATGTGTCAAAGAAGTCATATTTTGTCACCTTACATCACAAAAAGTATAATTCCAAGTGATCACATTTTTTGTAAATTTGGTATTTTTTTTAAATATAAAAATTACATTTTGAGAATGAATTTTACCACTGTCATGAAAAACTATATGTGATGAGAAAACAATTTCAGAATGGCCTGGATAAGATAAAGCGTTTTAAATTTACTACCACATAAAGTGACACATGTCAGATTTGCTAAAAATGGCCTGGCCAGAATGGTGAAAAATGGCCCGGTCATTAAGGGGTGAATTTGCATATGTTATGAGTTCTGAGTTATTTTCTAAATTCCTCCCTCAGTCCATCGTGGGGGGTTGACGACGAGATGGAGGTGGTGGTGGTGTCCGGCGCAGAGGAGCAGGAGGGAAACCATGCTGGACACTCCTAGCAAGAGCTTGAGGCACCAACAACACCACCTAGAGTGGGTGAGGAGGTGGAGGTTGCAGAGTCTGGTCCCTCCCAGAAGCCAGATTCCACACACACGGCTCCTGATGATGAGGAGGAGGTTGTCACCAGCCCCCGCCAGGAGGGTAAATATGTTCACACAGCAATATCATTCGGTATCCATGCATCTTAATCTGAATTCCACTTAATAAAAAATAAAATAAAATTCTATCCTAACATTACTAATTCAATTGCAAAAAAGTCCAAGGGCGAATAAGTGGTTCATGATGTTAGTCCTTAGCAGAATCAAGACAAACAGCAGCAGATAATTGTTAAGGGTACAGTATAAGGCCTACACCTAGCTAGACCAAACTCAGCAGGAGCAGGTCAGACTGCTGCAGGTCAATGGTAACGCTGCCGTGTAAAGCATACACAGAGCTTTGCCTAACTCAGCAGGAACAGAAGAGACAGCAGCAGGGAAATGGTAACGCTGTAGTATAGGGCATACACATAGCTGAGTCTAACTCAGCAATATCAGGACTAGTGATGAGCGGCAGGGGTCATATTCGAATTTGCAATATTTTGCGAATATTTTTTAGAATATTCGTGATTTTTTTTTATTTGAAAAATCGGCAAAGTAACGATTGTGCAATATGCGAATTTTTGTAATTCGAATTTTCGGATTTGAATTTTTATTGCAAATTTTTCAACTTACAACTATTAGACAAAGAATATTATAGCACTATATTAGCTAAATTGCTCTATATTCGTTTTTTTTTCGAATATTCGCTATATTGCTATAACTTCGTTTTTTTTGAATATTCTTAATATTCTAAAACAAGAATATATAGCAATATAGCGAATATTCGAAAAAACGAATATAGAGCAAAATTCGCAAACACTACTACTCCTAAAGTCAAGTATATTGCAGCCTTCCTATTGGCCCACAAGCTAGAAGCAGGGAGGGATCATGTGTACTGATTTTTAAAAAAAAACGAATGAAAAAAAAGGCATTCCAAATTACGAATATATATAACTATATTCAAAATATTCATGAATTTTCGAATTACCTATATTCGCGATAAAAATTCTAAATTCAAATATTCGGGATCAACACTAATCAGAACTAAGAGCAGCAGCTGGTAAATGGTAACGCTGTAGTATGTGGCATACACATAGCTGGGCCTAATTCTGTAATATCAAGACAGATAGCAGCAGCTGGAAAATGCTAACACTGTAGATGTTAAAATGCTAACTTAGCAGAAACAGAACAGAGAGCAGCAGGGAAATGGTAATGCTATAGTCTAAGACATACACATAGCTGGCCCAAACTCAGCAGGAACAGACAGACAGCATCAGGGAAATGGTAATGCTGTAGGACAAGGCCGACACATAACTCATCAAGATCAGGACAGACAGCAGCAGATAATGGTAACGGTGGAGTATAAGGCCAACAGATAACTCAACATGCTCAGGACAGACAGCATCAGCAGGTACATGGTATTGGTAGAGACTAAGGCCTACACATAGCTCGGCCTAACTCAGCAGGAACAGACAGCATCAGGTTCTTTGTTTGCAGCAGGAATGTGTTCCCAGGAATGGGCCCCCACCAGATCTTGGCAACAACAAAAATAAACTTAGACACCTCTGAAAGCAGCAGCAGTTTCTTCGTTTGCAGCAGGAATGTGTTCCTAGGAATGGGCCCCCACCAGACCTGGGCAACAACAAAAATAAACTTAGACACCTCTGAAAGCAGCAGCAGGTTCTTTGTTTGCAGAAGGAATGTGCTCCTATGCATACAAAATGCGGTAATTCATTTGACAAAACAGTTTATTGATTGTATTTTACATTTGTACAGCCCACAATAAATTAGTACGACATTAGCTACACATGCTGTCTGCAGCAGTCTGCTCTCAGTTTCCATTTCGGGCACATTAAGTCTGGAGAAGAACACTGTGGTAACGCAGCCTGCCACGCCGTGTGCTGATTCCTCCAAGCCAGAGGGCAGCAGGACTGGCGTGGTTTAGCAACAGCTCTGTCATCCTCCTTTTGTCTGTGAAGAGGCATGGTTACCGCGGATCGCACGACCCATACATGATCAGTGCCACACACACGCCATTCTCCAGCCATCGGCAGCACCCAGCCGTCCTCTGCCGGTCAGAGCACAGAAGCCAGTAAGGAACCAGCTTGCCTCGGCCCAGGTGTGGAAGTATCCCCGGCTCTGCCGCCGGGATCAGTTCCCCTCCCCTCAGTGATGACTGTCACGGTCCCCGGCTGCCTTCAGTGCGTGTGTGTGGCACTGGTCATGTATGGGTCGTGCGAGCGTCGGTAACCATGACTCTTCACAGACAAAAGTCATTCCATTGTAGAGCATCCCTATAAACATCACCTCTGGTGGCCCATCCTCATATTATAACAGACGGACCTCCATTTATTTCAGTGTTACTCAGCAGTGATCAGCGGTAGGGGCAATATTCAAATTCGCAATATTGCGCAAATATTTGGGCGAATATTCGTCATATATTTGCAAATTCGAGAATTTGATCTCCAGTCATTATTTTCTTGATTGCATAAATTGGCAATCGGAAAATTCGCAAAAACAATTTGCGATATGAAAATTTGCGATCAACACTACTCCTAAAGTCAAAGGTATTGCAGCCTTCTCATTGGCCCACAAGCAAGAAGCAGTGAGGGATCATAAGTACTGCTGAAAAAACATCTAGAATATTCACGATTACAAAAATATAGCACTATATTCTAGATATTCGCAAATTCGTGAAGTGCCAATATTCGAGATAAAAATTCACGATTAGAATATTAGCGATCAACACTATTACTCAATAGGCCTGATTTAAATACCGAACACAGCCTGTCGATAAGGGTGGTGCTGTTCCTACAGCAAAGTTTTTTGAAGCTCGTACAACACCTTCAAGATTCCCATAATTTTTGTATATCTGTAGTAGATCTAGGAGAACATTTCAGCGTGCAGCCTCCAGATGATGTGTAATGATAACGTTTCCTCTGATCTTATTTGTAGCAGCAAGGTCACAACAAACGGGCCATTACAGCCGTACTGTGATTTCCCATCTCCAACCCACATCTGTGAAGGGATGTATCAGCCTCTTAAGTCCTCCTGAACAATGTTGATTTGTAGGGTTATCAGGGCATGACACTGTATCTCGGAGAACGAAGGGAAACCTTGTCGATAGAAAGAGAAGGGTTATAATAAATCCTGTATTTGATGTGAACGTCGCAGAAATAATTGGTGGAATACTTCTCCTCAGAGTGACCTCTGCTTCCATACTTTAGAATTTCAATCCTTAGCTTAGAACACTAATTTATTAGCAGTCGGAGAGGCCGTTCCTCTGGGTGACTCAAGGATGCCTTCAGTCTGAAGGAGGGGGTTAAAAGCACCCACCCTACCAAATACTGATGTGGAGGACATTTAGCTTTAATGGTTTTATTGGATATATATATATAGATTATTATTTTTTTGCATGATATGGACTTTAACTCACAAACATTAACATGTGGACTGTTTGCCTCTGTTTTCCCCTACTGTCTAGTAGGGTTGATCCTGCTGAATAATACAATACCTGTCTTGTGAAAATCGGTTGCGGCATTTCTGTAAAAAACAAAACAAAACTTTTATACTTTATGTAAATTAGGGCTTCCGTGCACTGAGGGGTGGGGTCTCATCTCCTATAATGTCCAGTGCTGACCACACCTCTAGCACCTATCTGATGCTCATATTTGCATAAATCATAAAATACTGGAATGACACAACCGAATGACAATAGTCTGCAGGATCAACCCAAACCTACCAGGCAGTAGGAGAAAACAGGGCAGTGAGTGCATGATGTTAGAACCCCATCGATCTCATATTGATGATCTATGCTGAGCACAGGTCATCAACATCCAAGGGTTCATGCACACAACCGTGATTGGCCTGGGAACGAGGAAGGGTCTTCTACAAAGGAGGTTGTTTTGGTTTGTGCAAAGTTGCAACAAAAGTGGATGGTTTGTGGGCATTCAGCAGTTGGTCCTGGGAGCAAGGATTAAAGGAGTTTTCAAGGACTAAGGGTTGATTTACACTACTTTGATCTGCCCAGGAAACACTATTCGTGTGTCTTCCATATCTCCTGGAGCTGACCGCTGCCCTCCTAACCCAAACTGTCTGCATCATAGTAATTTATGATGCAGACAGTTCTTATCTGATTGCAGTGTACTTACATGATGGTGTAAACACACAGCAATAATTCTGCATTCAGATATAAACTATTATGATACAATCAGCTCTGATCAGGGAAGCCGCAGTTGGGTGTGAGGTTTGTACAAAGTTACAGCTCGATGGATAGTTTGTTGGCATTTAGCAGGTGGTCCTGGGGACTAGGATTAAAAGGGTTTTCAAGGACTAAGGGTTGATTTGCATGACCGTGATTTATGTCGGCCCTATCTCCTGGAGCTGACTGCAGCCCTCCTGAGCTAAACTCATAGTAATAGTAATAGTAATCATAGTAATTTATTATGCAGACAGTTCTTATCTGATGGCGGGACTATTGCAGTGTACTTACACGATGGTGCGAACACACTGCAATAGTCTTGAAATCAGATATAACCTGTATGATAAATTACTATAATACAATCAGTTCTGATCAGGGAAGCTGCAGTTGGGTGTGAGGTTTGTACAAAGTTTCAGCTAGATGGATAGTTTGTTGGCATTTAGCGGGTGGTCCTGGGGACTAGGATTAAAGGGGTTTTTAAGGACTAAGGGTTAATTTACACGTCTGGGATCTGCCCGTGAAACATGGTCCGTGTGTTGGCCATATCTCCTGAGGCCAAGCTCTCCTGATCAGAACTGACTGTAACATTAATGTGATACATATACAATCAGTTCATATCTCATCGTGGGGCTATTGCAGTGTATTCACTGTTAATCCTCGTCCCCAGGACCAGCCACTAAATGCCTACAGTACAAACCATCCACTTGTTTGTACCTTTGTACAAACCCCACCCCCAACCAACCAACCTCTTTTGTAGTTGACTATTCCTTCTTCCCACGTTTTCCAGGACAGTACGCAACAGTGTAATTCTCTAAAGCTAAAGGCCGAAAGTCTGAGGATGCACTACTGAGATATTCTGATGACAAGATGTCTCCTGATTTCTGTCAGACTTTGTGTTGTCATGGAAGCCTGAGGCTGCACTACTGGTTGAGACTGTCATGTCTAACAACATGATCTGACAACATCTGACAATTCCCATTCTGACTTCTGTGGTGTCATTACTGAAACTGCTACTCATATCAACATTCACAGTTGCCAATTTGCAAACTAAATTAAGTTTACACACTATGACAACACTTCTCCGGCTAGGAAATAAATGGTGACATGTTGTTAGTTCATGTTGTTAGAAATTAGAATCTCTAAATAGTGCAGCCTTAAAGCGTACCTGAGTTTAAAAATAAATAAATGCTTGCATAATGACGTGCTTTTATGTACAATCATAACTGTTAAGGAATAGTTTTGTTGTGTTTCCCTAATTACTCTTTCAGACATATTATTCCCTGTTTCAGTTGCACAGTTAGGTGCATTTCTCTCACAAGCAGGGTGTGTCTGCCTTCTACCAGTGTTGCATGCAGTGACCTCAAGTCCCTTAGTTGCCACTGTTTGTTTTCATCTATGGAGCCTAGAAAGCTGATAAGGAGGCTCATGTGATCTTTAGATACAATGTAGAAGCAGATGTTTTATCAAGCTCGGGATCTCAGCTAGCTCTGACATGCCCCCACTTCCTCTTAGCTGTCTTCTGAGTCTTTGTTACCAGGGACAGATCTTGCCTGACAACTGGCAATGGACTACGAAAATGGACTACGAATGGCAGTGAGATCTCCTGAGGGCCATGAATTTACACTTTTATTTTTCAGGTGGATGCAGGCAAATCTTTTAAATGATGCAATTTAGAAATGTACAAGTTACATCATTCTCTATAAAATGAACTCATGTGAAACTACAGTGACTCTAAGTTTTCAAGGTCACCATGACAACTGTGGACCTGACCAAAATTAGCAGGATACATCTTGTCATTAGAACCTCTGAGAAGTGCAGCCTCTGGCTTTGGGCCTGCAACTTTAAGTGATTATATCTCAGCACAGAATTAAGATTTTACAAAAAAAAACATTTTCACATTTTTTTATGCACACTGCAGTGTATTTTACATTTTACAACTAAATTCCGTAAAGTGCATACTTTATATATTTATTGGATCTGGCACTTATGGGGTAAATCCTAATTTCTTTTAGCAAACCGCTACCATTTGATTGTGAAAACTCCTAGAAACAACTTGGCGAAAAGCTTTTCATCTCAGTATGGTGCAGAGTTTATGAAAAATTAACACGGGGAACATGGTTCTATTGCTTTGTGAATGTCAAGGGAATGTTATCTATCCCGCTGCACACAGAGACGCTCTCACGCCTTGTAATGTGCAATAACCGAACAGCTAATGCAAAATCATTTGCTCGTGGCATTTAATAAAATATGCAAATGTATGAAATTGTTTGAAATTGTCAAATGAAAAAAGCCCGTCATGTTAGGGAGTTCTATTCAATTTACTCCCACAAAATACTGTCTCCTTTTAATTAAGTAACATAAGATGATGTTTCTTCCTCTATGCATCATAGGCTCGAGCTGGTTTAAAGAGTTTTGATGACTGAGAGATGAACAGAGAACTGATTCTAATGAGGCCAAAACAACTAAGACTTGTTTGTTCTACATTTTGACATTTGACTTTTTTTCCCCTTTTTTTAATTGAACTGTTCTTTAACTGTAAATTCAGATCAGGCCTTAAATAGCATTAGAAATGCCTATCAAAATTTTTGTAAAGTCATAGCTATCATCACGTTAGCTTAGCATAATGGATTCAGTGACTTGGAGTAGTCCGGCATATTAATGATTTTACATGCAATACCAAGTTTGACCACATGGTGTGCTGTTTAGTCGGAACAGCTACATAAGAATATATATTGTTCCTGTCTGTTGCACCCTTGCTGAATCCGGTCAATGCTCTCATGCTCTAGCGGCACAGTGGTGTTGGGTTGTCAAAGAAATTGGAGCCCAAAGATGATGTGAAGCCTTGTGGTCTATTTAAAGGGGAATAATGTCTGCCAAGTTAGGTTCTGTCTCTCATTCCTGGAGCTTGCGATCCTGATTCCCGTTTGACTAGGTTCTGACCTTGGCCTTGTTCCTAGACAGAGCTTTGTCTTCTCCCCTGGGATTATTTGTCAGTTAACAGTTGTTCAACTTCTGGTTCTGACTATTGGCTCCTTGCCTGGCTATACTACAATCTCATTATCTGGCTTACCACATCTTGGTCACATCTTTTGGCTCCTTCCCTGAGTATGCTACTACAGCAGTGCAACTGTCACCAATCCATGACTATTCTGGGGACATAAACTGGGGTATTCTTGCAGTAAAGGCCCTCCTCACAAGGTCTAAAGAGGACCTATCATCTCTCTTGACATGTTTGTTAGTAACTACTTACATTCCCTATGTAATGCATTCCTATATTATTCCTGCTAGAAGTTTATGAATCAATTGCTAGCAGTCCGCAATAAAGGTCCGTCTGGATGTTACCAGTTTATGGCATGTCCCTGTGCAATCTGACACACTAACTAACCTGTGCAAGGACACACCCCAAACTGGTAACAATGGCAATTAATTCATAAACTTCTTGTAAGAATAATAAAGGGATGGCACAACCTAGAGTTATATGAAAATATTGGGAATACAGCTAGTTATTTCAACTGTTAGGGAAATATCCCTTTACCTATGATTGTTGGAATCCAAATAAAAAGGGATTCGAGCTCTTGGGAAACTGACACAAGCATTGAATATACTGTAGTTGTATCTGATTTCCCCTTTATTCAAAGACAAGCTCACAATAATATATGCTTCAAACTGAAAAAAACAAACAAAAAACATGACATGTGCGGTTACAAGATATAGATCATACTTAGGTTTCCATTCCTCTCCCCCCCCCCCCCACACTTCCTGAGGCTCAGACTATATTATCTGCTAGAGTGCTAGAGAGGAAACTGTGGGGTGGGGGTGGGTTATATCACACACATAAATTGACTTTTTTACATTATTATTATCTGTCTATTTAACCCAGTAAGCTCCATTTTGTGTCACGGTGGGGAGTGGGGAAAAACCCCCACCATACAATGTCAGGTATTACGGGAAAGCAGCTAGGCCTGCACGCCAGGATCAGGGAGCAGGTCACCTCCTTTAACGTCCCTAATCCTCACCCTAACTCCTCACCGTATGAGCGGACCTGGATGGTAGGACAGCCCATACCAGGATACCTTTGGCCCTGAGTCGCCCTGAGAATCCCTCATATAGGAGCAGGGGAGATACGACCTGTTCTTCCCAGACACGGAGGAACAGGAGTCTCAAAGGGTCTAGCTGCAGGGAAAAGAGGGAGACTGTATACAGTAACTAAAACGGCAGGTAAGCACACAGAAACACACTTACCTGCTCCAGCACAAATGACAGCTGAAGTACAACTGACTCCAGCCAGTAAGCCACAGGAGATAAAACCCAGTCAGGGAGTTAACCCTTACAGCACCAGACAGAGGGAGGCTACAACTTAAAGGGGAAGTGCACACACCAGCCAATACGCAACACGTTGCCACCGGCAACAGCATGCGTGGCAACCATGTCACGACGCAGACAGCAAAAGCCTAGATACTGCCACCACATGGAATAACAGCAACACATTCGCCAGGGCAGCTGCAAGCGTGGCAAAAGTGTCACGGAGCACACAGCAAAGGCCGTGACATTTAGGATCTGACCTAAATCTCCCATATACACAATATGGAGGACATGTTTATAGAAAATTGATTCTTATCCCTCGGACAAATGACAGCTCCTTTTTTAAGGAGGAAGTGCAGGAGATTCCTTAAGTGGGGTATTTTCATCTCAGAAATTTAATGGCATATCACTAGTGCAAGGGCCTGGAAGGAGTCAGAGTAGAGGATGGGAGTGGAAGTGGCTCTGACTGTTACAGTCAACCAGTGGCTTTCCTCACACTATTACACCCTAGGGCTCTGCTGTGAAAAGAGGGCACACCATTTATTCCCCTGGGGTACACCCTCATGTTGGGGCTCCTGCCTGATGGTAGTCAGGGTGACCATGACGTTGAGTGTTTGTATAGGTGCAAGGCTGGGTGTGTAGAGTGCAATGGCTGGTATTGAGTGCAGGAGTCAGTAACCAAGCCAGATAAACATCTCTCTTTATTGTCTTTACTGTAGTGCAAAATATGCATTGTAGTACATTCAAAGATAGCAAAACACAGTTCCAACTGTACACTGTAATTCTTCCCAGATATAATGTATGGATTAAAGCAAGAATGGGAGTTATGGCCCTCTTCCCTCTCTACCTGTCTCAAGTCTCTTCCTTCAGAATCTATGAAGGGCAATACGACTGGCCAAGCCACGTCCAAGTGTGAAGGGTGTCTTAATAGTGTCCTTCACTGCAGTAAAGTCTTAACAGCTTTTGGTAGCAGATTACCTTATTGACTCAAGTGCTCTGCCTTGCAGACTCTAGATTCTCTAATGCTTTCCTTGGTCTTACTCCGTCTATGACCATGCAGATATCAGTAAGTCTCCGTAGCTTTTTGCACCTAAGAAGAGAGAGCACAAGTCACAGCTTCCTCGCTCTACAAACTCCAGTCTAGACCGGTGGGGCCAACCCATACCTAACCTCCTACAAGGGCTGAGGCAGGATTGTTAACCCTGGCTGTTACATCCATAAATAGTTATGCTGGCTATAATACATAACATGACAATATACAATAAATAATAAACCATTTGCAGATACCCCCTACTCTATTGTACTGTACTAGGATATGCTATCAATGTCAGATAGGTGTCGGTATCAACTCAGGAACCCTGTCCCATCTGCAGAATCAGCCCCTGAAATTGAAGAAGAGCAGCTACATATGCATAACACTCTCTGCATTCATTGCTATGGTATTTCTTGAAAATAGCTGAGTGAGCAAGCTTGGCTGCTTTCGGAAGTTCAATAGCGGCAAATGCAGAGTGTACTGCGCATGCACCGCCACCTCTCCATTCCCTACTATGGGAGGTCTGAATTTCTGTCAGCCCCAAAGCAGTGAATGGAGAGGTGGTCGTGCATGTGCGGTGCACTTCTCGCTGCTATGGAACTTCTGATAGCAGTGAATGGAAAGTGTGTAACGCATGCATGGTGCATGCATCCCAATCTTGGCAGTGCCAAATGGATCATATCTTAGGGGATCAACATCTCTGGTACATGTGTGTGATAAGGAGGAAAACACAGTACAAAGCACCTTCATCGTGTTATCTGTGTCAAGAGCAAGGTGGTTGATCAGGATGAACTCCTTCCCTGGTAGAGAATTGTCTCTAGCCAAAGTGGTGAGTGTCACATCCTTGTTTTAAACGCCCAAAGCAAGCCCAGAATTACTGCTGGACTCTCATTTTTGGGCTTATTAAATAAATAAAAAATCAGATAAGGGCCTCAATTGGGTTGTCTTACAAAGGCAACCCCTCTCACCCCTGGGTCCAAGTAAGGCTTTCCCCTCTAGGACATCCATTTACCCTAATAGGGCCTACAGACAGGGGGTGTCATTCTGAGACACCTCATTTAAAATGGCCCAAAGCCCACAGACCCATTAACCATTACTAGGGTCTCTAAAACAAAACATCATGGTCTCATCTCTATGTGATGACTTTATGTCCAGAAGATGTCATGTGATCATGGCATTTAGTCACTGCTTTGCGATGTAATGTTAGTCTTCTCATAATGGGAATTGCATGAAATTACCAAGCTACAGTAAGTCTATTTTTCTTTAAGCCAAGTTAAAACTTTGATAATAAATATGGCTGTATGTTGAGAAGAAGGCGATTTGGAGCTCCAGCCCCCTATAAAGGTACTTTATCAAGCAACAATGGCCTTCACACTTTAGACTGACCTTAGGCCTCATTTACATGAGCAGTGGTCAGAAATAAACTGTTCGTTCCTGATAATTGCCAACTCTTTTGTCAAGTCATTATCGGGAATGAATGTTAGTGGGAGCGTTCATTCCTGGTAATTAGATCCTTGGCCTATGTAAATGGGCACTAACACCAGCCAAATCTGACAATTTTTCCAAGACTGACCTACCATCTAATGTTTATTAGAGGTTCAGCTGAAGTTCATTTGGCAGATGTTGGAGACAAAAAGATCCAGTGGTGTCTGGCAATCGGTTAATCCCCATCTTTAACGAAAATACATATGTGCTTGTTTGAACAGGGAGTGCATGTGTATGGGTAGAGCGACCAGTCACTTAGCGATCTATTGAAGGGATGAGCTTGCAGGATCGTCATTCTTTCCAGGTGATCAGTGGCGTACCTACTATGGAGGCAGACCATGCAACTGCTACGGGGCCTGACATAATGACCATGAAGGTGTTGAACTCCTTCATTTTTCTGCAGTCATCACTAGGAGGAGTATAAAGCAAGGAGATTTTTTGCAGCTGCTGTTGCATTCAATGGTAACTGTACAAATTCCTATGCACTGAGCTCCTCCAAATGGCAGCTGCAAGCAGACAGCTTTATATTGTGTGAAGAGAAGCACCTTACATGATTTATGATATCTAAAATATTAATAATGTTCCACTTTTTCCAACATAAAAGTGCAACATTTTTTTCCTTTTCCTCTTCCACAAATCGCTCATTTGTCAGAAGTCCCACTTAGTGGAGAAGCATACACGGTTTTGCTTTGGGGCCCTATGAGATCTGTGTGCACTCCTGGAGGTGATGGCCCCAAATGTGGAAATTTGCTATATATTCCTAAGATAGGAAGACCTCTTCAAGTAGTACATTTATTTACACTCCCAGTAGAGATAAGGGCCTATTCAGAGATTTGCTATGGAGTATTAGGATTTTTGTGTACACCCTACTGGTGAATTCCAGTACCGACGCCATGAGATTATGGTACTACAGTAGTTTAGAAGAGAACTGGAATATTTAACCATTAAGGTAAACCTCAGAAGTTGTTATCTGCCCGCTATGTCAGAAATCTCAGTTCAGAGGAAATCTTATGTTTTAGCCTATTGGTAATCATAGGTTCCAGACTGGGGGGGAATATCCAGCTTAAAAAAAAAGAAAAAAATCTCTCATTTTTGTTCGGCAGTCAGACACAATGACTCTTATTACCCTGAAACAGCAATAAATCTTACTGCGGAAAGTAAGTGCACCTTAATAGCAGCGCTATATTTAACTGTCGGCTTTTACAGCAGGGCTATTGCTGTATTCATGCTATGTCATTATGTAGAATTGGAGATCTCCCACAGCGTGATGGAAATTTGACACACAATGAAGCGCACTATACATGTACTGCTCGGATAATGTTTGTTTCCTATCAGTCAGCTCATTTCCTAATACAGTGGATGGGGCTTTGCAGGATATGGCAGTGTTACAGCTAGATGTGGCCAAATTATCCAAGTCATCTGAGATTTACTGAAGATGATTCAGTTAAAAAGAAGAGTTTCACACCATCCATGGATATTACTCTGCATTCTGTTATTGTTCTGCTTGTGCCATGTAGATGGCGTTTACTGGTTCTCTGTAGTATCAGAAATGCAGGACAGCTTATAATATGGTATATGAAGGTTTCTACACCAGGTTTCGAGGCATTGCCGGACTCTGGAGGACACTGGTGGGGGAGGAGTACGGGAATGGGAAAGATGCTCCTTTTAGAACTGTATTATGTAAAACTTGTTCATGTTCCGTTGGCTAAAAACTCAATGATTTTCTATTATTCCCATTAGCATCCATTCAAATCAATGGGTCCTTCATAAAAATACACAGCAGCTGTGTATTTTTATCAAGGGCCCATTGGTTTGCATGGGCAAGTCTAACATGAGAATCGAAATTAAAAAAGTTCACATTGTTATTTTCTCTGCACCTTGATGTTCGGAAATGTCAACTGGTCTACTGACTATAATGTGTCACATGGTTCATGTGAAAAGGCCTTAAGTGAGGACGTTCAGTATCTGCAGTAGTTCTACCTGTCCCACCAGACCGTCATGAAGACTTTTTCCTGCTACGATGCAACTTTACAATGCTTGCTGCCCAGGCTACTTACATTTACACTGCACACATGAAAGCCACAATGTCCCTTATAGGAGAAGCAGAGCAGATCAAAATGGGCAGGATCACTTAAGAGAACTGGGTAGGCTCTGTGATTGGGTACTCACCTGATGAGTGGATCAGTGCGATCTCGAAACACGTAGTGTTCTGCACCAATATAATCTTCTAATATTCTCTGAGTGCTCCCATCTTGGGGCACCATCAGAAGTTCCCAATTCTTTTTCTGTTGTGACAGTTGTTAGAATGTCCCTTATACAGGTTCTAATGATCTTATGGCTACCACAATGTCCCTTATACTAGCCACAATGACCCTACAACAGCCACAATGTCCTTTATGTCTGGCATAATGACCACAATGTCCCTACGACAGCCACAATGACCCTATGCCAGCTACAATGATCCTATACCAGATACAATGACCCTACGATAGCTACAATGATCCTATACCAGATACGATGACCCCATGATAGCTACAATGACCCTATACCAGATAATGACCCTATACCACGATAGCTACAATGACTGGCATTAGCCACAATGACACTACAACAACTACAACACTCTCTGTGATAGTCCCATCCTTGGAGCATCTTCAGAAGTTCCCAATTCTTTTTCTGTTGTGACAGTCGTTACAATGTCCCTTATACAGGTTCTAATGACCATATACCAGCCACAATGACCCTACGACAGCCACAATGTCCCTAATGCCAGCCACAATGTCCCTACGACAGCCACAATGTCCCTTATGCCAGTTACAATGACCCTATTGCAGCCACAATACAGGCAGTTCTATTAACTCTATCCAAATGTTGTACGGTAAATTACAGTAAGAGACACCTTTGAAATGTCTGCACATACCGTATAATGAATGATTGGAATATGTTTTGTTTGATTCAAATTTAAAGGCTATGCACGGCTTTGGGGGAATTTTTTTAAATTATTGCATTGTACTAATTTTGAGCTAATCATAATGTTTAGAAGCAGTCTGGGGTTGGCACTGCAGCCTCTTTATGGGGTTCACATGGAGTTAGTGTGCTCATCGTGTGGTTCCCAGGTGGTGCCCAGCGTTACAGGCAATATCCACGTGTGGTGTGGGAAGAAAATAAACTTGCGGTACTCACCTGTTTCTTTATTCCTCTTTAAAACATGTTCGCTGGTGCGGGCACTCACTCAGCCACAGACGAAGGCCACTTCGCGCTCAACTGCGATTCGTCTGGCCTCCCACATGCACGTCCTCCTATGCCACGTCTGACATTGTCACTATGGCAACGATATATACAAACATTCAAAGCATCATTATACAACTCATTAAATGAAAACTGCTAGATCGTTCTTGTCATTTAGACCTAGAGGTCCCATTGCATTTGTTTTTATTACCCAAGAGGCTTCTTTTTGGAGTAATACACACTGTCTATCTCCTCCATTTCTGATTACTCCTACTACTTCTATTCCTGCACATATGGGGACGTCACTATCCCCTCCATGTGCTTCTCTAACGTGTTCTATTAATCTAGGGGACCCTACCAATGGATTTTTTATGTTCTCTAAATACCACATACAGGCACCTTATGGTTTTCCCTATGTAAAATTTACCACATGGGCAAAATATACCATAAACCACATACTGTGCCTTACATGAAGTGAACCGCCTCACTATTTTTCACTCCTCCTATGTTCAAATACTTCGTTCTTATCATAAATCTACAAGCTGAACATTGTCCACATTTATAATTCCCTTATGGAATACCCTTTTTTACTCTCAAACTTACTCCTTACTATCTTGTCTTTAATGGCCTTACGTCTTCTAAAACTGATGGGGGTTGTTTTTTCATATGCCAATATATGCTAGTTATTAAGGATGGCTTTCCTCATGATTAAGGCCATGGGTGCTCTCTTATTTTTCTCTGTTACCTGTCTATTATCTCTCCTACTCACACGTCCTTGATCTTCTCTTTTGCCCTCAAAAACGAGCTACAATTTTATTCGGGGTAACCCCTTTCCAATAGTCTTTTCTTCAATTCTTTTTATTGCTCAATGAAGTCTATGTCTCTACTTAGTATCCTTCTTAGTCTTGTGAATTGCCCATATGGTACAGCTTTTTTTTTTTTATGTGGGGGGTGGGAACCCCTGAAGTGCAAGAAGGAATTTGTGGCAGTAGATTTTCTATATACTTTAGTGACTAATGTGACCCTCCTTGTGCACTGACCTTCACATCTAGAAATTCCAGTTGAATCTATTTTACTAGTGAATCTCATGTTCATATTATTCTGGGTGTTCAAATGCTCCACAAATTCCTCAAATTGCACTTCAGATCCTCTCCATACAATGAAAACATCATCAATAAATCTCAAGAAATGCTTAGACAGTGTGTATTACTCTAAAGAGAAGCCTTTTGGACAATAAAAACAAATGCAATGGGACCTCTAGGTCTTAATGACATCTAGCAGGTTTTTTTTTATGAGTTGTATAATTATGCTTTGTTTTTTAAATGAATGTTTGTATATCGTTGCCATGGTGATGACATCAGGCGTGGCATAAGAGGACGTGCACGCCGACGCCATCACGTGGGATGCCAGATGAAGCGTAGTTGAGCGCGAAACGGCCGTCGCCTGTGGCTGAGTGAGTGCCCGCACCAGCGACCATGTTTTAAAGAGGAATAAAGAAACTGCAAAAGAATCCGGTGAGTGACGCAAGTTTATTTTCTTCTCACATCACATGTGATTTTGAGCTAAACATAATTTTTTCAATTGGGGTTCATTCAAAATATGGAGTCCATTTTTCTGTACAGAGCTGAGACGCTGTAGTGGCACCCGTTGGATTGTCTGTCTTTACCGTCAGACCAGGGGGAAGACGAGCTCCTTATCTCTGCTCTCTGACATTATAAACCCTCATTTTAGCTGAGTTCTTATCTTACTAATAGGAATGTGGCTTAAATAAGTGTTCATGGCCCCTCAGTAGTTTAGAGATAAGGTTTATTAGATGACCGGCACAAAGTGAAAATACCAGTCACACAATTAGAAAATCGGTTAACCCTTTGTGACAGAATGGATCAATATTTTTAATAAAGACTAATTGAAAATATGATTTTAAGCCAAAAATGAGTAACATGCAATCATGTGCTTCCAAAACTGTACACAACCTTTAAAAAAAATATTATATTCAAAATGATAGCCGCCTAGCCACAGCATTCAGAACCCTGTTACTTATGTACCATATGGTGAAATTGCATTTTGCTATAACCTACTAGAGATGAAGTGACTCGGAGAGGTGGCTGCAGCAGGACTGAACGCAGATGTTTGTCGAGGTCGCAGAGAAGATGGCCATTTTTAGTGCCCTGTGATGCAAATCATCTAAACCCATTTTTGATGGTTCACTTCACTGTAAGGTGTCTGTTCATATTAAGCTGTAGATTACATGCATTGTACATAACCATCAGTCATCTTAACACACGTCCAGAAGATGGTCGGAAGGTTGGACATGACTGGCAATTGAGACATTGATATGGTAAGGGAAGTGAGTCCTGAGGTTTAGTTGTTCCTAAAGACCACACCAGGTGATGTGCAGTACCTCAGAATAGGGTACTTGCAAAATTATTTCTTCAGATTTAAATGCTATTTAAAGGACTTGTCCCAAGAAAAATTTTCTACATTTTGAAACTAGTCCCTGGATCTGAATACTTTTGTAATTGCATGAAAAAATTTAGTATAGACAGTGAGTGATTCACTGCAATCTATCTATATTACCTGCTGTTTGCCCTTTTTTTTTAATTCTTTGTCCTGCTCACTGAGATTGAAGAACATTCTCAGTTTCATCCTTCAACTGCCACCAGCTGTAGCAGAAAGGACACTTCCCCTGAAAAAGGACACACCCTCAAAGCTGCCAAATCTAGCAGAGCATTTGCAGCAGTGAAAGCACTCCGGAACCATACAGAGCTGGTTATTAGTGATGAGCGAGCACCACAGTGCTCGTGTGTTCGGTCTGAACACATCGCGATATTCGTGCGCTCGGCCGAGCACCTGAGTATAATGGAAGTCAATGTGAGAAGACCAGGCACCTCCTGCTCAGGTGAGGGGAGGGTGCCTGGTTCATAGGAAAAGGTCTGAAAGTAATGGAAACGCCTCTGAAATCGATCAGGATCAGCAGGGGGACCATGTCTGGATGCATCTTGGACACCAATGTTGCTGCTGGGAACTAGAGTTGAGCGAACACCTGGATGTTCGGGTTCGAGAAGTTCGGCCGAACATCCCGGAAATGTTCGGGTTCGGGATCCGAACCCGATCCGAACTTCGTCCCGAACCCGAACCCCATTGAAGTCAATGGGGACCCGAACTTTTCGGCACTAAAACGGCTGTAAAACAGCCCAGGAAAGGGCTAGAGGGCTGCAAAAGGCAGCAACATGTAGGTAAATCCCCTGCAAACAAATGTGGATAGGGAAATTAATTAAAATAAAAATTAAATAAATAAAAATTAACCAAAATCAATTGGAGAGAGGTTCCATAGCAGAGAATCTGGCTTCCCGTCACCCACCACTGGAACAGTCCATTCTCAGATATTTAGGCCCCGGCACCCAGGCAGAGGAGAGAGGTCCCGTAACAGACAATCTGGCTTCATGTCAGCAGAGAATCAGTCTTCATGTCATAGCAGAGAATCAGGCTTCACGTCACCCACCACTGTAAGAGTCCAATTTAATAAATTTAGGCCCAGCACCCAGGCAGAGGAGAGAGGTCCCGTAACAGACAATCTGGCTTCATGTCAGCAGAGAATCAGTCTTCATATCATAGCAGAGAATCTGGCTTCCCGTTACCCACCACTGGAACAGTCCATTCTCAGATATTTAGGCCCCGGCACCCAGGCAGAGGAGAGAGGTCCCGTAACAGACAATCTGGCTTCATGTCAGCAGAGAATCAGTCTTCATATCATAGCAGAGAATCAGGCTTCACGTTAGCCACCACTGCAACAGTCCATTGTCATAAATTCAGGCCCAGCACCCAGGCAGAGGAGAGAGGTCCCGTAACAGACAATCTGGCTTCATGTCAGCAGAGAATCAGTCTGCATGTCATAGCAGAGAATGAGGCTTCACGTCACCCACCACTGCAACAGTCCATTTTCATAAATTTAGGCCCAGCACCCAGGCAGAGGAGAGAGGTCCCGTAACAGAGGATCTGGCTTCATGTCACCAGAGAATCAGTCTGCATGTCATAGCAGAGAATCAGGCTTCACGTCACCCACCACTGCAACAGTCCATTTTCATAAATTTAGGCCCAGCACCCAGGCAGAGGAGAGAGGTCCCGTAACAGAGGATCTGGCTTCATGTCACCAGAGAATCAGTCTGCATGTCATAGCAGAGAATCAGGCTTCACGTCAGCCACCACTGCAACAATCCATTGGCATATATTTAGGCCTAGCACACAGGCAGAGGAGAGAGGTCCCGTAACAGACAATCTGGCTTCATGTCAGCAGAGAATCAGTCTTCATATCATAGCAGAGAATCAGGCTTCACGTCAGCCACCAATGCAACAGTCCATTGTCAGATATTTAGGCCCAGCACCCAGGCAGAGGAGAGAGGTCCCGTAACAGACAATCTGGCTTCATGTCAGCAGAGAATCAGTCTGCATGTCATAGCAGAGAATGAGGCTTCACGTCACCCACCACTGCAACAGTCCATTTTCATAAATTTAGGCCCAGCACCCAGGCAGAGGAGAGAGGTCCCGTAACAGAGGATCTGGCTTCATGTCAGCAGAGAATCAGTCTGCATGTCATAGCAGAGAATCAGGCTTCACGTCAGCCACCACTGCAACAGTCCATTGTCATAAATTCAGGCCCAGCACCCAGGCAGAGGAGAGAGGTCCCGTAACAGACAATCTGGCTTCATGTCACCAGAGAATCAGTCTGCATGTCATAGCAGAGAATGAGGCTTCACGTCAGCCACCACTGCAACAATCCATTGGCATATATTTAGGCCTAGCACACAGGCAGAGGAGAGGTTCATTCAACTTTGGGTAGCCTTGCAATATAATGGTAAAATGAAAATAAAAATAGGATTGAATGAGGAAGTGCCCTGGAGTCCAATAATATATGGTTATGGGGAGGTAGTTAATGTCTAATCTGGACAAGGGACAGACAGGTCCTGTGGGATCCATGCCTGGTTCATTTTTATGAACGTCAGCTTGTCCACATTGGCTGTAGACAGGCGGCTGCGTTTGTCTGTAATGACGCCCCCTGCCGTGCTGAATACACGTTCAGACAAAACGCTGGCTGCCGGGCAGGCCAGCACCTCCAAGGCATAAAAGGCTAGCTCTGGCCACGTGGACAATTTAGAGACCCAGAAGTTGAATGGGGCCGAACCATCAGTCAGTACGTGGAGGGGTGTGCACACGTACTGTTCCACCATGTTAGTGAAATGTTGCCTCCTGCTAACACGTTGCGTATCAGGTGGTGGTGCAGTTAGCTGTGGCGTGTTGACAAAAGTTTTCCACATCTCTGCCATGCTAACCCTGCCCTCAGAGGAGCTGGCCGTGACACAGCTGCCTTGGCGACCTCTTGCTCCTCCTCTGCCTTGGCCTTGGGCTTCCACTTGTTCCCCTGTGACATTTGGGAATGCTCTCAGTAGCGCGTCTACCAACGTGCGCTTGTACTCGCGCATCTTCCTATCACGCTCCAGTGCAGGAAGTAAGGTGGGCACATTGTCTTTGTAGCGTGGATCCAGCAGGGTGGCAACCCAGTAGTCCGCACAGGTTAAAATGTGGGCAACTCTGCTGTCGTTGCGCAGGCACTGCAGCATGTAGTCGCTCATGTGTGCCAGGCTGCCCAGGGGTAAGGACAAGCTGTCCTCTGTGGGAGGCGTATCGTCATCGTCCTGCCTTTCCCCCCAGCCACGCACCAGTGATGGACCCGAGCTGCGTTGGGTGCCACCCCGCTGTGACCATGCTTCATCCTCATCCTCCTCCACCTCCTCCTCATCCTCGTCCTCCTCGTCCTCCAGTAGTGGGCCCTGGCTGGCCACATTTGTACCTGGCCTCTGCTGTTGCCAAAAACCTCCCTCTGAGTCACTTCGAAGAGACTGGCCTGAAAGTGCTAAAAATGACCCCTCTTCCTCCTCCTCCTCCTCCTCCTGGGCCACCTCCTCTTCCATCATCGCCCTAAGTGTTTTCTCAAGGAGACATAGAAGTGGTATTGTAACGCTGATAACGGTGTCATCGCCACTGGCCATGTTGGTGGAGTACTCGAAACAGCGCAACAGGGCACACAGGTCTCGCATGGAGGCCCAGTCATTGGTGGTGAAGTGGTGCTGTTCTGTAGTGCGACTGACCCGTGCGTGCTGCAGCTGAAACTCCACTATGGCCTGCTGCTGCTCGCACAGTCTGTCCAGCATGTGCAAGGTGGAGTTCCACCTGGTGGGCACGTCGCATATGAGGCGGTGAGCGGGAAGGCCGAAGTTACGCTGTAGCGCAGACAGGCGAGCAGCAGCAGGATGTGAACGCCGGAAGCGCGAACAGACGGCCCGCACTTTATGCAGCAGCTCTGACATGTCGGGGTAGTTGTGAATGAACTTCTGCACCACCAAATTCAGCACATGCGCCAAGCAAGGGATGTGCGTCAAATTGGCTAGTCCCAGAGCTGCAACGAGATTTCGCCCATTATCACACACCACCAGGCCGGGCTTGAGGCTCACCGGCAGCAACCACTCGTCGGTCTGTTGTTCAATACCCCGCCACAACTCCTGTGCGGTGTGGGGCCTGTCCCCCAAACATATGAGTTTCAGAATGGCCTGCTGACGTTTACCCCGGGCTGTGCTGAAGTTGGTGGTGAAGGTGTGTGGCTGACTGGATGAGCAGGTGGAAGAAGAGGAGGAGGAAGCCGAGAAGGAGGAGGTGGCAACAGGAGGCAAAGAATGTTGCCCTGCGATCCTTGGCGGCGGAAGGACGTGCGCCAAACAGCTCTCCGCCTGGGGCCCAGCTGCCACTACATTTACCCAGTGTGCAGTTAGGGAGATATAGCGTCCCTGGCCGTGCTTACTGGTCCACGTATCTGTGGTTAGGTGGACCTTGCTACAGATGGCGTTGCGCAGTGCACACTTGATTTTATCGGATACTTGGTTGTGCAGGGAAGGCACGGCTCTCTTGGAGAAGTAGTGCCGGCTGGGAACAACATACTGTGGGACAGCAAGCGACATGAGCTGTTTGAAGCTGTCTGTGTCCACCAGCCTAAATGACAGCATTTCATAGGCCAGTAGTTTAGAAATGCTGGCATTCAGGGCCAGGGATCGAGGGTGGCTAGGTGGGAATTTACGCTTTCTATCAAATGTTTGTGAGATGGAGAGCTGAACGCTGGCGTGTGACATGGTTGAGACGCTTGGTGACGGAGGTGGTGGTGGTGGTGTTGGTGGTACATCCCCTGTTTGCTGGGCGGCAGGTGCCAACGTTCCTCCAGAGGCGGAGGAAGAGGCCGAGGCGGCAGCAGCAGAATAGGCCGAGGCGGCAGCAGCAGAAGAGGTAGCAGGGGGAGCCTGAGTGACTTCCTTGGTTTTAAGGTGTTTACTCCACTGCAGTTCATGCTTTGCATGCAGGTGCCTGGTCATGCAGGTTGTGCTCAGGTTCAGAACGTTAATGCCTCGCTTCAGGCTCTGATGGCACAGCGTGCAAACCACTCGGGTCTTGTCGTCAGCACATTGTTTGAAGAAGTGCCATGCCAGGGAACTCCTTGAAGCTGCCTTTGGGGTGCTCGGTCCCAGATGGCGGCGGTCAGTAGCAGGCGGAGTCTCTTGGCGGCGGGTGTTCTGCTTTTGCCCACTGCTCCCTCTTTTGCTACGCTGTTGGCTCGGTCTCACCACTGCCTCTTCCTCCGAACTGTGAAAGTCAGTGGCACGACCTTCATTCCATGTGGGGTCTAGGACCTCATCGTCCCCTGCATCGTCTTCCACCCAGTCTTGATCCCTGACCTCCTGTTCAGTCTGCACACTGCAGAAAGACGCAGCAGTTGGCACCTGTGTTTCGTCATCATCAGAGACATGCTGAGGTGGTATTCCCATGTCCTCATCATCAGGAAACATAAGTGGTTGTGCGTCAGTGCATTCTATGTCTTTCACCGCTGGGGAAGGGCTAGGTGGATGCCCTTGGGAAACCCTGCCAGCGGAGTCTTCAAACAGCATAAGAGACTGCTGCATAACTTGAGGCTGAGACAGTTTCCCTGGTATGCATGGGGGTGATGTGACAGACTGATGGGGTTGGTTTTCAGGCGCCATCTGTGCGCTTTCTGCAGAAGACTGGGTGGGAGATAATGTGAACGTGCTGGATCCACTGTCGGCCACCCAATTGACTAATGCCTGTACCTGCTCAGGCCTTACCATCCTTAGAACGGCATTGGGCCCCACCATATATCGCTGTAAATTCTGGCGGCTACTGGGACCTGAGGTAGTTGGTACACTAGGACGTGTGGATGTGGCAGAACGGCCACGTCCTCTCCCAGCACCAGAGGGTCCACTAACACCACCACGACCATGTCCACGTCCGCGTCCCTTACTAGATGTTTTTCTCATTGTTATGGTTCACCACAACAACAAATATATTATTTGGCCCAATGTATTGTATTCAAATTCAGCGGGATATAAATTTGAGGCCTAGTATTTAGGCGCTGGGTGACCGGTATGGATTTAGTGACAGAATTAGACTTGGAAATACACAGAAGCGTGTGTGTGAAGTTATTCTGAATGACCCTATGTGCACCTTGAATATTATATACCCTTTTTGGGATAGATTTCAAATAGCTCTGATATAGCAGGAACCACTAAATTATGAAATTGCTAAATTGGGAATTGTATTTCAACCCAGAACAAAAAATGTGCTTTGACGGACACTAAATATCTTGCCCAGCAACAACAGTACAGCGGTAACGAGAGATTTAGCAGGATATAAATTTGAGGCCTAGTATTTAGGCGCTGGGTGACAGGTATGGGTTTAGTGACAGAATTAGACTTGGAAATACACAGTAGAGGGTGTGTGTGAAGTTATTCTGAATGACCCTATGTGCACCTTGAATATTATATACCCTTTTTGGGATAGATTTCAAATAGCTCTGATATAGCAGGAACCACTAAATTATGAAATTGCTAAATTGGGAATTGTATTTCAACCCAGAACAAAAAATGTGCTTTGACGGACACTAAATATCTTTCCAAGCAACAACAGTACAGCGGTAACGAGAGATTTAGCAGGATATAAATTTGAGGCCTAGTATTTAGGCGCTGGGTGACAGGTATGGGTTTAGTGACAGAATTAGACTTGGAAATACACAGTAGCGGGTGTGTGTGAAGTTATTCTGAATGACCCAATGTGCACCTTGAATATTATATACCCTTTTAGGGATAGATTTCAAATAGCTCTGATATAGCAGAAACCACTAAATTATGAAATTGCTAAATTGGGAATTGTATTTCAACCCAGAACAAAAAATGTGCTTTGACGGACACTAAATAACTTTCCCAGCTACAACAGGACAGCGGTAACGAGAGATTTAGCAGGATATAAATTTGAGGCCTAGTATTTAGGCGCTGGGTGACAGGTATGGGTTTAGTGACAGAATTAGACTTGGAAATACACAGTAGCGGGTGTGTGTGAAGTTATTCTGAATGACCCAATGTGCACCTTGAATATTATATACCCTTTTAGGGATAGATTTCAAATAGCTCTGATATAGCAGAAACCACTAAATTATGAAATTGCTAAATTGGGAATTGTACTTCAACCCAGAACAAAAAATGTGCTTTGACGGACACTAAATAACTTTCCCAGCTACAACAGGACAGCGGTAACGAGAGATTTAGCAGGATATAAATTTGAGGCCTAGTATTTAGGCGCTGGGTGACAGGTATGGGTTTAGTGACAGAATTAGACTTGGAAATACACAGTAGCGGGTGTGTGTGAAGTTATTCTGAATGACCCAATGTGCACCTTGAATATTATATACCCTTTTAGGGATAGATTTCAAATAGCTCTGATATAGCAGAAACCACTAAATTATGAAATTGCTAAATTGGGAATTGTACTTCAACCCAGAACAAAAAATGTGCTTTGACGGACACTAAATAACTTTCCCAGCTACAACAGGACAGCGGTAACGAGAGATTTAGCAGGATATAAATTTGAGGCCTAGTATTTAGGCGCTGGGTGACAGGTATGGGTTTAGTGACAGAATTAGACTTGAAAATACACAGTAGCGGGTGTGTGTGAAGTTATTCTGAATGACCCAATGTGCACCTTGAATATTATATACCCTTTTAGGGATAGATTTCAAATAGCTCTGATATAGCAGAAACCACTAAATTATGAAATTGCTAAATTGGGAATTGTACTTCAACCCAGAACAAAAAATGTGCTTTGACGGACACTAAATAACTTTCCCAGCTACAACAGGACAGCGGTAATGAGAGATTTAGCAGGATATAAATTTGAGGCCTAGTATTTAGGCGCTGGGTGACAGGTATGGGTTTAGTGACAGAATTAGACTTGAAAATACACAGTAGCGGGTGTGTGTGAAGTTATTCTGAATGACCCAATGTGCACCTTGAATATTATATACCCTTTTAGGGATAGATTTCAAATAGCTCTGATATAGCAGAAACCACTAAATTATGAAATTGCTAAATTGGGAATTGTATTTCAACCCAGAACAAAAAATGTGCTTTGACGGACACTAAATAACTTTCCCAGCTACAACAGGACAGCGGTAACGAGAGATTTAGCAGGATATAAATTTGAGGCCTAGTATTTAGGCGCTGGGTGACAGGTATGGGTTTAGTGACAGAATTAGACTTGGAAATACACAGTAGCGGGTGTGTGTGAAGTTATTCTGAATGACCCAATGTGCACCTTGAATATTATATACCCTTTTAGGGATAGATTTCAAATAGCTCTGATATAGCAGAAACCACTAAATTATGAAATTGCTAAATTGGGAATTGTATTTCAACCCAGAACAAAAAATGTGCTTTGACGGACACTAAATAACTTTCCCAGCTACAACAGGACAGCGGTAACGAGAGATTTAGCAGGATATAAATTTGAGGCCTAGTATTTAGGCGCTGGGTGACAGGTATGGGTTTAGTGACAGAATTAGACTTGGAAATACACAGTAGCGGGTGTGTGTGAAGTTATTCTGAATGACCCAATGTGCACCTTGAATATTATATACCCTTTTAGGGATAGATTTCAAATAGCTCTGATATAGCAGAAACCACTAAATTATGAAATTGCTAATTTGGGAATTGTACTTCAACCCAGAACAAAAAATGTGCTTTGACGGACACTAAATAACTTTCCCAGCTACAACAGGACAGCGGTAACGAGAGATTTAGCAGGATATAAATTTGAGGCCTAGTATTTAGGCGCTGGGTGACAGGTATGGGTTTAGTGACAGAATTAGACTTGGAAATACACAGTAGCGGGTGTGTGTGAAGTTATTCTGAATGACCCAATGTGCACCTTGAATATTATATACCCTTTTAGGGATAGATTTCAAATAGCTCTGATATAGCAGAAACCACTAAATTATGAAATTGCTAAATTGGGAATTGTACTTCAACCCAGAACAAAAAATGTGCTTTGACGGACACTAAATAACTTTCCCAGCTACAACAGGACAGCGGTAACGAGAGATTTAGCAGGATATAAATTTGAGGCCTAGTATTTAGGCGCTGGGTGACAGGTATGGGTTTAGTGACAGAATTAGACTTGAAAATACACAGTAGCGGGTGTGTGTGAAGTTATTCTGAATGACCCAATGTGCACCTTGAATATTATATACCCTTTTAGGGATAGATTTCAAATAGCTCTGATATAGCAGAAACCACTAAATTATGAAATTGCTAAATTGGGAATTGTACTTCAACCCAGAACAAAAAATGTGCTTTGACGGACACTAAATAACTTTCCCAGCTACAACAGGACAGCGGTAACGAGAGATTTAGCGGGATATAAATTTGAGGCCTAGTATTTAGGCGCTGGGTGACCGGTATGGATTTAGTGACAGAATTAGACTGGGATATGGCCAAAAAATAACCACACTATTGCTGGTTAAATGCACTTGGTGACGGGCGCAGCTTGCCCCTGATGTAGTATATGGCCAAAAAATGAACAGACTATTGCTGGTTAAATGCACTTGGTGTCACAGCTTGACCAACCACACTACTGAGGGTTAAATGCACTTGGTGACGGGCGCAGCTTGCCCCTGATGTAGTATATGGCCAAAAAATAAACAGACTATTGCTGGTTAAATGCACTTGGTGTGACAGCTTCACCCTGATGTAGGCTTTAGCCAGAAAACAACCACACCATTGAGGGTTAAATGCACTTGGTGACAGGCGCAGCTTGCCCCTGATTTTGTATATGGCCAAAAAATGAACAGACTATTGCTGGTTAAATGCACTTGGTGTGACAGCTTCACCCTGATGTAGGCTTTAGCCAAAAAACAACCACACCATTGAGGGTTAAATGCACTTGGTGACAGGCGCAGCTTGCCCCTGATTTTGTATATGGCCAAAAATGAACAGACTATTGCTGGTTAAATGCACTTGGTGTGACAGCTTCACCCTGATGTAGGCTTTAGCCAAAAAACAACCACACCATTGAGGGTTAAATGCACTTGGTGACAGGCGCAGCTTGCCCCTGATTTTGTATATGGCCAAAAAATGAACAGACTATTGCTGGTTAAATGCACTTGGTGTGACAGCTTCACCCTGATGTAGGCTTTAGCCAAAAAACAACCACACCATTGAGGGTTAAATGCACTTGGTGACAGGCGCAGCTTGCCCCTGATTTTGTATATGGCCAAAAAATGAACAGACTATTGCTGGTTAAATGCACTTGGTGTGACAGCTTCACCCTGATGTAGGCTTTAGCCAAAAAACAACCACACCATTGAGGGTTAAATGCACTTGGTCGCAGCTTGTGCTGGCGCACCACAAGACACAAAATGGCCGCCGATCACCCCAGAAAAATGTGACTGACAAACGGTCTGGGCAGCCTAAAAACAGTGAGCAATTGAGGATCAGCAGCTCAATGATCCACAGCTGCAGATCGATCAGTTAATCAAGTCCTTTGGAGGAGTTAATCTGCCTAATCTCGCCCTACTGTCGCAGCCGCAACCTCTCCCTACGCTAATCAGAGCAGAGTGACGGGCGGCGCTATGTGACTCCAGCTTAAATAGAGGCTGGGTCACATGGTGCTCTGGCCAATCACAGCCATGCCAATAGTAGGCATGGCTGTGATGGCCTCTTGGGGCAAGTAGTATGACGCTTGTTGATTGGCTGCTTTGCAGCCTTTCAAAAAGCGCCAAGAAAGCGTCACAAAAGCGCCAAGAAAGCGACGAACACCGAACCCGAACCCGGACTTTTACGAAAATGTCCGGGTTCGGGTCCGTGTCACGGACACCCCAAAATTCGGTACGAACCCGAACTATACAGTTCGAGTTCGCTCATCCCTACTGGGAACCAAATTGGCTGAGTTGTACGCCACTTTTACAGACTGACAAATAAACGCCCAAAACCCTGCCCCCACAAAAAAATCCCTTTTAGAGGAACAATTGTTAGGAAACTCTTTCCTGCAGATTCAATTGTATATACAGTGTAAGTGCTGCATAAATTACAAGGAAAAAGAGATACAACCTCTATATCACATAAAGTAGGGCCTCATTCACATGGTGCTACAATTGTTCAGGTAGTGGGACTCCTACACTCATACAGCCTATGCACTAAGTAAAAGGCCTGCCAAAAATGACAAGGAACAGGCACTCCAATGCACCTTTTATTACACATAAAGGAGGGCATCATACATACCCTTTAAAAATTATTAATAATAACCTGCTGCTGACCCTCAAAAAACATTAGGAGCAAGGGCCTGCTGGTTACCCTCTTAAACATTATGGTTGAGGGCCTGCTGGTGAGCTGACCCTGGAAAACATTGGAGGTGAGGGCCTGAAGGTGAGCGAACCCCATAAAACATTATAGTGAGGGCCTACAGGTGAGCAGACCGTATAAAACATTGGAGGTGAGGGCCTACAGGTTAGCAGACCTTATGAAACATTGGAGTGAGGGCCTACAGGTGAGCAGACCATATGAAACATTGGACTGAGGGCATATACTGTATGGAACAGGAGGAGGAGGATGAGGATGAGTAAACACGATTCAAACATATTCCCTTTTTAAGTGGTGAAAAGGGTGCATCTGAATCTTGTGGATTGAGTACATTGTAAAGCATACATTTAAATTGCGTGTTTGTTCCTCATTAGCTCAGCGTTCCTCTGGTGGAGTGGAGAAGTCAGGGGGAAGCCAGGCCTTGTTCAATTTTATCTGAGTCAACCTGTCAGTATTGCCAGTGGACAAGCAGATACGCTTATCTGTTATGATGCCACCAGCAGCACTAAATACACCCTCAGACAAAATGCTGGCGGCAGGGAAGGCCAACACCTCGAAGGCATAGAATGCAAGTTCGTGCCACGTGTCCAGCTTGGACACCCAGTAGTTGTGAGGCATTAAGGGATCATTTAGGACGCTGACACCGTCTGCTATGTATTCCTTCACCATTTTCCCAAACTATTCCCTCCTTGTACCACTAGGCCGCGCTTCAGGTTGAGGTTGCTGGCGGGGCGTCATGAAAGTGTCCCATGCCTTGGAGAGTGTTGCCCTGTCTTTGTTGAAACTGCTGTGTGTTCCCATTGTCTCCCTTCCCTGGTTGCCTAAGGAAGTACGGACTCTGCCGCCAGCGTTGTCATATGGAAAATTCCGGAGAAATCTCTCAACCAGTACCTTCTGGTATTGCACCATTTTACTCGTCCTCTCCACCACATGAATGAGAGATGAGAAGTTTTCTTTGTAGCGGGGGTCGAAAAGGGTGAACACCCAGTAATCCGTGTTATCTAAAATGCGTATAATGCGAGGGTCGTGGGTAAGGCAGCTTAACATGAATTTAGCCATGTGTGCCAGAGTACCAACAGGCAAGATGTCGACATCAGGATGACTCTCCATCTCCATCTCCTCTTCCTCCTCCTCCTCCTCCTCTTCGGCCCATCCATGCTTAACAGATGGAATTAAAGTTCCATGGGTACTAGCCTCAGTAGCAGAGGCAACAGTCTCCATCTCCTCCTCCTCTTCCTCCTCCTCTTTGCGTGGCCTGGCCAACATATAGAACGTAGAGTTCCAGTGCGTGCTCACGTCGCACAACAGTCGGTGAGCTGGAAGCCGAAAGCGCTGCTGCAGCATTGACAGGCCGGCTGAAGCTGTGGACGACTTGCGGAAATGGGTACACATGTGGCGCGCCTTCACTAGTAGCTCTGGCGAAAATGGGGGTATGTTTTGATAAACCGCTGAACCACTAAGTTTAAGATGTGGGCTAGGCATGGGATGTGTGTCAGGTTGCCAAGCTCCAAAGCCGCCACCAAGTTACGGCCATTGTGAGACACAACCATGCCTGGTCTTAGGTTGAGATGAGAGAGCTCGGTCTGGTCCCTTATACCCTGCCAAAGCTCTGCGGCGGTGTGCTGTTTGTCCCCTAAGCAGATCAGCTTCAGCACGGCCTGTTTCCGCTTACCCACAGCAGTGTTACACTGCTTCCAGCTAGCGACTGATGGCTGCTGGAGGTGGAAGTGGAGGAGGATGAGGCAGAAGAGGAGGAGAAGTGGGGGTTGGAGCCAGTAACATAGCTGCTTGCAGAGACCCTGATGGACGTAGTGCCCGCAATCCTGGGCGTGGGTAGCACCTGTGCCATCCCAGGGTACGACTCACATCCCAGGGTACGACTCACTTCACCATATTCACCCAGAGTGCTGTCAGGGAAATGTAGAGTCCCTGGCCACCAGCCCTTGTCCATGTGTCCGTGGTTAAGTGGACCTTACCAGTAACTGTGTTGGTCAGGGCACGGGTGATGTTCTGGGACACATGCTGGTGTAAGGAGGGCACGGCACACCGTGAAAAATAGTGGAGGCTAGGGACTGCGCACCGAGGGACCGCGGCCGACATCAGGCTGCGGAAGGCCTCAGTGTCTACAAGCCTATATGGCAACATTTCAAGAGCCAGTAATTTGGCAATTAAGTGCTATGGCCTGTGGGTGGGTGGGTATTTGCGCTTGCGTTCAAGTGACTGTGGTATGGACATTTGGATGCTGCACTGGGACAGGGAAGTGGATATTGTTGCTGCTGGTTCATTCAAAGGACCAGGTGCAGGGCGAGAGGCATCCAGGCCTGCGTCTTGGACAGGGGATTGGATAGCACGTAACACAGGGGAAGAGGAGGCAGTGGTTTGACTCGCAGACCCACATTGTGGACCCAGGCGTTCGGCCCACTTAGTAGGGTGTTTGGATGCCATGTGGCAGATCATGCTGGTGGTGGTGAGGTTGCTAGTGTTCATGCCTTGGCTCATTTTGGTACCGCACAGGTTGTAAACTACCACTCTTTTGTCCTCTGCACTTTCCTCAAAAAAGCTCCATACTGCGGAACACCTACCCCTTGCTAAGGTTGATTTACGCATGGGGGTGATCGGTGTAATAGTTGCGGGCCTGTTGGTGTGGGCCGGCTTCTCCTTTTTGCAACCCCATTGCCTCTTCCAGCCTGTTGCGGTGCTGCAGATCCCTCCCCCTCTGTACTGCTGTCCTCACTTTGCTTTTCACCTTCCCATGTTGGGCCAATGACCTCATCGTCCAACACCTCCTCTTCCACTTCCTCACTCTGATCATCCTCCTGTCTTGACCTAACCACAACCTCAGTGATTGACAACTGTGTTTTATCGTCATCCACCTTGTGAACTAATGATTGACGTTCACCACCGTCATCTTCTTGAGACTGTGATGGCACAAGAGGTTGGTAATCAAGGCTAAATATCTCAGGTCCCTCTTCAAGCATGCTGGCCGCGAGGGCCAAATCTAATAGTGGAGCTGAAAAGAGCTCCTGGGAATATCCGAGTGTTGGATCACTTGTTTGGCAGGCCTCTCCATGGTGGGAGGAAGAATGATCTGAGGGAGGAGTTGGCTGACCAGACTCTTGGCTACAGAGACTGGACTTGGTGGAAGAGAGGGTGGTGCTTAGCCAACTGGAAGCATTATTGTCAGCAAGCCAACTGACCAACTGTTTGCACTGGTCTCACTTGGACAGTGTTGTCGTGCGCCGCTTAGCTAAGTTGGACATGAAGCTGGGTATGGTTTTATAACTTTCTTTTTGTGCACTGGCAGCAGGCACAGTTTTTATTGCGCCCAGTGCCACGAGCTCTGCCTGAACCATCAGCATAACGCCCACTTTCCCGTCCCTTAGTGCTGGCCTTCTTCATAATTATGGATTTTTTACTGATTGTGACGCTGGTTTTTTTACTGACCACAAAAGACAGTTTTCAGATACAGGGCAGTATATGACACGGAACAGCACAGATTTTGGACAGTATTTTAGCCACAGATTATTGTAATCTGCAGTACAGACACTGTTTTATGATGTTGTTTATATTTATGACTATATTATTCCCAATATATGGACCTGAAGCGCACAGACGGTACAGAAATGCAATGCACTGCGAATAACGTTTTAAACCGCAGACAAGAAAACTGGGTGCTGATTTAGTGGCTTTGGATCATCTGTGGTGCGGCCGGCACTAATGTCTGAATTCAGAAAGTTAAATTTTCTAAAGAGCACAACGGGGTGGCACTGCCCAAAACTTTCTCCCAAGGCACACAAAACCTCCAATGCCGTGTTTTCCTCACTACAGATGGTGCTCTGCCTCCCAATCACAACAATTTATGCCACAAAGGAGAAAACTAAAATGGGGGTGGCACTCGCCAAAATAGTAGCTTCTTTATTTAGACATTATTTTAGCAGACATCAAACATTATTGTTGCAGACATGGAGCAGACTTGGCATAGCTCAGGCAACAAGGATCGTGGCGACGGCTTGCTAGGGAGTGGGAAGGTGGGATCCAGGGGGCCCAAGTAATTTCTTGCCAAGGGTCCTATTAATATTAAAGATGGCCCCGTATATAGCACCCGATCTCATGTGGTTCGGCTCAGTCTTAGTCAGGGGGAGTTGCAGCAGAAGGGACAGATAGTGTAGGGACAGGAATTGTTTAGTGTTGAAAGGTGTTAGAGACCCAAAAGTCTTTTTAAGGACTATTGTTTTATCTGGCTGCAATATATATTATTAGCGCAACCTGCACTAAATTGTGTGCAATTGTTTGGCCGCTGCTGACAGTGACACAACCTCTGCTACATACATCTGTTACATTAGCGCATCCTAAATATTTGTGATATTCAGTGCAATTGTTTGGCCGCTGGAGACAGCGACATTACCTGCGCTACATTTTCTATATAATGTTTGCACATCCTAAATATCTGTGACATTCAGTCTAATTTTTTCGCCGCTAGTGACAGCGACATTACTTGGGCTACATCTCCTGTATAACGTTGACGCATCCTAAATATCTGTCACATTCAGTCTAATATTTTCCCCACTGGTGACAGCGACATTACCTGCACTACATTTCCTATATAACGTTTGCACATCGGAAATATCAATGACATTCATTCTAATTTATTTGTGCATACACTTACAAAACCTGGGTCTGCTGCCAGAGCACAAGAAACACACTCATCCACGATACCTAGCTTCATTTCCCAGTTTGCAGCGTTGTGCAGGACACCACTCTCGAAGTCACACCAGTGCGACCAGGTGATCGGTTGGATTGCAACAGATAATGCTTCCAGTCATTTAAGCACCACCCTGTCTTCCACAAAGTCCAGTCTCAGTAGCCACAAGTCTGGTCAACAGAATCTTCAATATCACTGAAGTACGACTACCTAAAATTTAACATTTATTTAGGTCAATTAAAATTCCCTGAATGAGGGACAACTCGTAACACAAAAACACATACAGTACAAAAAACACACACGAACGAGCAAGGTCAGACAGGTAGATTAGTATGAGAGGAAAAAAGGGGGGGGAACGCATCAGGGCAACCCGTGCCATGACACACTCAATCCCTACAATATCCCTTTAAAACTTCTCCTCAGCCCGGAGATGTGTCTTGATGGTAGGCACACTCCGTCCCCGTACCTATGCTGTCTATCCTTAAAATGCCCTTTATACCCTATCCCATATGGATATCCGGGTAATAGTGTATAAGAGAAAGATGTCGTTTATATAATCACGTGTCCCTACACGTGATTATATAAACGACATCTTTCTCTTATACACTATTACCCGGATATCCATATGGGATAGGGTATAAAGGGCATTTTAAGGATAGACAGCATAGGTACGGGGAAGGAGTGTGCCTACCATCAAGACACATCTCCGGGCTGAGGAGAAGTTTTAAAGGGATATTGTAGGGATTGAGTGTGTCATGGCACGGGTTGCCCTGATGCGTCCCCCCCCTTTTTTCCTCTCATACTAATCTGCCTGTCTGACCTTGCTCGTTCGTGTGTGTTTTTTGTACTGTATGTGCTTTTGTGTTACGAGTTGTCCCTCATTCAGGGAATTTTAATTGACCTAAATAAATGTTAAATTTTAGGTAGTCGTACTTCAGTGATATTGATTTAATAATTCTACGACTACCCCCTTCATCTATAAATAGAGCTTTACAACAGAATCTTCACCCTGATCCTCCTTCCTCCCACCATGGAGAGTCTTGGCAAACAAGTGATCCCACACTTGGATATTCCGAGGAGCTCTTTTCAGCACCATTCCTTGATTTGGGCCTCTCGCCAAGCCCATTTGAAGAGGGATTTGAGGAGATCTTGTGCACTAATTCCCAAACTCTTGAGCATCCACAGTCAGAAGAAGATGATGGTGGGGAACGTGTCAAGGTCTTACCTTATCCTCATGTGCAGACTGCAGTCTCTTATAACCTCTGAGTGTATCATCACTTGCCTGCTGCCTGGGCGTCGCACAGTAATGATGTGGCAACACCTGACTATATCAGTCTGCTCAGGCTTCAGGTTTCTCAGGCTTCAGGTGTTCCTGTGTATAATCCGGCCTGGCTGACGTTTCCTCCAGCTCTCGACACCGCATCAGCAGAAGTACCCGCTTTGGATCTGACCCCGGGTTGGACGACTACCCGCTTTGGACCTGACCCCGGCTTGGACGACTACCCGCTTTGGACCTGACCCCGGCTTGGACGACTACCCGTTTTGGACCTGATTCTGGCTTGGATGACTACCTGCATTGGAATTGACCGGCTTCTTCCTAACCTCGCTTTCCCTGATGAATGTTTATTTATGTTCCTTTAAATAAACAACTTTATTTTACCTGCATTTGCATGTGATCTGGTTTCCTGGCTCCCGTGACAGAACAGCAATTAGTGTTTCACAAGGTGGATGATGATGATGAAATACAGTTGCCAATAAGTCAACGGCAATTAGTGTCTCAAGAGGTAGATGATGAGGATTAGACAGAGTTGTCAATAAGTGAGGTTCTTGTTAGGTCAACAAGTCAGGAGGACGACCAGAGTGAGGAAGTAAAAAGAGGTAGTGGACAATGAAACCACTGACCCAACCTGGGAAGGTGGCAAGCCGAGTGAGGACAGCAGTACAGAGGGGAAGCACCACAACAGGCTGGAAGAGGCAGTGGGGTGGCAAAAGGGAGAAGTCAGGCCACACTAAACAGGCCCGCAACTGTTCCCCGGAGCATCCCCTTGCGGAAATCTCCCTTTCTAAGGGGTAGGTGCTCAGCAGTCTGGGGCTTTGTTGAGAAAAGTGCAGACGATAAAAGAATTGTCATTTGCAACCTGTGCTGTACCAAAATGAGCAGGGGCGTGAACACTAGCAACCTCACCACCACCAGCATGATCCGTCACATCGCATCAACGCACCCTAATAGGTGGGCCGAACACCTGGGTCCACAATCAGTTTCTGCGGGTCACACCACTGCCTCCTCTTCCCCTGTGTTACATGGCCAATCCCCTGTCCAAGATGCAGGCCCGGATGCCGCCCGCCCTGCACCTGGATCTTCGCAAGCACCATCAGCTAGCACATTCACTTCTGTGTCCCAGCACAGTGTACAGATGTCCATACCCCTGGCCTTTGAACGAAAGCGCAAATACCCAGCCACCCACCCACAAGCCATACCACTAAATGCGCACCTTTTCAAATTGCTGGCCCTGGAAATGTTGCAATTTAGGCTTGTGGACATTAAGGCTTTCCGCAGCTTTCCATAGCCTGATGGCGATGGTCGTCCCTCATTACTCAGTCCCCAGCAGCCACTATTTTGCCCAGTGTGCCATTCCCGCCTTACACCAGCATGTGTCCCGTAACATCTCCCGTGCCCTGACCAATGCAGTTATTGAGAAGGTCCACTTAACGACTGACACAAGGACAAGTTCTTTTGGCCAGGGACGCTACATTTCCCTGACGGCACACTGAGTGAACGTTGTGGAGGCGAGGAGAAAGTCATACCCTGGAATGGCACAGGTGCTACTGCAGCGTCCCACTACTTGTGTGTGGGCACTGCTTAAAAGCACTTTTTTATATTATTAAGAGAACTAGGTTGTTATGTATAACTTTGCATTTGTGTATCTGCAAAATCCCTGTTAACAGGCCTATTAGGTGTAATTTATACATCCCACCACTAGATGGGGATAATGTTCAGGTGCTATATATATATACCTAGGTTAGGCCTAGTGAGGGAGATGAAGATCAGGTTAGCTAGGAAAATTTAGTTCAGAAGAGAGCAGATCTGAGGTAGTCAGATCAAATTAGTGGGAGGAAAGATAGAGTGAAGACTTTGTAACACAGATTAGTGAGTGTCACAACCAGACAGCTGAGAAGCTCTGACAGAGGCCTTTCAGAACTTCCTCCTTGACTTTCTTTGTTGTGGTATTCAGTTCCTCATCTCGTTAGCCTCTCTCAGCTGTCATGTGTTGGACTAATTGCTTCCCTTTAAATTCCTCCCCAGAATGCTTTTCTGGGCGGCTTATACTTCTTCCTGGAGTGTGTGTGCATGCTGGTCTTGTTCTCCTGTCTGCTACAAAGTTAAGTGTTGAACATTTATCTGTTATTTTCAGTTTGCTGGATCCCAGGTGACCCTGACTCCCTCCGTATCTTGTGTAGGGAGCCGGTGGTCGTGTCCCCTCACTATTGTAAGGTGCTCAGGGGTTATATAGTCAAGGTACGTGGATATGCAAACTTCCACCATTCGGATCTTTGCATAGGCTGAGCAGCCAGGGAAAGTCTCAGGTCTTCTGCAGGGGTCTCCCTTTTGTTCCTTAGCTTTTGGATCCAGCGAGTCATTTATGCTTGTTGCTTTGCCTTGTTTCCTGTACACCGTCCGTGACATTATAAGCCGCCAAAACCGTCTCAAGCATGGATCCGGTTTCACTTTTGGCTGAACGCTTCCAGGGTCTTTCATTGGAGGTAGCTGATCTCCGTAAGACTTTTTCTCAGCTTCAAGTGAACGGTTCAGCTTGTGTTCATGGAGTTTGTTCTGAGCCTAAGATCTCGCTCCCGGATACGTTCTCCGGGGGTAGTGAGAATTTTGTGCGTTTTAGAGAGGCTTGCAAACTCCATTTTCGCCTTCTTCCCCATTCCTCTGGTGATGAGGAACGGAGGGTGGGGATCATTATATCGCTGCTCAGAGGTAACGCTCAGTCCTGGGCCTTTTCGCTGCCGGAGGGGGCACGGCCTCTCCGTTCAGTGGAGGAATTCTTTTTAGCCCTGGGTCAGATATATGATGATCCGGATCGTATTGCTCTGGCTGAGTCTAGACTACGTCTATTATGCATGGGTAAACAATCCGCAGAAATATACTGCTCAGAATTTCGGAGATGGGCAATTGATACTGGTTGGAATGATGCTGCACTCCGAAGTCAATTTTGCCATGGTCTTTCAGAGGGATTGAAAGATGCATTTGCCTTTCATGAGAGGCCTATTTCTTTGGATTCTGCTATGTCTCAGGCCGTTCGTATTGACAGGCGTCTTAGAGAGAGAGGAGAGATGTCCCCTTCCTGTCATACTCAGTCCCAGGACAGTGCAGCGGTCCCATTCTGTGCGCAGGGGTCTCAGTCGCCGTCAGCCCCTTCTGAGCAGGAGCCCATGCAGCTGGGGTTGATTGCTTCTGACAATAGAAGATTCAGCTCGCATGGGAGTGTTTGTTTTTGTTGTGGAGGTATAAATCATTTGGCAAATATTTGTCCCTCTAGGAGATTCAGGCAGTTTTCTGGGAGTAATAAAAAAACAAACAGGAAAAAATCTTTTAAAAATGTTCCGTCTGTTACTATTGGCAGGGTTGAGGTGGAAATTGAAGGTTTTCCGTTTGCTTGTAGTTCCCGTTTTGTCCTGCCGGCTAGGGTGGCGCTAGAGAGCAAGAACATTTTTTGTGAGATTTTTGTGGATAGTGGAGCAGCGGTCAATCTCATTGATAATCAATTTGCGATAACTCATGGTTTCCAGGTGCACACTTTGGGCAAGGATATTCCTGTTTTGGCTATCGATTCCGCTCCACTTTCTCAGAAATCATTAAAGGGCATAGTTCACAATATCCGTTTAATTGTGAGTGATGCTCATGTTGAGGATGTGTCATGTTTCGTCCTTAGCGGTTTGCCTACCCCTCTGGTGTTGGGGCTGCCCTGGCTCACTAAGCATAACCCCACCATTGATTGGCAAGCGAGGCAAATAAATGGTTGGAGTGACTTTTGCAGAGAGAATTGCCTCATGACATCTGTTTCTGAGGTTGCTACTAAGACTGTACCATCTTTTCTCTCTGACATTTCGGATGTCTTCTCTGTGAGTGGAGTTCAGGATTTGCCCCCGCACAGGGAGTACGATTGCCCTATTAATCTCATCCCAGACGCCAAGCTGCCTAAATCTCGTTTATACAATCTTTCCCAACCTGAGAGGATCGCTATGCGTGCTTATATCTCTGAGAGTCTGAGAAAAGGACACATACGACCCTCGAAGTCACCTGTTGCCGCTGGTTTTTTCTTTGGTAAGAAAAAAGATGGTTCTTTAAGACCATGTCTGGATTTCAGGGAGCTGAACAGTATCACTATTCGTGACCATTATCCGCTTCCTCTGATCCCGGACCTGTTTAACCATGTTGTTGGGGCTAAAGTCTTTTCCAAATTAGATCTAAGAGGGGCATACAACCTGGTCAGGGTCAGAGAAGGGGACGAATGGAAGACGGCCTGCAATACCCCTGAGGGCCATTTTGAAAATTTGGTTATGCCTTTTGGTTTGATGAATGCCCCAGCCGTTTTTCAGCATTTTGTGAATAGCATTTTTTATCATTTGATGGAAAAATTTGTATTGGTGTATTTGGATGACATTTTGATTTTTTCTCCCGATTTCAAAACTCATAAGGAACATTTACGTCAGGTCTTGCTCATCCTGCGGGAGAATAAATTATATGCGAAACTGGAAAAATGTGTCTTTGCGGTTCCAGAAATTCAATTTCTGGGGTTTCTTCTCTCCGCTTCTGGTTTTTGCATGGACCCCGAGAAGGTCCGCGCTGTGCTTGAGTGGGAGTTTCCTGAGAATCAGAAGGCGCTGATGCGTTTTTTGGGCTTTGCCAATTATTACAGGAAGTTCATTTTGAATTATTCTTCTATTGTTAAACCACTAACTGATATGACCAGAAAGGGGGTAGATTTTTCTTCTTGGTCAGTAGAGGCGCGTAAGGCTTTTTCTGATATCAAGGAGAGTTTTGCTTCCGCTCCCATCTTGGTGCAACCTGATGTTTCTTTACCCTTCATAGTTGAGGTTGATGCTTCTGAGGTGGGTGTGGGGGCGGTCTTGTCTCAGGGTTCCTCTCCTGCCAATTGGCGACCGTGTGCCTTTTTCTCAAGAAAACTCTCCTCCGCAGAGAGAAATTACGATGTGGGAGATAGGGAATTGTTGGCCATCAAGTTGGCTTTTGAGGAATGGCGCCATTGGCTAGAGGGAGCCAGACACCCTATTACCGTATTTACTGACCATAAAAATCTGGCCTACTTGGAGTCAGCCAAGCGTCTGAACCCGAGACAGGCCAGATGGTCTTTGTTCTTTTCTAGGTTTAATTTTGTTGTCACGTTCCGCCCTGGAGTTAAGAATGTGAAGGCAGATGCCCTGTCACGTTGTTTTCCGGGAGGCGGGAATTTTGAAGACCCGGGTCCCATTTTGGCTGAAGGTGTGGAGGTCTCTGCTCTTTTTCCTGAATTGGAGGCAGAGGTGCAGGCAGCCCAGTCAGAGGCTCCTGATCTTTGTCCTCCTGGGAGGTTGTTTGTGCCTCTCGCTTTAAGACACAAGATTTTTAAAGAACACCACGATACGGTCCTTGCTGGGCACCCGGGGGTAAGAGCCACACTGGATCTCATCGCTCGGAGATTCTGGTGGCCTGTGCTTCGTAAGTCGGTTGAGGGTTTTGTGGCAGCCTGCGAGACTTGCGCTCGTGCCAAAGTCCCTCATTCACGGCCATCAGGTCCTCTCCTTCCCTTACCCATTCCTTCCCGTCCTTGGACACATCTGTCCATGGACTTCATAACGGACCTGCCTCGTTCCTCGGGGAAGACTGTGATTCTGGTGGTGCTGGACCGTTTTAGCAAAATGGTGCATTTCATCCCTTTTCCTGGTTTGCCCAATGCTAAGACGCTGGCGCAGGCATTTATTGATCACATTGTCAAATTGCACGGTATTCCTTCAGACATAGTCTCTGATAGGGGCACACAGTTTGTTTCCAGATTCTGGAAGGCTTTCTGTTCTCGCTTGGGGGTTCGGTTGTCATTCTCTTCTGCTTTCCACCCGCAGTCGAATAGCCAGACAGAGCGCGTCAATCAGAATCTGGAGACATATCTGCGCTGTTTTGTGGCGGAGAATCAAGAGGATTGGTGTTTTTTTTTTTTGTCCCTTGCTGAGTTTGCTTTAAATAACCGTCGTCAGGAGACCTCTGATAAGTCACCATTTTTTGGTGCATATGGGTATCATCCGCAGTTTGGGACTTTCTCGGGAGAGGGGTCTTCTGGTTTACCTGATGAGGACAGATTCTCCTCGTCTTTGTCATCTATTTGGCAAAAGATTCAGGATATTCTAAAGAGCATGAGTGAGAGATATAAGCGTGTGGCAGATAAGAGACGTGTGCTTGGTCCGGACCTGAATGTTGGTGATCTGGTGTGGTTGTCTACCAAGAATATCAAATTGAAGGTTCCCTCCTGGAAGTTGGGTCCTAGGTTTATTGGGCCTTACAAAATCCTGTCTGTCATCAATCCTGTTGCATACCGTCTTGATCTTCCTCAGACTTGGAAGATCCATAATGTTTTTCATAAGTCCTTATTGAAACCTTATGTTCAACCCATTGTACCCTCGCCTTTGCCTCCTCCTCCGATTATGGTTGATGGGAATCTTGAATTTCAGGTCTCTAGGATTGTGGATTCTCGTCTTGTCCGCGGTTCTCTTCAGTACCTTGTTCATTGGGAGGGGTATGGTCCTGAGGAGAGGATGTGGGTCCCAGTGACGGACATTAAGGCCTCTCGTCTCATCAGGGCTTTCCATAGGTCCCATCCTGAGAAGGTGGGTTCTGAGTGTCCGGAGTCCACTCGTAGAGGGAGGGGTACTGTCACAACCAGACAGCTGAGAAGCTCTGACAGAGGCCTTTCAGAACTTCCTCCTTGACTTTCTTTGTTGTGGTATTCAGTTCCTCATCTCGTTAGCCTCTCTCAGCTGTCATGTGTTGGACTAATTGCTTCCCTTTAAATTCCTCCCCAGAATGCTTTTCTGGGCGGCTTATACTTCTTCCTGGAGTGTGTGTGCATGCTGGTCTTGTTCTCCTGTCTGCTACAAAGTTAAGTGTTGAACATTTATCTGTTATTTTCTGTTTGCTGGATCCAGGTGACCCTGACTCCCTCCGTATCTTGTGTAGGGAGCCGGTGGTCGTGTCCCCTCACTATTGTAGGGTGCTCAGGGGTTATATAGTCAAGGTACGTGGATATGCAAACTTCCACCATTCGGATCTTTGCATAGGCTGAGCAGCCAGGGAAAGTGCCAGGTCTTCTGCAGGGGTCTCCCTTTTGTTCCTTAGCTTTTGGATCCAGCGAGTCATTTATGCTTGTTGCTTTGCCTTGTTTCCTGTACACCGTCCGTGACAGTGAGTCGAGCCAACTTCGCTAGGAGGTGATACTCAGATGTGAGGCACAGAAGAGCGTTTTCCTTCTGTAGCCGGACTATAGACTTGCATCCCTGACCAGTAGGAGAAGAGTTTGCCTCCCTGGAAAAGAAACAAGCATTCCTAGGAATTCATCGGTGATAAGAGCCATTATTAAGTGCCACAGACACCTTTGCATGGTGGAGGTTTTATAGCTTCCGGCAGCCACACCAAACTTCTAAGAGACAGTTGAGTTTTCCTGTGTAAAATATTCAGCTTGTAGGGAAAGTCAAGGAATATGATCCAGCACATCTAAAGGAACCAGGTACACCTAACCCACTGCCCCAAAACCAAGAAACCTAAACAGCGGATTTGCAGAATTAACTATGTACCATCTAGAGACTGCATAATTGTAGTGCTGCAACCAAAAGACATCCAAAGTAAAATTTGTGAGTTACCACTGTCTACCTCATTATTGCTACCTATGGTTGTACCACCATTAACGTTACCGGCGTCACAACAAAAACCATCAAGGGACTCAGCCGCAACAAGCAACCTAAGCATTCTTAACATCAAGGGCACCTCAACCACCATCTTGGCTGAGGCTTTCTACCACAGAGCGTGCCCCGGAGGATTTCGTGCTGTCCACCTCAACATTGTGCTGCCAGCCCAGGGAGGCTATCTGCTAACCGTGAGTAAACTGATGAACTGTGTGTTATATCATTTGGCCCCTCATCGGTCCACCGTGCACCTCACGTGTTCCCCCTGCGACTGGCTGGCTGCACTACCGTCGCCAAGGATTGCGGGCCCTACTTCCATCAGGATTTCCGCCACCACCTACATTAGAGGCTGCAACCCCCTTCCCCTTCTCCTCTTCCACCTCCTCCTCAACTTCCACCTCTGAATTCTCATCTTGTAGCACCAGTCAGTGATCAGTCAGTAGCTGGAAGCAGTGTAGCACTGCAGTGGGGAAGCGGCAACAGGCCGTGCTGAAACTAATTTGCTTAGGTGACGAACAGCACAACGCCGCAGAGCTGTGGCAGAGTATAAGGGACCAGACTGAGCTGTGGCTCTCACCGCTCAACCTACAACCAGGCATGGTTGTGTCTGATAATGTCACAAGGAGGGAAAAGTTTCGTAAGATGGTGAAGGAGTACGTAGCAGACCGCGTCAGCGTCCTCAGTGATCCCTGTGTGCATTACAACTATTGGTTGTCCAAGCTGGACACGTGGCACGAACTGGCACTCTACGCCTCAGAGGTGCTGGCCTGCCCTGCCTCCAGCGTTTTGTCAGAGCGGTTATTTAGTGCTGCTGGGGGCATAATAACTGATAAGCGCATCTGCCTGTCAACTGAAAATGCTGACAAGTTGATTCTTATCAAAATGAACAAGGCCTGGATTGCCCCTGACTTCTCTACTCCACCAGAGGAAACCGGCTGAACATAAAGGCACTTTAAATGTGGCTTTTATGGTGTATTGAATACATTGTATTCCCATGCACCCCTTCCACCACAAAAAAGGGTATATGCTCAATCTTCCTTTTCTCGTCCCCCTTTTCCTTCAAATCATAGCAACAGGCTTATTAGGCTTCCCTCGCTCCTAATGTTTTAGAAGGTCAGCTCAGCAGCAGACCCTCACCGCTAATGTTTTAGAGGTCACCAGCAGGCCCTCGCCCATAATGTTTTAGATGGTCAGACCAGCAGCAGGCCCTCACCCATAATGCTTTAGAGGGTCAGCTCAGCAGCAGACCCTCACCCCTAATGTTTTAGAGCAGGCATCCTCAAACTGCGGCCCTCCAGCTGTTGTAAAACTACAACTCCCACAATGCCCTGCTGTAGGCTGATACCTGTAGGCTGTTCGGGCATGCTGGGGGTTGTAGCTTTGCAACAGCTGGAGAGCCGCAGTTTGAGGATGCCTGTTTTAGAGGTTCAGATCAGCAGCAGGCCCTCACCCCTAATGTTTTAGAGGGTCAGCTCAGCAGAAGACCCTGATCCCTAATGTTTTAGAGGGTCACCAGCAGACCCTCGCCCATAATGTTTTAGATGGTCAGATCAGCAGCAGGCCCTCGCCCCTAATGTTTTTGAGGGTCACCAGCAGGCCATCAATCATAATTTTTCAAGGGTGTGTATGATGCCCTCCTTTATGTGTAATAAAGGGTGTATTGTAGTGCCAGTTCCTTGTAATTTTTGGCAGCCCTTTCACTTAGTGCATAGGCTTTATGAGTGTAGGAGTCCCACTACCTGAACAATTATATACAGGTTGTATCGGAGTGCCTCTTCCTTGTAATTTTTGGCAGCACTTGCACTTTATGTACAAGTAAATACAGGAAAGAATGTTTCCTAACAATTTTTCCTCTAAAATTGATTTTAACAATTCCGGGAGGGGTATGTTTGATGTTACCGTACTACTATAGAAGGTCTCACTGCCTGAAGAACTTTTAAAATAAAACAAAAATAAACTTTATTAATAAATATCTCTTTTAATTCACTTCTCACACAGAGACAGGCAGATAGTGGGAATATATATATAGTGGGATAAAGCATATGTTATCCGCTAGTACCACTCTAATTCCCACACACCCTAGGAGGAAGGTGCATATAACTATATACCTGCACCTCCTTAAATTCCAACACTTTAGTGTAGAGTGGGGATTGAGTGTTATACCCACTAAATAAACACATATGGTGTCGACAGAGTTGTGCCGATATAGTTCCTTCATCTGTCACACTCTACTGCATTAACATATATATTTAGCCGTACACTATTAGTGCATACCCTGACCCACTTTAAGTTATGGTCATACACCGGCTGATTCTATATGAACTCAAAGGTCCCAGCTGACACTCCAAACCCCAGTGTACCACTGAAAGTCTATATAGGATCGCTACATGGGGACACCAGTGTTAATCGGAAGACTTATATTTTGCAGGACTCCCTATTTATAGTCAATTGGAGCGCAGCATACCATATCACCACCACGTTGCAGCTACCTAAATATAATACTCTCAGCCCGCTCAACGCGTCTCTGTGTCCATTTGTTTGGATACTTTATCAGGTGCTAGGCTAGGATCTGAAAGGTGGCAGTCTGTCTAATATTTGACTACTCAATAAAGCTACTCAGGTAAAGCTACTCGCTTAATTTAGTCTCTATGGTCTCTCGGGATTAAGACGGAAGATCCACTCCAGTTCTTTTCTGAGTAGTCTCCTGTCCAAATTACCTCCTCTTAGGGATTGGCGCACATGCTCAATGCCTTGGAAATGCATTACTTTGGTATTCCCAGTATGCACCTCACCTACATGCCGTGCAATCGGCCTGCCCACCAGTGCCGTGACATCATCGGCAACACTGCAGGTGGAAGCCTCCATCTAGCAGTGTGAAAATATAAACAAACAAGCCCTTGCCTTGCACAATCCAGCGCAGGGAAAGCGAGAGAAGCCAGAGGGGTGAAAATGGGGTTATGTCCAGGTTCAGAGCCCCTATAAATTGGTTTTCTAGAAATTGGACAACCCCTTAAAGGATATGCCCCTTATAGGATATGGTATCTATATGTATAGAAGATCTTTAGAAAGCCAATTGTAGACATTCTTTCTTGTAAAAATCAGAAATTACAGGTCAGTCTGGAACAGGGGGACATATTTTTACAGAGTTCTATTATAATACAGTCATTCTGTCTTTTATGTGACATGGGAATTGAAAAGCAGAAAATGCTGAAAATGAGTGATGGAATAGGAAATGGATTATTTTTTATGTCAATGTCAATTTTAATAGATTTGTATCTTTCGTAAAAGCCATACAGAAAAAATATACAATTTATATCCTACATATTCGTTATTAGGCTTGGGCGAATTGAGGTTCGGATCATAGATCTGAAGTCGATTCTTTAAGAAAAACTTAACAGCATTATTGACAAAGTTTTTTAACAAATGGACTTTGGATCTATGATCAGAAGCTTGATTCGCTCAAGCCTATTCATTATTATTATAATTTTTTTATAATTCGAATCAAAAATGGGCCAAAAACATGTCCCATAAGTGACCCATCAGCCACAGCAGGGTTATATGTGTTGTCTTTATGAAGACAATGGCTACATGAGCATCATAGAGGGGGGCTCCTGCTCAAGTCCCCTCTAGAAGTCAAGACAAAAGCCACCCACATATTTCACGGGTGGCTATTAATCTGCCCACCATGTAATACTATACTTTCTCTGTAGTATATTCTTTATATACTCGGTTCTTACTTTTGTCAAATGGAGCGATCACAGACCAGAAGCATATAAAAAAGGTCATGAATAGACCCATTCTAGAAAAGAAAGCCAATGCATGTGAATTAACCTACTCTTAGGGGCAACATGAAAGGCTCAGGAGGGCCATATGTAGCCCCAATTTGGACATTGCTGGCCTAAACCAATAGCAAGTATGATCCAATTAACAAGAAGTTTAAAACTACAGTAAACCATTGATAGGAAAAAATATTGCACTGGAAAATATTGAATTTTATAGATAACATTTGGGTAAAATGTACAAAAATGTACAAAAATATGTTGCAAAAGTAAGGGTGTATATTCAGTATGAAGGCAACCTTCCATTACTTGGTTTGTACTCAGAAATTCTTTGATGTGGCCCTCAAGATGCAAAGTTTTTTTAATTCTTTTATCATCTCACATTCTGACTATTTTAGTATATTTTTGCTAAATAAAATTTGCTAAATTTTTAATAAAAATAAAAAATAACATTCTAAAATGATGATCTTAAAAATAAGTTTCTCGACAAGACAACTAGGGTCAGTATCTTATAGAAAGACAGTGGTTGACTGCAGTGGCTTCCCTTTAACTTGCCTGTAGAAAAAAAAAAGGTTTTGCAATATACTTAAAGAAGCACTGGATTTTTTATATATTTTTTTATATTATGTATATTACTAACTCACCACCAGTATTCTATTTGGTGACAAATATACATATATATATATATATATATATATATATATATATATATATAGCACAGGTAGAAGGGTGTGGGCAGCACAACTGTCTGTAGGGTACGGTCGGAGTGCCAGCGGCTGTGGGGGCGATCCACCTCCAAAGTATAAAAATGAAAAATTCCACAGCACATCCAAATAGTAAAAAGTAGAAAAACGGCTTTATTCACCAGACACGCGACGTTTCGATCCGCTCAATGGGATCTTTCTCACTGCTTGAGAAAGATCCCATTGAGCGGATCAAAACGTTGCGTGTCTGGTGAATAAAGCCGTTTTTCTACTTTTTACTATTTGGATGTGCTGTGGAATTTTTCATTTATATATATATATATATATATATATATATATACTGTATATATATATATATATATATATATATATATATATATACGGAAAAAAATTACCAGCAGCACCACCAGGCCAAAAAACAAATATAGAGGGTGCACTGTCCGAGTATGGTAAATGGTGCTTACCCACTGATACGGAACAAAGAGATCGGACTGCACTCCAGTTGAATCTTCAATGAAAAAAGGTTTATTCACCCATAGGTGGCACAAGCCTATGCCACCAAGCTTGTGCCACCTATGGGTGAATAAACCTTTTTTCATTGAAGATTCAACTGGAGTGCAGTCCGATCTCTTTGTTCTATATATATATATAGATATTCTTATGATGGAGCTATATGATATACTTTGATGGGATAGGATCCATATATTCTCTAATGTTATGATGTCTGCAGTGATATGTACATCTAATTCCGTATTTTTGTTTGTTTCCCTGCATGGATATACATTTGGGTTTAGATATTCGCCCCCCCCCCCCCCCCGTATGCAAGAGTATATTTGCCTTTAATATTCCCCCGATAGGCAATTTACGCCTTTGTATACTCTATCCCCCCTTCTAACTCACAATCGCAGGTCATTCAATGATATTTTGCTGTTACGTTATTTTCTCATGTAACCGCACCATCAGCAGCGCATGTGCACCAATGCTTTGGTGGCCATATTGGAGAATGGCACTTACCTTATAACAAACAACACGATCCTGGGTGCACGATTTTCTGTGCCAATGAGGGTTGGCACTGACGAACACATGAATGTGAGGTGGGAGTATCCTTGGGGATGGGCAAGTGTGCTCCATGCAAGAAAACAATGCAGACGTCACACAGGTGATCTTATTCTATTTTAATTACATTTGGGGGTATATATATAGAGCAACCATCCCACTGTCCCTCACTTCCCCCCTATTTTTCTCTTCCCTTTTTCAAGTATTTTACTATGCAGTATATGTGTGACTAGTTGGAAGACATCCCTGCTGTGCTTACCTTGTATACCTATTATACCTAGTCTCATCCCAGCTGTCCCTCTTTTACTTTCGCCTGTCCCACTGAAATGGTGGGAACTCCATTGTATATGTTTTTTTTTTATATGTGTATTTAATAAAGTTATTTTTTTGTTAACAAAATGCTTGTTTGTGGTTTATAACCTGGCTATACACTATATCTATGTAGGTATTATTTATTGATCTGTCAGAAGGAAGGAAAAATGAGACGCACAACAGATTCTGTCTGTGTAGCAGCTGTTAGGCCTGTATGGTCCATTTGGTAGCCAAAAGAAGGTGTCATGCTTCAGCGTGGAAGGAAAAGGGGTATGGGGAAAAGGCCTGGAAACTAGGGAAAGGAGCAGGACTCCTCCTAGAGAAACCCTAATCAAAGTCCTGACTGACTTCAAGTATGAACTGACCCCAGAGGTAGCTGTGTTCATACACAGGAACCTAAAGTCCTAACTTACCCTGTAGGACCCTGGTAAAAATGTCAGGACAAGATACAACCTGTTCCTCCAAGCAGTAGGATGAACAGGAGTCTCCCTCAGGGCACCCAGGACCGACCTTATCCAGGTGAGACCTGTGAAAAGCTTTCACCTAACGTCTGGCATTTACGTTGGATGCTGGTAGCCACATCCTCTCCTCTGGTCCATAACTCTTACAGTGAACGAGATACTGAAGAGATCTACAGAGAACTCAAGAGTCACTTGGCTGGGATGGCAACGGAAGTCGAAATCTGGAAGGCTGAGTATGTGTCACCTTAGAGCGTGCACAGGTACTACAGGCTGACACATAGTCCTCAACACACTTACCCAACCCCGGCCACCAAAATCTACGAGAAATTAGGTCAGCAGTGGATCTGCTCCCAGGGTGTCCCATAAGAACCGTACAGTGATATTCCTCAAACACCTTGTGATGCAATTTAGATGGAACAAACAATTTCCCAGAGGGAAAAGAATCCGGTGCATCTCCCTGAGCCTCTAACACCTTCACCTCTAGGTCTGGGTATAGAGCGGATATCACCACCCTCTCCGACAGTATCGGACTTGGATTTTCAAAATCACCACCTCCAGGAAAACGACATGACAAGGCATATGCCTTAATATTTAATCTGTATTCAGCGCACTCTGTATAGAGACTGACTGTAGGATTCCACCCCAATAGATCCAATAAAAATTAACAGCAGCCTTGAATATCGATGCTTAGGTACATTTATTGATGTTAGTTTCACATGCAACAGTATTTAAAGCGTTTCGGCATACCAATACCTTCGTCAGATACTATGCCGCAAGGTGGAAGAAGGAACAGGATAGACAGACGCAAATGAAGTATGCATGTGCTCAGCATGCTTAGTCGGAAGTGGCGTCACTTCCGACTAAGCATGCTGAGCACATGCATACTTCATTTGCGTCTGTCTATCCTGTTCCTTCTTCCACCTTGCGGCATAGTATCTGACAAAGGCATTGGTATGCCGAAACGTTATAAATACTGTCGCATGTGAAACTAACATCAATAAATGTACCTAAGCATCGATATTCAAGGCTGCTGTTAATTTTTATTGGAAGGCATATGCCTTGACGTTCTTAACCCCAGGACGATAAGTGACAATGAAATTGAATCTAGTAAAAAACAAAGACCATCTTGGCCTGCTTCGGGTTAATTCGTTTTGCCGATTCCAAGACAGATTTTTGTGGTCTGTGAACCCCATGATCGGATGATTCGCCACTTGCAACCAATAACGCCACTCTTTAAAAGCCTGCTTAATGGCCAGCAACTCTGTTACCCACATCGTAATTTCTCTCTGCGACAGAGAGTTTTTTAGAGAAAAATGGGCGCCATTTACCATGTGATAGGCCATGCAATAAGACTTCTCCTACCCCCACCTTGGATGCGTCCATTTCCACAATGAAAGGCTGTGACACAACCAGCTGCACCAATATAGGGCAAAAGCAAAACACTCCTTAAAGGGAACCTGTCATCCACTTTATACTGACCTCACTGACGGAAGCATAAAATATTGACAGAAATGCTGATTTCAGCGGTGTGTCACTCATGAGCTAAAAGTTAGTGGTTTCTGAGAACCAGCATCATAAGCATTGCAGTACAAATCTACTTGAAAAGTGTCTTGGTTATTCATAATCTCCTGCACTCTCACCCATCTGCTGATGATTGGCAGTTCTCTCCTAGAGAGAAAGGGAGAAAACTAGATAGAAGACTGTCAGTCATCAGCATGTGGGCAGGAACAGCAGGAATTCATGAACAACCATGACTCTTCTTAGGTGGCCCTGACTCTTTTCCAGGCCGAGTCTGCAATGATTGTGATGTTGGTTCTCGGCAACCACTTACTTTTAACTTTTAAATGACAGACCGCTGAAACCAACTCACCTGTCTCTACTTTATGCTTTAGTATGGGCACCATAAAGTTGATGACAGGTTCTCTTTAACCGTAGAAAAGGCTCGCAATGCCGAATCGAACCACACTGAGACATCCGTCCATTTTTTAGTCATGTCAGTTAAGGTTCTCACCATTGTCAAATAATTCTTAATACATTTTTGGTAATAGTTAGTGAACCCCAAAAACCGCATAAGAGTCTTCTGATTTTCGGGTTGATCCCAGTCCAATACAGCACAGACTTTCTCTGGATCCATTTGAAATCCCGAAGATGACAACAGGTAGCCCGAACTGCACTTCCTGTACAGCAAAAACACACTTCTCCAATTTTGCATACAATTTATTATTTCTTAGGATCTGTATCACCTGTCTAACGTGATCCTGATGAGTCTCCACATCTGGAGAATAAATTAGAATGTCATCCAAATACACGACTACAAACCTCCCCACCAGGTGATGAAAAATGTAATTCACAAAATTCTGGAAAACCACAGGAGCATTGGTCAACCCAAAAGGCATGACCAGGTTGTCATAGTGACCCTCAGGAGTATTGAAAGTCGTCTTCCATTCATCCCCTTCCTTGATCCTGACCAGATTATATGCCCCCCTTAAGTCCAACTTGGAGAACACCTTGGCACCAACAATCTGGTTAAACAAATCTGGAATTAAAGGACGGGGATAAGGATCATGGACAGTAATCCTAAGGGTTCCGTCCATTTTTTTTAACAAAGAAAAACCCTGCTGCCACAGGAGATTTGGAGGGTCTTATGTGTCCTTTAGCCAAACTATCGGTAATATACTCTTTCATGGCCATTCTTTTGGGTCCAGAAAGATTATACTGTACAACCTAGATTTGGGCAACTTAGCTCCGGGAATAAGGTTGATAGGACAATCATAATCCCGATGTGGAGGTAAATCCTAGCATCCACTTTCAGAAAATGCATCTGAAAAATCAGATATGAAAGAGGGTAATGTTTTAGTGGTTAAAGCAGAAAAAGACGTATTCAGACAATTATCAACGCAATAATCACCCCAATCCAGAATCTGTCTAGCTTGCCAATCGATGGTTAGATTATGCTTGCTTAACCACGGTAAACCCAGAACCAATGGAGCAGGGAGACCTTCCATTACAAAACACGAGATGAACTCATGATGAAAGTCACCCACACTTAATCGGATGTCATGCACCATCTGAGACAAACACTTCTTAGTAAGAGGTGCGGAATCAATGACAAAAACGGAAATGTTTTTCTCTAATGCACTTGGTGAAAACCCGTGCATACGGACGAACTGACCATCAATCAGATTCACCTCTGCCCCACTTTCGATAAACACCTCAATCCCCACAGTCTGATTCTAGCACCACTTTGGCAGTCAGGAGAAATCGGATACTACCAGTCAAAGACAAATGCATGCTCTTTGACTCCCCTCTTACTCCTCCAAGAGTCAGATGGGAATTAAACGTCCCCTTTTCTTTTTGATGCTGAATGCATCGACATACATTGATAAAATGTCCCTTTTGTCCACAGAAAAAACACACCCTTCCAACGACTAATACTCTTGAAAGCAGATCCAGGAGTAGCTCCACCTAATTGCATGGGTTTGTCCCCAGACCTAAACTCAGGAGAATCTTCACCAAAATTGTCAGTGGAAGACAATACGTTATATGATAGTACGTCCTGAGAGTGGGGGCCCCTAGATCTCTGTCTCAAGCGTCTATCAATGCATACAGCAAGAGACATAGCGGCTTACAAAGACTCATGATTCTCATGAAAGGCCAAAGCGTCATTTAGCCTCTTTGATAATCCCTGACAGAACTGACTATGGAGAGCCGGATCGTTGCACTCAGTATTCGTAGCCCACCTCCTAAACTCAGAGCAATAGATCTCAGCAGAACGCTCTCCCTGATGAAGGCCACGTAACTTGGACTCAGCCAGGGAGGTCCCTTCCGGGTCATCATAGTTGAGACCCAGAGGTCTGAAAAATTTAACCACTGACCGGAGGGACTGCAATGTGGCCGGCAGAGAAAAAGCCCAAGACTGAGCATCCCCTTTAAGCAACGAAATAACCACACCAACTCTCTGACTCTCATCCCCAGATTAGTGTGGATGTACAAACCGGATTCCCAAAAAGTTGGGACACTATACAAATCGTGAATAAAAACTGAATGCAATGATGTGGAGGTGCCAACTTCTAATATTTTATTCAGAATAGAACATAAATCACGGAACAAAAGTTTAAACTGAGAAAATGTACCATTTTAAGAGAAAAATATGTTGAATCAGAATTTCATGGTGTCAACAAATCCCCAAAAAGTTGGGACATGGCCATTTTCACCACTGTGTGGCATCTCCCCTTCTTCTTACAACACTCAACAGACGTCTGGGGACCGAAGAGACCAGTTTCTCAAGTTTAGAAATAGGAATGCTCTCCCATTCTTGTCTAATACAGGCCTCTAACTGTTCAATCGTCTTGGGCCTTCTTTGTTGCACCTTCCTCTTTATGATGCGCCAAATGTTCTCTATAGGTGAAAGATCTGGACTGCAGACTGGCCATTTCAGTACCCGGATCCTTCTCCTACGCAGCCATGATGTTGTGATTGATGCAGAATGTGGTCTGGCATTATCTTGTTGAAAAATGCAGGGTCTTCCCTGAAAGAGATGACGTCTGGATGGGAGCATATGTTGTTCTAGAACCTGAATATATTTTTCTGCATTGATGGTGCCTTTCCAGACATGCAAGCTGCCCATGCCACATGCACTCATGCAACCCCATACTATCAGAGATGCAGGCTTCTGAACTGAGCGTTGATAACAACTTGGGTTGTCCTTGTCCTCTTTGGTCCGGATGACATGGCGTCCCAGATTTCCAAAAAGAACTTTGAATCGTGACTCGTCTGACCACAGAACAGTCTTCCATTTTGCCACACTCCATTTTAAATGATCCCTGGCCCAGTGAAAACGCCTGAGCTTGTGGATCTTGCTTAGAAATGGCTTCTTTTTTGCACTGTAGAGTTTCAGCTGGCAACGGCGGATGGCACGGTGTATTGTGTTCACTGACAATGGTTTCTGGAAGTATTCCTGAGCCCATTCTGTGATTTCCTTTACAGTAGCATTCCTGTTTGTGGTGCAGTGTCGTTTAAGGGCCCGGAGATCACGGGCATCCAGTATGGTTTTACGGCCTTGACCCTTACGCACAGAGATTGTTCCAGATTCTCTGAATCTCCGGATGATGTTATGCACAGTTGATGATGATAGATGCAAAGTCTTTGCAATTTTTCGCTGGGTAACACCTTTCTGATATTGCTCCACTATCTTTCTGTGCAACATTGTGGGAATTGGTGATCCTCTACCCATCTTGGCTTCTGAGAGACACTGCCACTCTGAGAAGCTCTTTTTATACCCAATCATGTTGCCAATTGACCAAATTAGTGTTAATTGGTCTTCCAGCTCTTCGTTATGCTCAAATTTACTTTTTCCAGCCTCTTATTGCTACTTGTCCCAATTTACTTTGTTGGAAATTTGTTGACACCATGAAATTCTAATTCAACATATTTTTCCCTTAAAATGGTACATTATCTCAGTTTAAACTTTTTTTCCGTGATTTATGTTCTATTCTGAATAAAATATTAGAAGTTGGCACCTCCACATCATTGCATTCAGTTTTTATTCACGATTTGTATAGTGTCCCAACTTTTTGGAAATCCGGTCTGTAGATGGTTAGGATGAAAGTTGCTGTCCAGAGTATTACCCATTAGTTGGATCTTCTATTGGACAATTTGCAAGCCAAAACAGAAAAATAACTAGAACTAGAAAACAGGCCAGTGGAAAGCACCTTTAAATGAAACCTCCTTGACTTTGATTGGCCAGATGTGTCATTCAGCATCCATGCTCACCAGCCATGATCCTTAGAGCAAAGACAGCTGAGAGGACACTTCACTGGTTAAAAGGGTTGTTCATGATCACAATAACATGGCTGCTTTCTTCTTAAAATTGTGCCACACGGGTCCACAGGTCATTGTTTATATTACAGCTGGGCTCCATTGTACTGAATGTATGTGGTGGGTCAGGAAGAAGTCTGTCTTTTAACTTCATGTCATTTTTAGGTTTAAATTTCTGTGCAGATTTTCTTAATATGGGGCTGACGTCTTGGCTTTCATACTCCAAATTCCCTGGTTCCCTTCTAACATCCACAGAGGTAAATGATAAGATAATATATACTAAAAAATCTCTGGAAGAAGCCTCTGGGCGAAACGGCGTTGGGAGGAGGGTGCCCCCCACATGGTCAATATACTACTCAGAATTTTCCTTATCATTTCTTTATATGGCAGAAATAGGTGCAGCCTCCCGGATTTTCTATTTTTGGGTAAGACACCTCACTTTGCATATTGCAAAGCATACTTTCTATTACATACACAGTGGGGCAAATTTACTAAGCACATACTTAAAACTGTAAGCTGGGTAACACCTTTCTGATATTGCTCCACTATCTTTCTGCGCAACATTGTGGGAATTGGTGATCCTCTACCCATCTTGGCTTCTGAGAGACACTGCCACTCTGAGAAGCTCTTTTTATACCCAATCATGTTGCCAATTGACCTAATTAGTGTTAATTGGTCTTCCAGCTCTTCGTTATGCTCAAATTTACTTTTTCCAGCCTCTTATTGCTACTTGTCCCAACTTTTTGGGGATTTGTTGACACCGTGAAAATTTGAATCTACGTATTTTTCCTTCAAAATGATACATTTACTCGGATTAAATGTTTGATCTGTCATCTACGTTCTATTACAAGTAAAATATTGACATTTGCCATCTCCACATCATTGCATTCAGATTTTATTCACAATTTGTTTAGTGTCCCAACTTTTTGGGAATCCGGTTTGTAACTTAAAATACAATATGCACACCTCTCTGAACAAAATGAAATTATCACTTTCCCCAGAGAATCTGTCCGGCAACTTTAGGTTCAGGACAGGCCCTGTAACCACCACTAGAACCAGTAGCCTGTGGTCTCTGGATATGTGAGATGGTCGTGCGTAGGTCAGCCACCTCCAAAAACAGCCCCTGCAGTTGTTCGGCCAGTGCACCAATAGGATCCATGGCTGTACTGACATAAGCAAAAAAAGACTGGTGGTTTATAATGTTACACTTCAGTGTGGGAGGGAAACCCACACTGAAATAGGAGCCAAAGGGGTATGGGGAAAAGGCCTGGAAACTAGGGAAAGGAGCAGGTCACCTCCTAATCAAAGAAAATCGAATCAAAGTCCTGACAAACTGCAAGTATGAACTGACCCCAGAGGTAGGTAAGTTCATACAAAGGAACCTAAAGTCCTAACTCACCCTGTAGGACCCTGGTACTAATGTCAGGACAAGAGACAACCTGTTCCTCCAAACAGTAGGACGAACAGGAGTCTCCCTCAGGCCTAATCACAAATGACAGGGAAAAGAGCAACACCAGAAAACCCAAACAATAAACAAAATGGGAAGATGACACTTAACTTCAAATGTCTATGGAAGCACAGGAACTCCGCCGAACTCCAAACACCAGCTATCCACAAACATTGCACAGCATGGTGGGAGAAGCCACAATAAATAGTGAAGGTTAAATTACCACATAAGCAATATCTGAGGCAAGGGGTGTGGCCATTACCAGAAACAACACAGACATGAAATGAGCCACAAGGATCCTGTCAGATCAAACCGTCTGCTGCCAGTCTCACAGATCTCCTGGCACCTGTCACTGGAACGTCCGTGACAGCAGGAGTAGGTACAAAACACAAAAGACATACAAATATTTCATTCACGTGTCATCTGTTTTGGATCCACTCCGTTTATTTTTTTTGGCATTACCAACCAATACTGATGATGATGACAGTCTCAGTGTGGATAGGTAATAAATGTGTATATGGCAAATCCACTTTAAGCTCCCTCTAGTGGTGGCTACAGGTGGCTACTGACCAAATGCTGATTGAGTGAAGGCAGGTGCTCCACAGACAGAATCCGTTTTTTGGGGGTAATTGTTCTGATGGATCTGAGGAAGGGCAAAATAATCAGTGACATCAACACTACCTTTCTGTTGATACCCTCTCTACTCTGTCAGGGGGCTCTACTTGTATAAGCGTTTAATAGAACAGGTTCTGTAGACATCTATGTGTAATCAGCTGATGACGGTGTAAAAGGAGTGTGCTTCTTTTTGGCGCTAACATCGACCTGTGAGTTCATACTTGAGTTATTTGGTCAGTTTTGGCCCTGTGACTGCCCAAATAAGTGAAGTGTGCAGTGATTCTAAGAGCGACGCCTGTCATCTGCATGTCATACTGACTCACAGTATTATTTTACTACAACAGCAGACTCCCTATGCGTGTTACTGCAAGGCACAGTGTTCTACACCACTATAAAGGCTCTCTGCAGCCAGGAAAGAGCTGTTTTTAACATGATTTGCCGCAAATAAATTCAGATCAAACCAAAATTTTTCGAAAAATTAGTTGAACCGGCCAAATAGAATTTTTTTTAAATACGCTCATCTCTAATTTCATCTTTGCTTATTATAAGGATGTTATCTGTTTTTTATTTACTTTATACAGTAGAATCATTGACAATTCCTTGACATTTAAATGTAAGCCATAGCAAGAACCTAATCTAAAAGGATTTCAAATAAAACCACAACCTCAAAAAACAATAAAATCCTAAACTGTTTATTTTATAAATTCACCATTAATGAAATGCCATGAAAGATTACTTTTAATCTCACAGTTCCAGAATCTTTTCTAATTATTAAAACTTAGAAAACATGAAGCCTCTGTGAAGGAAGGAGCATTGACTGGTGCTTACTGCATAATGCTCTCCTCCAAAAAGTGCTGAGGAGAGATTCAGCTCTTGCCTTGAAGTCTCTCATCTAGGTGCATAGTTGCCGCAGACCCCTTTAAAATGAAGAAGTATTGGCTGCTCAAAGATCAATTAAGCATGCCCATGGATTAATCATACATGCCGTGTCTCCGGGTGATTATGAACTGATGATCTGGAGCCAGTTGTTACTAGGCTAAAAGCAATTCCGGCAGTTTCTAATCATGAGAGCTCCACATGGTCTGATTGCTTTTATAGCAGGTTTATCAGAGGTTCTCCTCAGCATTATGAAGGGTTGTTATAAATTTCTTGGCTCAGACGACCTTTGATCATTCATATCTTTATGACACAAGATTACAATGGAGCAACCATAAAACTGAGATATTGTATCCCCTAACTGCAATGTAATAGAAGGGTGTGATCATTCGGCCTTTAGGGGGCTGTCTGGTTTAGGACACATTTTTTAAATATCCTATTAAGACATCGCAGACATTGATGTAATTTGGTAGGATATGTTATCAGTGCCAGATGAGTGCACGTTCCACCACTTGGATTCGCTCTTATCTAGAGAACGTGGTCCCAAAAATGACCACTGTGTACACTCATCATGCTCTCTATTCAGCGCTACAGGACTTCCGAAAATAGCTGAGCAAGCACGCTTGGCTATTTTTGGAAGTCCCATAGTGGTGAATGGAGACCACACAATGCAAACTTCAAGAGTCCCTTCAGGATTTAGGAGCAAGTCACAAAGGTGGGATCTGCACCTATCTGACATTGATGTCTGGGATGGCATGGACAAACACCTTTAAAGGGGTTGTGGCACAATGCACATCTATTACCTATCCAAAAGATGCTGTATAAATATATGATCACTGGGACCTTTATTGTTCACTAGAACAGGGGACTCGAGCTATCTGTTCAATCCTGACCATACAACCACAATGATCAGGACTTTGAATGGTGTGGTGGCTAAGCATGCTCCCTGTCATTTCAAGCAAAGTCTATGTGACAGATGGAGATAGCTGAGTACAGCTCAGATGGCCTTGTAGAGATTGAATGGTTTATATCAGGCAACCACTGAATTTAAATCTCTCGTCACTGTGGTCCGGCACTGTGGTTCTGCACTGCTATTTCAGTCATGAGAGTCTCAGTGTGAATAGGTAATACATGTGCATATGGCAAACCCACTTTAAGCTCCCTCTAGTGGTGGCTACATGCAGGCAGGATGCTATTTGTAAGTGGTTCTTTGTAGGTCTTGTTAATAGGGTACTTTGACTATAATAACGAGATCCGAAATTGTTCCCTTTTCTGAGACTTTCAATGATCAGCTGTAACTGTCAGGAAACCTGGCAGTGAGTGTTCAGGTTTAGAAAGTTCTAAAATAACAAAAGAAGTCATACCCACCTTACCGATCAACGCTTACTCCATTGCTGACACTTCACAGTTCCCTCATTGGTTTCTACTCCTGCTCGGCAGGGGATCGGTAAAGGGAGTATGACTTAATTTTCTATTTTAGATCCTTCTAAGCTCTTTTTGTAAATATATTTTTTATGGCTGGAAAACAATTGCAGTTTGGTAGTAATGAGCCCAATACAGCTCCAAAGTAGGTTTCTATTTGGTCATATATTGACTTTCCAATGAGTCCACCAGACTATTCCTCATTCCTCCCCAACTTGTATTGTCATATCTGAGCCCTTAGCATTTTGTAACCACATCCTGCAATATGATGTACATGTATAACATCAAGGAGAGGTAATCTCCACATGATGCACCTGGTACTTTATGTTATAGTGCTTATAATCACCAGTGGAGAATACCCTGTTATTGATACCCCAGGCAAAGTAATATTCCTGAAATAAAAATAATAAAAACAGCCCCTTGTACGTTGTATATAATATTTAGCGTTTCAGGTACCAAATTGTGAAGTGGGTAAGTGTTCACATATAGTCTAGTTGCGTTTTTTTGGTTGAACCGCGCTGCCTCAAAATGTCCCAGAGGAAAAATCATCAGGTCAGAGCCATTCAAACTTATAGACATGGGTAAACATTGAAAGCCATCTGGTGCCTTTGCAGGATTAGTCAGTATGGAATTTAAGCTAGAAATACAGCTATAATTTTCTGGGTTTTTAAAAACACCCTTTTTGGCAAAATACACAATTTTACAGCCCTTCCTGCATCTGCATGTGTGAAATTCAAGCGCTATATACTGCTGTCATATTCTGTTAGTAAAAAAAACTCAATTTTTGGGGAAAATACTTAATATTGCAGCCTTTGCTGCATCTGTCATTGTGAGATACCCCCTTTACATACTGTTGTTCTATTCTGCTATTAAAAAAACACCCATTTAGGTTACAAAACTCAGCCTTTGCTGTATATGTCATTGTGAGATTCACCATTTAGATACTGTGGTTCTATTCCGCTATTAATAAAACACTGATTTTAGGCACAAATCTTTAATTGCGGCCTAGTCTGCATCTGTACATGTGAGATACACCCTTTAGATACTGTGGTTCTATTCTGCTATTAGAAAAACACCCATTTTGGGCAAAAATCTTTAATTGCGGGCTAGTCTACATCTGTACATGTGAGATACACACTTTAGATACTGTGGTTCTATTCTGCTATTAGAAAAAAAAACATTTGGGGCAAAAATCCAAAATTGCGGCCTAGTCTACATCTGTATGTGTGAGATGTACCCTTTAGATACTGTGGTTCTATTCTGCTATTAGAAAAACACCAATTTTGGGCAAAAAAAAATATTTTGCATCCTTTGCTGCATATGTCATTTTGAGATACACCCTTTAGATACAGTGGTTTTATTCTGCTATTAATAAAACACCCATTTTGGGCAAAAATCTTTAATTGAGGCCTAATCTGCATCTGTACGTGTGAAATGCACCCTTTAGATACTGTGGTTCTATTCTGCTATTAGAAAAACAAACATTTTGGCAAAAAATAATAATTTTTCAGCATTTGCTGCATATGTCATTGTGAGATACACCCTTTAGATACTGTGGTTCTATTCTGCTATTAATAAAACACCAATTTTGGGCAAAAATCTTTAAATGAGTCCTAGTCTGCATCTGTACGTGTGAAATGCACCCTTTAGATACAGTGGTTCTATTCTGCTATTAGAAAAACACCAATTTTGGGCAAAAATCTTAAATTGCCGCCTAGTCTGCATCTGTACGTGTGAGATACACCCTTTAGATACTGTGGTTCTATTCTGCTATTACAAATACACCCATAAAGGGCAAGATCCTAAATTTGAGAAGTATGAGGAGAGCGTCAAGTAAGGGATGTGGCCCAGTCGTGGTGCTGCTGGTGGAGCTCCTGTTGCAGGGAGAGGACATGGTCAATCTGTGCCAGCTACACGCACAAGTGAAACACCTTCCTCATGTGTGAGTAGGCGACAGAACCTTCAGCGGTATTTGCTCGGGCCTAATGCGGCTCTACGAATGGTGAGGCCAGAACAAGTACAGGCGATAGTAGATTGGGTTGCTGACAGTGCCTCCAGTTCCTTCACATTGTCTCCCACCCAGTCTCCTTCTGAAAGATCAGAGTTGGCACCTGCAGCCGATGTCCATCAGTTTTTCACCTCACCCCCTTGCAAATCAGCCAAGCAGTCTGAGCCCCAAGTCATGCAGCAGTCTCTTCTGCTTTTTAATAACTCTGTTAGCAGGGTTGCCCAGGGCCATCCACCTAGCCCTGCCCCAGAAGTGGAAGAGATTGAATGCACCGATGCCCAATGTTTCAAGATGAGTACATGGGAGGACCATCGCAGCACGTCTCGGATGATGACAGAACACAGGTGCCAACTGCTGGGGCTTTCGAAAGTGTGCAGACCGACAAGGAGGGCAGGGGTGAAGACTGGGTGGAAGATGATGTGGAGGACGATGAGGTCCTCGACCCCACATGGAATCAAGGTCATGTGAGTGACCTGTGCAGTTCAGAGGAAGAGGCGGTGGTCGCACAGAGCCACCAGCACAGCAGAAGAGGGAGCAGGGTGCAAAAGCGGAAAGGCCGTCCCCTAGACAGTACATCTGCTACTGCCCACCGCAGCAAGGTACCGAGCACACCAAAGCCAGCACCAAGGAGTTCCCTGGCGTGGCAGTTCTTCAGACAATGTGCTGATGACAAGACACGAGTGGCTTGCACGCTGTGCAATCAGAGCCTGAAGCGACGCATAAACGTTCTCAACCTGAGCACAACCTGTATGACCAGGCATCTAAGTGCAAAGCACGAGCTGCAGTGGAGTAGAAACCTTAAAAACCAAGAAAGGTCTCGGCTTCTTCATCCACTGGAGTGACAGTACCACCTGCCGCCCCGCAAACAGAGGATCTGCCAGCAACACCACCATCTGGGTCACCAAGCATCTCCACAATGTCCCATGGAAGCGTTCAGCTCTCTATCTCCCAAACACTGGAGCGGAAGAGAAAGTACGCCCCTACCCACCCGCAATTACTGGCCATTGAAATGCTGTCATTCCGTCTGGTGGAGACAGAGAGTTTTAAAAGCCTTATAGCGGTGGCTGTCCCACAGTACGTCGTGCCCAGCCACCACTACTTTTCCAGGCGTGCCATCCCTCCCCTGCACAACCAAGTGGGGGACAAAATCAGGTGTGCACTGCGCAACGCAATCTGTGGCAAGTTGCACCTCACTATGGATACGTGGACCAGTAAGCACGGTCAGGGACATAATATCTCTATAACAGCACACTGTCACCGCCAGACATCTGAGAAGCTCTGACAGACGTTCTTCAGAACCTCCTGCCTGAGGTTCTTTTGTTTTGCTTTTGTTTTGTCATCTCGTTTCCCTCTCTCAGCTGTCATCTAGTTGCACTGATTGCATCCCTTTAAATCCCCTCCCATACTGCATCACTTTGCGGTTTATACAACTTCCTGGAGTGTGCTGATGCTAGAAGCTGTTACTGCTGCATCCACAAGATAAGTCTGTTTTCTTTATTTCTGTTTGCCTGTGGGCTTGATCTTAGGTGACCCTGACTCCCTCCGTATTAAGTGTATGGAGCCAGTGGTCGTGTCCCCTCACTATTATAGGTTGTTCAGGTGTCATACAGTCGAGGAACGAGGGTATGCAATTTTCTACCATTGAGATTTTTGCATAGGCTGAGCAGTAAGGGAGAGAGCTAGGGCTCTTACAGGGCTTACCCTCCTGTTCCTTAGTTTTGGATCAAGTCAGTCGGATCTTCATTTGTGTCTTCTAGTTTTCTGTAACACCATCCGTGACACACACTGGGTAAATGCAGTAGTGGCTGGGCCTGAGCCGGATAGCAGTTTGGCACATGTCCTTCCACCACCGAGGATTTCAGGGCACTTCACTTTGACTCTTGTTGCTTCCTCCTCCTACTATGCTTCCTTATCCTCTACCGACTCCGCATCCGGTCAGCAAAACACCTTCACGACCAACTTCAGCACAGCCAGGGGTAAACGACAGCAGGCAGTTTTAAAACGTATCTGTTTGGGGGACAAACCCCACACCGCGCAGGAGCTGTGGACGGGCCTCGAACAACAGACCGATGAGTGGTTTGTGCCAGTGAGCCTCAAGCCCGGCCTGGTGGTGTGAGATAATGGGCGAAATCTCGTAGCAGCTCTGGGACTAGCCGGTTCGATGCACATCCCTTGCCTGGCACATGTGCTGAATTTGGTGGTGCAGAGATTCCTTAAAAATTACCCCAATATGTCAGAGCTGCTCCATAAAGTGTGGGCCGTCTGTGCGCGCTTTTGGCGTTCTCACCCTGCTGCCTCTCGCCTGTCAGTGATGCAGCTTAACTTCGGCATTCCCGCTCACAGCTTCATATGCGATGTGCCCACAAGGTGGAACTACACCTTGCACATGCTGGCCAGACTGTGCGAGCAGCAACAGGCGATAGTGGAGTTTCAGCTGCAGCACGCACGGGTGAGGAACAGCACCACTTCACCACCAATAACTGGGCCTCCATGCAAGACCTGTGTTCCTTGTTTCGAGTACTCCACCAACATGGCCAGTGCCGATAATGCCGTTCTCAGCGTAACTATCCTACTTCTATGCCCTTTTGAAAAAAAACTCTACTGGTGGTGATGGAAGAGGATGTGGCACAGGAGGCGGAGGAGGAAGAGGGACCATTTCATAGTGTATCCGGCCAGTCATTCACAATTGGCTCCGAGGGTGGGTTCCTGCACCCACAAACGCCAGGTAAACAATTGTCCAGCCATGGCACAGTTCTGGTGGATGAGTAGGTGGAGGATGAGGAGGAAGAGATGGAGAAGGAGGAACCATGTTCACAGCAGGGTGGCACCCAGACCAGCTCATGGCCATCACTGGTGCGTGGCTGGGGGCATACAGAGGACACAGACAATATATCGCCCACAAAGGACAGCTTTTTGTTTCCTCTGGGCAGCCAGGCAGTGTCTCCGCAACGACTGCCAAGTTGCACACATTCTGACTTGTGCTGATTACTGGGTGGCCACGCTGCTGGATCCCCATTTCAAGGACAACATACCGTCCTTAATTCCCTCACTGGAGCGTGATGATAAGATGCGCGAGTACAAGTGCACGCTGTTAGACGTGCTGCTGGTGGCATTACCACCTGACAGTGGGGGCACAGTGGAAGCACAAGGCGAAGGCAGAGTAGTAGGAAGAGGTCGACAATGCAGCTGGGGCACCACCAGCACCTCAGAAGGCAGGGTTAGCATGGCGAAATGTGGAAAAGCTTTGTCAGCACGCCACAACAACCAGCACCACCACTTAATATGGAACGTCTTAGCAGGAGGCAGCATTTCAACAACATGGTGGAGCAGTATGTGTGCACACGCCTACATGTACTGAATGATGGGTCTGCCCCCTTCAACTTCTGGGTCTCCAAATTAGGCACATGGTCTGAGCTTGCCCTTTACGCCTTGGAGGTGCTGGCCTGCCCTGTAGCCAGTGTATTATCTGAATGTGTGTTTAGCACGGCAGGGGGCGTTATCACAGACAAGCGCAGCCACCTGCCCACAGCCAATGTGGACAAGCTTACGTTCATTAAAATGAACCAGGCATGGATCCCACAGTATTTGTCCATACCTTGTGCAGAATAGACATGCATACCGGTCTTACCCAGCCATTGTTATACTACAGCGCAATTGCTCATTGTTGTATTTTTGATATTTCCCACTCTTTTGGGGTGTACCCTAATAAAAAAAAACTGTGTTGGCTACCTCGTCCTCCTCCACCGCAGCTTCCACCTACACAGCTACGTCCACCGCCTCCTCAAACTCCTACTCCATATGGACCTCCACCTCATAAATCAAGTATGTTTTTTTTAATTTGTACGCATTTTATTTTGGGTGTGATATACCACTGCTATACTTAGTTATACAGGTATAAAAAAATTAACTAATTTGCAAGTTACATTTTCGGGTGAAATTCACTTATTTATGGGTGTGATATACCACTGCTCTACCTAGTAAACAGGTAAAAAAAATCACAAATTTGTCTGTTATATTTTAGGGTGAATTTCAGCAAATTTTGGGTGTGATATACCACTGCTATACCTAGTAGACAAGTAAAAAAAATCACTAATTTGTCTGTTACATTTTAGGGTGAAATTCACCAATTATTGGCTGCGATAGACCCCTGCTCTACCTAGAAGACAGGTTAATAAATTTCACAAATTTTTCTGTTACATTCTTGGGTTGACATTTTACAATTTTTGCCGTGAATAAACCACTGCTCTGCATAGGTGACAGGGATCAAGATTTTAAAAATAATCTGTTCCATTGGTGGGTGACATTAACCTATTTCTGGTGATGAAAACCCCCTGATCTGCAAAGGTGACAGGGACTTAAATTTCTAAAATTCGTCTTTAATTGGCCCTTTCATTCGATCCTTCTGCTTTAATGATTTGTCCCACATTTCCACTTCATCCCATTGCAGCCATTGACTTCCCTTGGATGAGGTCTCCTTTTCTCACGCTCCCTCTCTGGCGTGGAACCCTGATTCGTTGATAACCGTGATCAACATGGTAGACGCAGAAAAGAATTTCGAAAGTTGATAGAGACGATATCCAAATGGATCTTGGACGTCACTGGAACGTGCGATCAGGCAGAAGTTATCTAGAGTAAACAAAGCAGCAGCAGGGCTTCTCCTGGCTAACGTTTCCAAATCCAAAATACCCCAGTGACATTCCCTATAATTTTGTATTAATCATTCCAATGACAGGGCATCTTAAGAGTCCTGTATTGTTATTTATCATCACTACCTCCCCGAGTCGGGAGTGGGTAATTGCCACGCGTCCCCTCCTTAACTTGGAAGCTTATGCTTCAATACTTTGTCCCACATTTCCGCTCGATTACATTTAATTTTATCCATTGACCTTCCTTGGATGTGGTATCCCTTTCTCAGGCTTCCTCTCCGGCCTGGAACCCTGATTCCCCGCCACCCGTGATCACAATGGTAGGCGCAGAAAAGAACATCGAAAGTTGATAGGCCAGATATAAAATTGGATCGTGAACATCACGGGGACGTGCGACATGATGGGGCAGTATGTGTGCACAAGCCTACACGAACTGACTGACAGGGGTCAGCCCCTGCAACTTCTGGGTCTCCAAATTGGGCACATGACCTGAGCTTGCCCTTTAACCCTTGGAGGTGCTGGCCTGCCCTGCAGCCAGTGTATTGTCTGAACGTGTGTTTAGCATGACTGGAGGGGGTTATCACAGGTTATATTTCCCAAAGTTTTGGGGTGTACCCTAATTAAAAAAAAAAAAAAAAAAATTTAAAACCAAAAAGCAGTGTAGGCTACCTCCTCTTTCACCACCGCTTCCACCTACACGCCACATCCACCGCCTCCTCAACCTCCTACTCCATATGGACCTCATCCTCCTAGATCAAGATTATTATTTTTTGTTTTTACGTATTTTGTTATTTAAAGTCATTTCCCTATCCACATTTGTTAGCAGAGCACTTGTCATGCTCTTAACCACATTTTGATGCCATTTGAAGCCTTCTAGCCCTTTCCATGACATTTTTACAGCCATTTTAGTGCCGAAAAGTTCGGCTCCCCATTGACTTCAATGGGGTTTGTGTTCGTGGTCAAGTTCGGCTCCCGAACGCAAACTTTTTTGTGAAGTTCGGCCGAACCAATCCAGCCCGAACATCCAGGTGTTCGCTGAAGTTTAGTTATCAGTGACTGACAGCTATAAGTACAGAAACGAGGAGTTATGAGTGACTGACAGGTGTAGGTACTGGAACGAGGAGTTATCAGTGACTGACAGCTATCTCTATATTCACACGTATACACACAATACCATCAATTACTGATAACACCTCTCTCCTGTACCAATAACTGTTCACTAGAAGGGGAAAAGGTAAAATATATAAATGTATAAATTACAAGTTTAACTGAACCTTTTCCCACAAAGCTATAGATTACTCTTCTCGGCTTCTCCTGCTCTATAACATGGGGCTGTCAGATTGCATTATATTTTGTGGAGAAAGGTCCTGTTTAAACAATATGGAAATAAAAACACTACAGATCACCCTCTGCTCATGTTCTGACACCTCCAAGGTCTCCCATTGGTGCCTCTTTCTTTGTTACCCACAACTCAAGAAATATGACTGTTCAGCCTATCACTAGCTGTAGATTGCATGAGTGGTCACATTTCCACTGAGAAGGGTCAAGAAACAGGGACTGGCGGGGCACTCTGGAGCATCAGAATAGAAGCTGTATGAATCAGTGAAATGAATCTTACTTACTTAAAATGATTTAAGCTAGTTTGACCCTTTAAAAAATATAGCTAGAAAACCACAAATTGTCTGAGTGCTTATGAGGATAATGTTGACTATTAGAGTCTATTTTCAAGAACATTGGCCCATCAGGTTCTGGACTAAGTAAAATTTTACTACCAAAACATACAGATGTAGCTGAGCTGACATTGACTCTGATAACACATGTCACCGTGTTATCTTGTACCATTGTGTGACAAAAGCCATTGAAATACATTGAAAGAGTTAGTTAACCTTTTTGTGCCCTTTTTGACTTAACACATTAACCATCAAGTTTAGCTCGGCTGCATCTGTAACATTAAGAATTAAAAACTGATTTCTCACCATAATCCAAACATTTAGAATATGTTATTAGTGACTTACAGATGGAGGTCACCAAAGTGGAAAGTAAATGGAGAAGCAGCTGAGTATGCATGAGGGCCTCTACATATAAATTAAAGACTTTCCTGAGGTGTGTGGGACAAGATGACCAGCTTTGAAAAAACAAACAAACATGATTTTCTGATACTTTGGGGGGTGTTTTTTATTCTGTAGGTGTCGTTATCTGGATGCTCAGTAGTTGTGATGTAAATTGAAGTCTGTCAAAGTTTTTTTTTAGGGTGTCGAGATAATTAGAAATTTTAAATTTTAAAAGTAAGGGCTGACATACAATATTTGTAATTCTAACTTAAAACAACATCTATATCAATAGATATGTTATAAATAATGATAATTTAGCTTCTTTTTGGGTCATAAATGACATTTTTATTTACAATCCAATCAGTAAATCTGCAAGAGAGCCAGATAAAGTTTTCTATCCTTCAGTTTTTTTATACTCTTTTACTAACTCTTTCTTTTACAATTCTCTAATAGTACATATCTAACCTTTAAGGACTTATTTGTTTTTAGCCTATTTTTTTAACGATTCTTTATTTCCCTAAGGAGCCCTTTCACTTTAATGGACATTTTTGGGTCAGTAGGTTCTGCTGATGCTTCTCTTTCCTTTTAATTAAAGTACCTGTGGATAAAAAATACACTCAACAAATGATCACAAAGTCAGTGGATATTTTTTATTATTATTTTTTGGTCTATTTCAGTTTTATTATTAATAAAATAGCTACAATACCCAAAACTCATGACATTTGATGTTTTCACAAAATATTTTCTCTTCATATCAACTGAAGTTTTAAAAAACAAACAAAAACCATTGTCTCTCTACTGGAAGGACTTAAGAGTCAAGCTTAATTGCAGGTCACAGTGCTGTTTATTCCTGCAAAATCAAATTTTTTGTAATATTGCATATTCATAAACACAATGGAATGTTATCAGCTTATAATGCTCAAAAACTACCAAAATCATAAACAGCTTGTTTATTTGTCTGTAACTATAGATTGGCAAATGTCCCAGAATTAAGTCCAATTTATTGGCAGATTCAATTTGAATAAATCCGTTCTGAAATGAAAGTGCCCCGATTGACCTGAAAAGTGGTAGATGACACTTGATCCAATTTCATTTAAGCTCTTCAACACCAAGATGATGGTACAGTAGTTATGTCAGAGCAACAGAGATATATATGTCTATGGGTAAACAAATTTGATTAGTGAACTTTAAGGTAGTAAATCTATCTTATCAACCCCTTATGCCTGTACAAATTGAGGTCTTAAGTCTTGGTTTCAGGTTTTGTTCTACCACTAAACCTGATCTTTTTCTTTTAGTAAATCTACAATTCTAGATCTACAATTATTTGCACGGAAACTGGCCTTTAAGAAGATCTTTGCCCGGAAACATGATTAGAGTGATCAGCTGTATTCTACTCAGGAAAGGGAAACACTGGGGGTGTTAAGGGAGCTATTGAAGGAACAAGAGGAATACAAAATAGGTGAGTAATCATCTAATTTTATACCCAAATCTACTAGATTCCCTCAGATTTTACTTTTTCCTGAAACAGATCTATTTGTTAAATTAGTGGCTGAGGAATTTAGCTAAATACCTGAGAACACCAATTTTGATCATCTCAACAGGAAGCAGAAAGAGGCTATCAGTCAATTACGTCAGATGAAAGGGGTGATTTTCAAACCTTCAGATAAAGGAGGCAATGTGGTACTATGGCCTACAAAAATATATGAAAAAGAGGCTTTTCGACAGTTGGGAGATGGAACATGTTATAGGAAACTGTGACAGAGTGTCTGGAGAAGTAGTGGACGGGGTCTATGTGTGCCCAAGATTCCTCACTTCTGTCATTTAAAAGCAACCAGGGAAATGTTCAGGAGAGGTCTCTGCAACTCGGGTTTGCATAAAACCTGTTCTTAGGGCCTGTGTTGCTGGAGTAGGGAGAGAAGGGTGGGCATCACTCCATACGGACAGTCTGGGTTTTGGGCTGTCAGGTAATTACTCCTCAGGTGTGCTAGCCTGATATAAGGCTGAAAATGCAGACACAGCTCTCTCAGCCCGGGAAACAGGTTGCCTGCATGGAGCCTGTGAGAGCACTATAAGAGGTATGGACTTTGCTATTTTGCGTAGGTGCTTGGTATTAAGCAGGCACTTGGTCAGGGAGGGTTCATGCTGTATAGTTAGAGCCGGACAGGCTTAGGATTTTTGTTTGTTATGTTTTATGTTCTGTACCTCAACCTGAAAGTAAAACTGGCTGAGGTCAGTTAGACGAAGTTCCTGCCGTGTGGACTGCAACTTCTTCGGTGTGCCTGCTAAACTGTGCCTGTCTACCCAGGAGACGACAGCTCAGCTACCTAATCCCTTACAAAACGTACATTTAATCCCCTTTCTAAATATCAAACAGGATTGAAGGGAATTCTCTCACAAGCCCATGATGAAGGGCTTTTGGATATTCAACAAGTTACAGGTCTGATGGTGGAGGAACCTACCATACCGACATTATACTTACTTTCAAAACTGCTCAAGGATTTCCATACATCACCAGGTAGGCCAATTGTGACAACTTTATACACCCACTTTGTCACTTGATCAATTTTTATTTGAAACCATTTGTGGAATTATTACCATCTTTTACTAAATATAGATTTGATCTTTTAAGAAAAGTCAACGGTATTCATATTCAGCCAGACATGCTTCTTGTCACCTGCGATGTCGAATCCCTTTATACATCCATCAGATATTCAGATGGGATCACAGCAGTGGCTCGTACAGTGCAGATGAGTAGTTTGGATTCAAAACTTGGTGAACTCATTTGTAGCGCATTGGACTTCGCCTTAAAACATAATTTTTTTGACCTGCGGTTTGTGGCTTTTACCTGGTGTGGCGGCTGTGGTCGGCGGTGCCATCGGGTCCCCATGGGGCTGTGGGGGGGACCAGATGGCATGGAAGGCAGCGCTGTGCCTTACTGAGGCATCGCGCTGCTTTCCAGTGAAGAGCCTGTGAGACCCAGCCCCCTGGATCTCACATGCCGGAAGCTGTATCGGTAATACACACAGTATTGCTCATACAGCCAATGCATTCCAATACAGAAGTATTGGAATGCATTGTAAAGGATTAGACCCCCAAAAGTTCAATTCCCAAAGTGGGACATAAAATTTAGTGAAAAAAATGTAAAAAAATAAAGTTTCCCCCCCAAAAATTAAAAGTTTCAAGTAAAAATAAACAAAAACGTAATTTTCCCCAAATAAAGTTAAAAAAAAAATGGTAAAAAATAGGGGGGAAAAAAAAGTACACATATTATGTATCGCCGCGTCCGGATCGACCGGCTATATAAACAGATCAGATGACCTAACCCCTCAGATGAACACCGTAAAAAATGAAAACTGTTCTAAATAAACAATTTTTTTGTCACCTCACATTACAAAAAGTACAACAGCAAGCGATCAAAAAGGCGTTTGCCCCCCAAAATAGTGCCAATCAAACCGTAATCTCATCCCTCAAAAAATAAGACCCTACCTAACATAATCGCCCAAAAACTGAAAAAAACTATGGCTCTCAGAATATGGAGACACTAAAACATGATTATTATTTTTTTACATCACAAAAAGTGTAATAGCAAGTGATCAAAAAGTCACACACACCCCAAAATAGTGCTAATAAAACCGTTATCTCATCCCGCAAAAATCATACCCTACCCAAGGTAATTGCCCAAAAACTGAAAAAATTATGGCTCTCAGACTATGGAAACACTAAAACATTATTTTTTTTGCTTCAAAAAAGAAATCATTGCGTAAAACTTACATAAATAAAAAAAAAAACGTATTAGGTATCGGCGCATCCGTGACAACCTGGTCTATAAAAATATCACATGATCTAACCTGTCAGATGAATGTTGTAAATAACTAAAAATAAAAATGGTGCCAAAACAGCTATTTCTTGTTATCTTGCCTCACCAAAAGTGTAATATAGAGCATCCAAAAATCATATGTATCCTAAACTAGTACCAACAATACTGCCACCCTGTCCCATAGTTTATAAAATGGGGCCACTTTTTTGGAGTTTCTACTCTAGGGGTGCTTCAGGGGGGCTTCAAATGGGACATGGTGTCAAAAAAAACAATCTGCCTTCCAAAAACCGTATGGCATTCCTTTCCTTCTGCACCCTGCCGTGTGCCCGTACAGCTGTTTACAACCACATATGGGGTGTTTCTGTAAACTACAGAATCAGGGCCATAAATATTGAGTTTTGTTTGGCTGTTAACCCTTGCTTTGTTACTGGGAAAAATGGATTAAAATGGCAAATTTGCCAAAAAATTGAAATTCTGAAATTGTATCTCTATTTTCCATTATTTATTGTGGAACACCTAAAGCATTAACTACGTTTGTAAAAATCAGTTTTGAATACCTTGAGGGGTATAGTTTCTTAGATGGGGTCACTTTTATGGAGTTTCTACTCTAGGGGTGCACCAGGGGGGCTTCAAATGGGACATGGTGTAAAAAAAAACTGTCCAGCAAAATCTGCCTTTCAAAAACCGTATGACATTCCTTTCCTTCTGCGCCCTACTGTGTGCCCGTACAGTAGTTTATGACCACATATGGGGTGTTTCTGTAAACTACAGAATCAGGGCCATAAATATTGAGTTTGGTTTGGCTGTTAACCCTTGCTTTGTAACTGGAAAAAAATTATTAAAATGAAAAATCTGCCAAAAAAGTGAAATTTTGAAATTGTATCTCTATTTTCCATTAATTCTTGTGGAACACCTAAAGGGTTAACAAAGTTTCTAAAATCAGTTTTGAATACCTTGAGGGGTGTAGTTTATAGAATGGAGTCATTTTTGGGTGGTTTCTATTATGTAAGCCTGGCAAAGTGACTTCAGACCTGAACTGGTCCCTAAAAATTGGGTTTTTGAAAATTTATGAAAAATTTCAAGATTTGCTTCTAAACTTCTAAGCCTTTTAACATCCCCAAAAAAAAAAATATCCTTCCCAAAACGATCCAAACATGAAGTAGACATATGGGGAATGTAAAGTAATAACTATTTTTTGGAGGTATTACTATGTATTATAGAAGTAGAGAAATTGAAACTGGGAAATTTGCAATTTTTTTAAATTTTGGGGTAAATTAGCTTTTTTTTATAAATAAAAATGTTTTTTTTTTTACTTCATTTTACCAGTGTCGTGAAGTACAATATGTGACGAAAAAAACTATCTCAGAATGGCCTGGATAAGTCAAAGCGTTTTAAAGTTATCAGCACTTAAAGTGACACTGGTCAGATTTGCAAAAAATGGCCAAGTCCATAAGGTGAAATAGGGCCGAGTCCTTAAGGGGTTAAGGAGAGTTTTTATCTTCAGATTGCGCCGTCGTATGCGAACATATTCCTGGGCCAATGGGAACGTGTGATCTTCATGTCTAATCTGGTACAATCAATTGACAGGGTCCAATTTTGGACCCGTTATATTGATGATATTTTGATTATTTGGCATGGATCCACCCAAGAATTGGAGGGATTTATGGCTATATTGAATAAGAACTCATACAACATTAAACTGACAAATAAATATAGCAAACAGAAGGTGGATTTCTTAGATGTGGAACTACTGGTGAACCCTATGGGATACATTCAAACTGATCTGTACAGGAAGCCTACAGCTACAAATACATTGCTACATGCATCCTCTGCCCATTCTGATCATTTAATTAATAATATTCCCACAGGACATTTTTTTTACGATTAAAACGTATCTCTTTGGATGAGGCAACGTTCAAACAACAAGCATCGGAACTCACGGGTAGATTCTAAGAACGAGGCTACAGCAATAGATCAATTAAGAAGGCTTTAAGGAGGGCATTAAATAGCAATAGTGAGGGGCTTCTACATACTAAGAGGAAAAGAGAAACTAATCACTAATTTTAATTCTAGGTGTGACCTACGTGTAGTTCGACAAGCCCTGACAAAATTCTGGCCAATCCTCAGAACTGATGTGGACCTCTGTGAATATATACCTGACAAACTGACACTTACCGTAGATCTGAGAATTTGAGAGACATTCTTGTCCAAAGTCATCATCAAGGTGAGAAACCGGGTCGAGCCTTTGGCTCTAAGGGCCCAAAATGGGGGTGTTCCCCCTGTGGAAAATGTGTGGCATGTTCAAATATTGATAAATGTGACACCTTTCAGGATGCTAGTGGTAAGGATACATATAAGATCACTGACAAGATTGACTGTTAAACAATTGGAATCATCTATCATGCTACTTGTCCATGTGGGAAGGTTTACATTGGGATGCTACCAGGGAATTAAATAAATGGGTACGTGAACGTGTACGGGATATCTTTGCAGCTACAGATAGTGAATTAATTTCGAGCTTCAAGTCCATACCAAAGACTTAATCATGATAGTAATGGTGATCTCCTTAGGGTCAGGGGTATTGATTGGGTCTATCAGACTATTCAAGGAGGTGATTAGAAACAACGATTAGCACAGAAAGAAACCAGATGGATTCACAAACTTTGTACGCTATACCCTAGGGGTCTTAATGAATATAATAGTTTTGCCCCATTTCTTTGATGAGAATATTTCCCTGTTGGATGTTTGACTTTAATCTCCTAAAGGGAATGAATTAAAGGTGGTTGCAGTTGAGATTTATTTTTCCCGGTGTACTATTTGGTTCTACTTTTTTTAACATAATGGGTGCCCCCATTCTTTGCTGGATGTGGTGTTTCTATTTTTTGAAGGGTCTTTTTAATTATTATTCTTTATTATCTATTTTTAGGTTCCACTTATTATATTGTATCTTTTGGATGACACCGATCTGATTTTCATCCATAATGGATAATATCTATACCTGTCTTTGGATATCTCATGGACTTAATTTATAAATGAATTGTACAATTTAAAATATGTCCTGGATTTAGGTTTTGGTTTTGCAATCTATCACATTTCCACTTATTCTAGATTCATATTTTCTTTTGCATACGCAAAAAACGGTTTGTTTTTACTATTGGTGTGGGGAGAAGTGTGGGGGCACCTGTGCGCAGGGTGCCCTAGCACAATTGGTCTTCCCCTTCACACCATAATATTATTGATTACTTACCTGTTGTTATTCCTGTTTCCTCTTTGAAGTTATGAGGAATTACTCAATGTCTTTAATATATTGATGTAAAATATAATTTTTTCATGCAGTACACCTTGGATGTTTGCACTATTAGCACTTTAGCATGGTTGCACTTTAGTAGGCTTTGTTTTCACCAGCACGTTATTTTATTATCATGTCTCTTCCCAATATTAAGAATTGTATCATGGAATGTAAGTCTTTTTTCCACAATTAGTTACTGTTATGCATCTTTATATGTTTTTGGATAGAGATATATATTATTAATCTGGGATATTTATTTGATATTATCATTTTTATCATATAAAATCAGATATGTTTAGGTGTATTTGCTATTATTCATTAATTACTTTTTTATTATATGTAGCTCGATATACTCTGGATGTTTTTGCTTTACTCGTGGTCTCTATTATCATGTTGTTTTTTATACCTGCACAGCTACCGGGTCTTTAATTGGGGACCTGCCCTTTGTATATTATCTTTTATTTGTTATTTTTGATATTCGGAGGCTTCTTTGATTATATTTATGTTCCTGCGAGATTTTGGATGCATTCATGTGACTTTACAGTCATGTGACTTGACTCTGTGTGGTTCTTGTCCTTGCCGGATCGGTGGTCATGTGTCCGCGATATTTTGTCTGGATTCATGTGACTTTGTGGTCACATGACTAGAGTCAGCGCCGTTTTCAGCCTCGCAAGATTAGTGATCATGTGCCCGCTGTCTTGCGATGCCTGTATGTTTCCCAGTGTGTCCCTAATCTCGTGGGATCTAGGCAGTTATCTTGTAAGTTTGCAGTATACAGGTTACACGGCGCCATCCTTGTTGGCTGGAATGAGTTTTTTGTACAATCAGGTCTCCAATTTGAGCAATCAGTGTGGTGCAGGTACATATAGGTGGATGCAACTATTCATTCTCTCCCTGACTAAGCCATTGGCAAAACGCGTTGGTTAAGTGGCCAACCATTATGCAGACTATTTCGTGGCTCTGTGGTACCGGGCTCATATGCGGCTTTTTGTGGAGTTGCTGTGTGTACTTGACCTTCAGACATAATCCACTTGGATATGATACAACTTCAATATTCCTTTTCCAGGTATCTATTGTATTTTGTATAAGATTATAAATGTCTGCATGTGAGTTAGTCCCCTACTAGTTAGTTCATGTTAATCTTTTTCCTCCTACAATCATGTGGATTCCTCTCATTTTAACTTCTTTGTATTTTAATTAACTTTAATAAAGGTAATATATTTTTATTTCTTTTGTGGATTATTTTGATTAGTGTAGAATTTATTAACTCTTTATCTGTAACTTTATTGATATGTCATGATCATAGCCAGATTCACCTATAGGCACAGTAGGTATACGCCAGTTGGTATCCCTGCAGCAAATAATATCTACTAGAGGGAAAATTTCCAAGGGAATATACATCCGATCATTTATTCTTGCAAAAATTATGGTTCGTGGTGCTGCAGAAATCAAGAAGAGGACACCCAGGAGATTTCTAAATTTGCCCATGCATTACATTGCTGCCCGTTCATCCATTTTCAAAGACAGCCAAACAAAACGGATCATTCCTTTATACACCAGGCATTTAGGGGGTCATTTATTAAGACCAGAATTTTAGATGCCAGTCTTAATAACCCCCATAGCTGGCAGTGGATCCACCCAAGTTATGAATAGGCGCCGGCCTCTACATAACTTCGGTGCACCCAGTGCCGGTCTAAATGTAAAACAGCATTCTAGCTGGCTTAAATTTAAACCATTTTCTTTGCCTAAAACAGAAAATGATAAATAAGATGGGCCTGCCGGTCTACCCCCTTCCATGCCAATGTCGCACCCACTTTTCAGACCTGGCGTGAGTGGGGGTAAAATAACCTTTGCACAGCAATCTGCAACAGATATATCCCAGAAAACTGGTAAACTAGTAAATGACCCCCTTTAAATCTAATACTGATCATGATCAACTACAAGAAAAATGAAGCCAAAACTGAATGCGAAGAAAAAAAAAAAAGAGGGAAGCAATTGATGAAATTAGATACAATAAAACCAATTATGTGGACACCTGACCATCTCACACATATCAGTTTGTTGGACGTCCACAAGTACTGATGTGTTATGCTAGCCTGTCGCCATATTGTATTGAGGTTCTTAAAAGGGGTTGTTCTATGAAAATTTTTCTGCAGTTTTAAAACCAGCACCTGGATCTGAATACTTTTTTAATTGCATATAAATAAAAATTCTGCATAGTCTCTGAGTTATTCTATAAAATGTATCTCTATAGCGCCACCTGCCTTTTTTTATTATCATTTCTCTGTTCACCATGCTGAGATGGCCACACATCTTCAATTCCATTGTCACGGCCATGGTTATGGTCGTGACTCCTTGAGACCCGCATGCATTTGCCCGCGGTCTTTTCCTTGTCAATCACAGGTGAGGGCCAGTAACTTGCCTCACGTGTGGTTGCCGCTGGCAACTTGTGGTTGTTGGGCAGTGGAGCAGCCGAAGCTCGTGGCTGGGCGGCTCGCTGTCCATGCGTGCGGTGGTATTTGGTAATGTGTGTATGTTATGCACTTTTGAATGTCTGGTGTGCACTCTGTTTTATGTTTGGTGTGCACTGTGACATTTTCCCTTCAATGTAGCTGCCCGTGGCAACGTTTGGTTTGATGTACATGTGGTGGCAGTGTCTCGGCCTTTTGCCGGCTCCCAGGACACGTTTGCCACACATGTCGTTGTCATCGGTAACAGCTGCAGTGAGTTTTGTGTGTATTTCCCTTTTTGTGGTCTCACTACACTTCCTGGTGTTGGAAGGGTTAATTCCCTTCTGTGTGTGTGAACACTGGGTGTGTCTGTGTGGGTGTGACTACTTGGGCCTATAAAGCCTCTGTTTATCTCCAATCTAAGGGGTACTTCAGCCATGACTAGTTGGAGTAGCCTCCTGTGTTATTTCACCTGCCAGTGGGGGCCACCCTTGTGGTCATAAGTTTAAGTTTATGTGTGATGTTTAAGTTGATGTTTCCTTATTATTCAGTGCAGC